>NC_056737.1:1445413905-1445736405 GCF_019279795.1 Protopterus annectens
TGAGTTACTTGCATGACAGGGTATGTTTTAGCAGATATTTTCTGACATACGTAATGTTTGACACTGTACTCTATTGTGTCATTACCTACTGACAGATATTATCGGATCATCACAGTTATTTACCAGAGAAATACAAGATGGATGATGCACAGACCTACATTATGAGGTAAAGGCTAGACATTCTTGAACAATCTGGTCAGCTGGGAGGTGTGACTGCAGCCGATTGACTGATGAAGCTGTGTAAAAGGTCCAGCACCTTGGTGATATGCTGATTAGGGATCTCCTGGTTGCCCAGTATTCTTCTTACCTGACAGATTATATCCTGGTGTTGTCATACCTGACAACTGTACAGATTCTCACAGATTATCCAGATGCATGCCTCATATATCTGGTCGGTTTCCCTTAACATTGTGGTTTTCTAGCACATTTGTTGCAAATCACTCAGGGTTGCAGTCAAAGAATACTGACAGAACATTAGAGTTTCAGACTTCACACCCTTCATGACATCCCATTCTACTACACACCCCCTCTGTTATTCTATCAACTGTCTATCATTATGAGAGCAATATTTCAGATGTGTCCCTATAGTTGGGCCTTTATCCCACTATTATGTATGCCTTTTTCCAGATTTCTTCCTCTATGAGGTTGAGAGGTATGCTACTAGCATTTAGCAGCATGGCCTTACATTTGCATTTTGTTGACTGTGTTATGTTGGTAGTATGGACCCTATGACATTCCTGACAAAAGCACTATGGGTGAGGCATGGGCCTTTGCCAGAGGCTTGTAGGCCATGTGAGACTGCTGTAGGCCATCTGTAGTGAGGCAGTGTGTTCTGTCACTCATATGTTTCCAGGCTGCCAGGCAGTGGACCCCCTGGGGTGACAATGGTAAGTGACAGAATGCAGTGCTGTACTACTAGGCACCATACTTCTCTATGTATGTGAGCCAGATATCTGGACAAAGCCATGAGTAATTGGGTTCCAAAAGCATAAATATACAGACCATTTTAACTATTGGCCTTACAATAGCAAATTGTGCATTAGCATGCATTTTTCTATAGGGTATGAAGTCTGAGACACTACAATACATCGATATTTTCTGCCTTTAGAATTTTGTGGTTTGCCAGTGATTTGCCAGGCAACCACTATTTCAGAATAAAGATACCACAGATATGATGCAAACCTGTGCACATTCTGCAAAAGGTCTTTACAGTTGTGAGATATGGAGGCCCTATGTAGATTACTCCAACCTTTGTACTGTTTATATGTATGGCCACCTGTACATGACCTGTCCAGCTTTCTGGCAGTAATGGATATTGACATCTAGACTGTGTACAACTTCCACAGTATGTGTAGCTGACATGAAAAATAGTTGGCACTTCATTTTGTGGAACATGACCCTGTCTACCATAGTACTGTACCTAGGCTAATAGGACACAACAGTCATGAGAAGTTGCTGGCCACATCCTGACAAGTATTCCCTACACATATGCATAGCTCATTGACCCCTGCATATTGCGGACATGCAACAAGTTATCATGTTGATTGGGACAGCCCTGGCAATGTGTGCTCTGCTGCTATTACCTGCAAACTTACATGTTACTGCATTTCTATGGGAATATGGGTGTGTGTGGGGGGGACCTGTCAACAGTACACATATGCATGGACTATGCTGATATTGGCTTTACAATTTGGCTCCATTTAGCATAGTATTGTGCCCTGTCTTGGAGAACAGAGGCATATCACTAGAGACCACAGATTAGCTTGTAATGCCAAACAATTGAGTTTCAGACTTATTACCCTTAAGAGTCTTACTGCAAATACAAGGCCTGCTGTGATATCACTGTATACATCTGTAGAGGGGTATTCCATCATTGTCGCCATTTATGTGCCTTTGCCAGACATTCCTTTAGGGGTATTCCATCATTGTCGCCATTTATGTGCCTTTGCCAGACATTCCTTTATAGTCTTCTATGGCTGACTTGCTGTATGAGTCTGGGAGTGAGTATGGGATCCCCACAGTGACATCCGTGCATGTGACCTATGACTGCCCCTTAGTTGCCCCCTCCCAAATATACTGCAGTGGGATTTGTCACCTTAAATGATACTGCATAGTGTGGGGAAGCCAGTCTTGTGTAGACATTTTTTGGTGTGCCACATAGCTGTCAGTTCTGCTGCCCTCCCAGTAGGCCACCCCATTCCCTTGCATGCATGTAGCATTTCCATAGATATGATATCAAAACATATTAATCCATTCATTTATTGTTTAGAAGACTGACTTACCTTGTGCCTGCGATAGCTGTGAGGATGATGTTTGAGGGCTGCATATGTTGGATGCACACAGTACACTGGCTATACATGGTAAGTTACAGGAAATATGTGATGTGTGTGTCATCCGTTTCACTGTGTGTGCGAGTCAGAGAGAGGTGTCATTCCTTGGGTCCCTACAGTGTCAGTGTGTGTGCTATGTGTTGCCTCTTTGCCAAGGCTTGGGCATACTAGGCATCCCTACATCTGCCTATGGAAGCAGGCTTATGGGCTTCCTCTTCTGAGTCCCTCTGTGCCTGTAGGGACCTTGGCGATGGTGGGTGGGTGGGGCTGTGTGGCCATTCCCCGTGATGTTCCTGCTGCAACTGTTTCCACATGATAATATTATGTAGCATTGCACATACTATGAACATGTGTGCACATGTGGCTAAAGAGTACTGCAAAGCTCCATCAGATATGTTAAGGCAGCGGAACCATGACTTCAGCATCCCAAACACACATTTTATTATGATCCTGGTTTGTGCATGTGCCTCATTGTGGTGTTCTTGCGTGGGTGGGTGTGCATTTTTGATGGGTGTCATCATCCATGGCCCCAGTGCATAGCCAGCATTCCCCCACCAGATGGCCATACAGGATGTCCCCACTGGCAAATGGCTGGTACAGCTGTGACGAATGCCAGATGTGGGAGTCGTGAAAGCTTCCAGGGCTGCCAACATACACATTCATGATAATGCCCTGGGCATTGCACATAACCTGGCAGTTGATGGAGGGGAAGCCCTTGTGGTTTATGTAGACCCTACCCTGTTCACTGGGGGGTGCTTTAATGTGGATGTGAGTGCAGTCTATCGCACCCAGTACCTCTGGGTATTCTGCTACATGGTAGAAGAGATGCATATTGCTGGTCCTCTCCACATGGGTGCTGGGAAAGTAAATGTGCTCACCAGCATATGGTAGGATGGCATTCAGGAAATGGTAGAG
Organism: Protopterus annectens; assembly: GCF_019279795.1. Lineage (NCBI taxonomy): Eukaryota > Metazoa > Chordata > Ceratodontiformes > Protopteridae > Protopterus > Protopterus annectens. The sequence continues at coordinate 1,445,417,151 of NC_056737.1, forward strand.
TACCCTAGGTCTTTGGAAGGTAACTGTAGCTAGTATTCTTAGGGCTACGCATACCTTGGTATCCACTGGGATGGGTTCCCCTCGGTTGGCTCTGGGCCTGAGTTGAGGCCGGCACAACTCAATGATTTGCTGCAGTAGGTCTCTGTCCACCCTGTAGTGCTCTATTCGCTCCAGATCATGTAGCCCCTAGTAAGTTACCCTGGGTCTGAACACTCTTCTCCTCCTCCTCCTTGGTCTGTGGCGGTTGTCAGCATTATCTTGCTCACCAGCTTCAGCCTCCAGCACATACTGATGGGTCAAAGAGATGGCAGCCCCTAACATGTTTTTGGTTAAAATTCTCCCACGTGTACACCAATGGTGCAGAGTTTGTGGGAAAAACAGAATGTAAGGTGTTTGCATAGTTTATACTGTTGTGCTGCAGATTCTGCCTGTATTATTGACTGACTACAATGCATTCCACCTGCTAGCTATGTTATTTGTACTTGATTGCTTTTATTCTGCTATTTTCCTTTTTTTTTTTTCCTTTTTTTCCTCTTCCCATTTCTGCCCATTTTAAGCGCACCGAGGTGTGCCATGCAAACCCGGTGCCCAAATGTAAACAGTCATGCAATTTCCGTTTTTTTTTTTTTTAGACCGGGTGCGTGCTGCCCAAACCCATTTAGGTAATGTAAACACTGAAATGCGAACATGCTCTTCATTTCATGGAATAAGTCAGTACAGCCTCTGACACACCCACTTGCTTAGCTGTGCTTAGCTAAGCTTATCTGGGAGCCGTGGAGCTCCAATGTGCTTACACCAAGCATGACACACCCCCGTTTCATGTTTACTACTCCTCCTGCTTAGACCACTGCCTTATAGCACCTACACAGTTAGGTCCAGTTTGTCACTTAGATTCTTTTTCTGATTCAGTAAATTTCCCTCATTAGCATACCCCACTGCCTTATCCCTAGTTACCGCACTACACCAGAGCCTTTCCCCTTAGCAACCACTGTTCCATGGTATTGTTTTGATTCTGCATGCCATTGACTATAATGGCAAAATGCAGATTTCCCTTAAAATTGTGTTTTCACACGTTTTTTTAATTTTCGGCACAATCCTGTTTGCGCACCGCTGCCCAATGCTTAAACGACTGAGATCAGCCAAAAAAAGTAACTTTTATTTTTATAAAATTTCAACACTTTTCCATGCCAATGGCCATACATTTGGCCATTGGCATGCCTAAAGATTAAGCTGTCATTCCTCCATTGTGATTTGTGCAGAAATGTATTCGGCTAATAGCCAAATACATTTCTGCAGGTAACACTATTCCTGCATGGATGCCTGCCTTCTTCCTGAATCACTAATTCACCTCATTGCGTGGCTTTCACCAGCAAATGAGGTAATTAGTATTATTCAGTGGTGTCCATATAAGAATAATGCTGCCAAGCTCGTGCACGTCCCCAGGCTTATTTACTGGATTGCTCAGTGGCCATATTCCGTGCAGGAGCAGCTGCACTATTCTTACACTCTGTTTAAGCTTTATTGAATTCCAGAGCAAGTTAAGCAAACAGTCTTTGCCACCACAACAGGCTAACAATTTGTCTCAGCTGCAGGTGGGTGAGTCTGCTGTGGCCATTTGTTGCACCTCAGACCTCTCATCTTTTACCATGGATCCCTCAAGTGTAGCGCCTACAGCCACTATAAACCAGGGGTTAGCCACTTCCTCTGTGGCTGTTGGGGTCCCTCAGTGGGCAAGAGAGAGCCATTTGTCTTGATAAAGGGAACAGGGAAGGCTTTTCTCTTTTGTCGGAATGTTCTGGCTATCCATAGGGAAGCTGCTGCTGCTGCATTTTGTAATACTGTTGGCCCCATTTTTTCTGTTAATAGTAACCAGAAATCTAAACGTGTATCTTTTCTCCTCAAATTTTCTTAGTCTGGAGTAGTTTACTGGGTCTGGCTCAGGGTTTTTTTCAGCGTTTGATCCTTCTATTTATTGCTTTCTGGTAAAAGAAAGAAGGATACTTCTTTTTCTGAAGAGATTCAAGGTCTTGAATCTGGACCGAAAGATGTAAAAGCAGGCATAGGTTTTCTTCTCAGTTTTCTGATTCAGACTGAGGAGAGGTCAATTTCTGATTCTTCCTTTGGGGTTCATCTCTCTATGAGACTAATTTCATAATATGTCAGTGCTTTCAATGGGAGTACACTGAGTTTTCTCAGGCCCTCATTAAAGTTTATGTGCTGTTACAGAAAAAAAACTTCCTGATACTTCACCAGTTCTACAAATTCTGTCAGCTTTAGAGGGTGTGTGTGCCTTTCCAAGCAATTTTCCTAATGGCCACCTTTCTGCCCCTAAAAAGGGTTCATCAGTCATTTTAGGAATTCCTATATTACTCTATCTGATAAGGATGGGAAGGTTATTGACGTGTATGGGAAAATAATGTATGCTTCTGCAACTTTAATGTTTAGAATTTTGAACTGTCAGGCTAATATGTTGATGTTTTCTCTGACTAATTGTGAAAGTATGAGGAGTGTTTGGTTTGCAGTTTCTTCTTTTGAGGAAAAAAATCTATACTAGTTACCACTCTCTGTTTACAGTGTGTGTATGAATCCATTGTTAATTCTTCCAGGACTATGGCATCTGGTACTGTTTTGAGGAAGTTTGCCTGGCTGCATTCTCAGAACTGCACAAGAGGATGTGAATAATGAGAATTTATTTTCTCCTTTGTATTGAGATTCACTTTTTTGGTTCCTTTGCTGCAGAGGTAATCAAAAAGTGTGGTGAAAAGGGTAAATAAAATCAAGAAGTCTTTAAGATTTTTTGCCCTTCTTTTTTACATTTTAAAGAGATTTTGTAATCCATCAACCACTTTTGGCAAAATATCAAACATGTTCAAAAAGAATTCAGGACCCCCCCCCCCCATCACTCTCAAAACCATGGACAGTCCAATTAGATAGTTTGACTATTTAGGGACCTCATTCTCACCTCTTATCCTGACAGTCCCTTTTCTCTTCCAGAAAGTCTATCTCTCCACTTTTCTCTTTGGCAGCAGATATTTCAGACAAGTGGTTTCTGAAGATCATTTATCAAGGTCATAGATGACAGTGAGAGGATATTCCAGTGCCTCCATTCCCTGTTAAAGCTTCCAGTGATGTGAACATTGGTTAAATTTAGGTTTTGCTGATTTCATCTCAATAAAGTGAGTTTCAGTAATATGAAATTTTGGTCTACTCAACTAGATGCACATCTCTCTCTCTCTCTATCTCTCTCTATATATATATATATATATATAGGGTTCACTACTAAATCTCGAATTACGGAATCTCGAGAGTCTGAATTCTGAAGACCAGAACCTTGAGATTCCGTAATATCGAAATTAAAAAAAAAAAAAGAAAAAAGAAAAAAAAAAACATTTAGAAAGGTATGTGCAGGGAGGCAAGCCCCCCTGCACCCTCCCATACCCCCTGCACTTAAATATATCAACTCCAAGATCGCACTACAGTGGAGTGAACGGCAAAATTTCCATTCCGCTCTGTACTGCACTATTTTGCCGTTTACGCCACTGTGGTGTGATCTCGGAGTTGATATATCTAAGTTACAGGGGGTGTGGAAGGTGCAGGGGGGCTTGCCCCCCTGCATATGCTTTAAAAATTTTTTTTTTAATTTCGATATTACGGAATCTCGAGATTCTGGTCTTTCTCAGGATTCTGTAATTCGGGATTTAGTAGTGAACCCATATATATATATATATATATATATATATATATATATATATATATATATAGGTATATATATATATATATATATATATATATATATATATATGTATAGATCTATGTCAGATAATCGAAGTTCTGAAACTTCAAAATTCATATGGCCAGGATCGTATGATCAAAATTTTGGAACATCGAACATTAAACATAACTAAATAAAAATAAATAAAAATAATAAAATAATAAAAACAAAAAAAAATCAATTTTTAACGTTTTTGCATGAGGATGCCCCCCACACCCCCTGCTAATTAAATATATACCAATTCCAAGATTGCACTACATTGTGGAAAATAGTAAATTTTCCATTCCGTGCTGTACCATGATCTCCATTCAAAGCGTTCGAAGTTTCAGAACTTCAATCATATGGTCCCGACCATATTACTTTCGAAGTTTTGAAACTTCAGTAATCTGATAGGGATCTATATATATGTATAGATAGATAGATAGATGGATAGATATAGATATTTGTGTGTGCATGAGTGTGCATCTCTCTGTCTCTCACTCTCTCTCTCTATATATGTATATATATATATATATATCTATAGCTAATATATATATATATATATATATATATATATATATATATATATATATATATATATATATATATATATATATATCCTCAAGTCAAACACCTAGTAATGCTTACTTTTTGATGAAATTACTGAAAATTCCATAACAGCAGATACAACATATACCAATGAAATGTACACAAAAATCCCCACAAAAAATAAATTAAAAAATAAAATAAATGGAATAATGACTGCCCAATACAAGCACCTAATAGTCTAAATTATTGAGGATATCTCCAAATAGGTTCATAGGTGTTTACTAGGCTAACAACCACAAGGGCCTTTTAAGCCTAGCCATGCATTCCAAATCTCTGAAAAGTTCTGATACCTTTGATAAGTGTATGCATGAGCCTGGGATATGAACCATTTACAGGTTACCTCTGTGCATTAGAGCCATAGGTGCCAAACCAGGGGGATGAATTTCCAGTTTCCCATCCAGTTGTCCAAGTTGCACTTGAATTGGGTTAGGGAGGAACTCTGCTTCACATGTATGGGGAGCCTGTTCCATAGATGGGGTAGTCTCTTGGATACATACCTATCTCTCCAGCAGGTCCTATTTATATCACAAGCAAGGTTTAAGTCTTTAGAACTGGCCAAAAAGCATGGGATATACCACTGACATAATCACATCCCAAATCTAGTTGCAATCCTACCCAACTTAAACCATAAGCTCACTGATTTCAAGCAAAATGACATAAACATAAAATACAAAATACATAAAAAGTTATAATTCAACATACTGACCTGCAAAACCAGTATTAATGGTAGTCATAACAATCCAGCTCTTTGGAAAGTAGAGCCATACCTTCTAACTAATTGGAGGAAGAATAATAAAATGCAATAAATAAATAAATACATACATGCATACATACATATATACATGCATGCATACATGCATAAGGCAGAGCTGTGGTATAGGGGTAGAGCCCTGACTATGTCCAGGAGACCTGAATTTGATTTATTGCTTGGACATCTGAAGAGATGACTGGGGAGGATTTGTGTACAACCATCCTGGGAGGAGGAGGGGAGGGGCACACACCTGGGGCATAATTTGCTGTTTGATTTACATGAGAAAGACTGGAAAACCACCCATGAAGTGCAGCTTGGAGGGCAAGGCATCCTACTGTCAGCTCCTTGTGTACATGAGGGGCAGTAAAGGGCTGATCCCCATTGCATGCCACATCCTCAAGTGTTAGTGCACAAATGCAGTAGGCAGGAAATAAAACAGAAAAAAAACCCATATGAACCTATGAACCTCCAAAACAGCAGTTTCACATTGGTCCAGGATACTTCAGTCTTCTCGTTGACCACAACTCTAAACAAAGTAGGTCTAGGAGAGTAAGGAAGAATTGGAAGAACCCCTGAATGAGGAGAGACTCATAGGTCATCTAATAGTCAGCTGATCGTCAGCTACGTTGGAGGAAACATTTTTCAGGAATGTTTGAGTGATTCTACTTCCTATATAGGTTGTTTTATCAGTTTAATTGTTTTTATTATGCATATGCTATATTTATGCTTGGTTTAATATAATGCTTGAAGTGATTGGTTCAACCTGTTTGCCTCACTTTGATAGATGTTTGCATATATAAGCATGCTAGTTCATTCATTTAATGTAGAAGGTCTGATGAGGCAGACATGAAAGCACTTACCTTGTTTAATTTTTATGAGCGAATAAACATTTTTTTATAACTGCTGGCACTGTTTTATTCTGCTGGTGGTTGCTGTTACTCATTTTCGTTTTTATTTTCAGTGGTTTATTTATCTCAACGAGTGTATTTCTCTCTTTTATATTCTACAGTTCGTTTAAGACTACTAGCCTGAAATGCCTTCCTCAGTTCTCGTTTGCTACCTTATGTCTGTTTTTTTTTAAGCTTGCCAGAGGTCATGAACTTTTATTTTTGTACAACAAAAGCTTTTCTGATGGAGGTATTGACAATATGATGTTATAATGTGCCTTCTACCTCTTTTACCCCATTTCACAATCACAAGGCACATGTTTCTTTATTCTGATTATATATGTTACTGTTGATATTCATTACGTAGACATAGTAAAATGTGAAAAGAAAAATCAACAATAAAGCATTTTTCCTAGAAACAAAGATCCTGTATACTCATTTGATGGCTGCAGCCCTAATCTTCTACCACCTGTGTTGTCCTTCTCATTCGTCCTCAACGTATGGGTACCAGATCCGACCTTGGATCCAACTCAGCCGCATGCACTAGACTTTGAATACAATTCTCAAGCTCCTCCCTCTACCCATAATGCCCCAGTTAGCTAACAATACCTCAGATTGAGATTGCTGCCTTATAGATCTTAAGATAAAGCAGGAAGAAGAAAAGAACAGCAAGGCTGGGGCTCAAACCTGGAACACAATGCTCCACAATATCCACAAGGTTACTCCAGAAGGTGAAAGGAAGGGGAAAGGAGGGTGGAGAGTTGAGGAAAAATGAAAATGGACAACACAGATGCATAGTTATAATGAGCACATAACTTTAATATCTGATGTTGTCCCTTTCATTCTTTTTCACTGTATGGGACAAAGTCTCCAGCTACGTAAATCTTGGGTGGTCCTCATGGAAGGATATTCTGAAAAGCTACCCAACCAAAAGCAGATCTGCTTCTAGAGGTCAAATTTAGTTTGTAATGACCAATAAGGGTGTGACCAAGTAGCTGCTGCATCCAGTACTATGCATTGAGGAAGAATGAAAATGGACAATGCAGATGCATAGTTATGGTGAGTACATAACGTTTAATTTTTTATAACTAACTCTGATGACAGACAGTCTGTAACTCAAAGCTAAAACCTTGAGTTTTAATAAATTCAGGTCGACTCTTTTGCTGTATCACCCATCTGTAGATCAGTAATGTTTTATCGGTCACATTCTAATTTGTAACATTTTTTTTTACCTTGTAAATTTCGGAAATGTAAAGAACACATTTCGTCTTGCTCTGTAACACTTTCATGACTTTTGTTGAGGAGTGTAGCTGATTTTTGAATCTATTCATTTTTGACAAAAATTTTCCATCAGAATATTCACTTATTCATCAGTTGAGCCACATTGACTAACCTTTGATAACCCCCTTTTTCTCTTTAATCAGTACTGGCACTCTTTGATAATATTTAAACATTCTCACCTCTGTATATAGTCATTATCACATTCAAGGAGAAAAAAAACTTCAGCTTACAAATGTGATTTGCTATTGTCAAAGTGCAGGTTAAATTAAATAATGTTAATCAATTATTGTCTGCTTTCTTGGTACAGAGGGATGAAGCTCTGACTCTGAGCCAGATGACCTGAACTTGATAAGCATCTCATTCATGGAGGTTTAGGAAGGGGAGGATGGGAGTGAACAGGCAGTGCTGGACTGCCCATCCTGTGGGGAGTCAGTTTGACTCACTGCACTGCAGACATCTGCTGGAGGAATGGTGCTTTGCAGACAGTGATAGCTTGGACATGCACTTAAATCCCTGCCAAGACAACCATGTATGTGGTAGCCTTCATGGGTTTTTTGCAAGAAAGTACATGTCCTCAGGGGAAGGCAGTGCATATCCTCAAATTTGTTAGCATGCCTGTAACCAGTAGAAAAAGAATTACGGCCATTTTCCACACATAAATTACTAGATAGATAGACTGATAAATAACATGATGGTTCCCTGCAAGACAGTTTACTACAACTACTGAGTGCCCCATAAATAAAAGACTGGTGTAGCTTACTCCAATAGGGCAGATAGTTGTCAGATGAAAGGAGAAAGAAAGAAAGCTAAACAAAAGTTTGTTTGACATGAAAACTGATGTTGCTGTGTTCCTCAAATTCAGTAAATCACCATACTGATTTTTTTAATTCTACTACATGATTTTAATATTATGCATATTTCAAAATATAGAACCATTCTGGTATAAAGTGCTCCTGAGTACCATTTTTCCAGTTGTATATCTAAAATAATTATTTTTCTACTGCTATATGAGGTTTCATAAAAAACAGCAATATAAGCAACCAGAATTTGTGAAATATCTTTACATCTGATAGTCATAAAAAATTTACCTCAATCATGTGAATGAAATCCCACGTTTTTTCCTCGTGTTTTTCTTTTATCTGCTTTTCAAATTCCAAAGATGTCATCTGATGCCAATTAAAGGTTACATTTTCAAGGTTTTGTGACTTCTTGACATGATCTGCAACATATGAAAAGTGGATTCAACAAGGTACAGAGATAATGTTTGTCTGTGGAAACAAATATGATAACCATATTAAATCAACAAAGTAAGCAATAATGCCGGACAGAGAAGACATTATAGGGAAATAACAGATCAAACCTCTTAACTGTCCAGATGTTTGGCTCATATGTTTTTGTTCTTCATAAAATGTGTGTTTTTTCTAGCAAATCAGCAAGGATTTAATTCACTAAATAATGACAGACATTTGAGTTTCAGATAGCATAGTCTGTGCACCCCCCCCCACCCTCTGCTATTTATACATACCAACTCTGAGATCACACTACAGTGCAGAAAAGGGAAATCTTCCCGTTTCGCACTGTATGGAGATCTCTGTTAAGAATGTTCAAACTTTCAAAAGTTTGATCATATGGTCTCAGCCATATGAAGGTCGAACTTTTGAAAGTTCGATCATTTGAAGGGAACCTATATTTTATATATATATATATATATATATATATATATAGATATATATATATTTCTTTTTTTTAGCCTGGCTCTCCCTTGGTGACCATCAAGTCTTTGTCTCCTTGTCATCAAATAGACTTGTTCATTCACTCAAGTGAGAGCTATATGGCATGTGAGCCAGGAGTGGGAGCTATCATTCGTAGATTGTGGAATTGCACTATGTTTGTTGACCTTAGCTGTGTTTTGCTCATTGCTATATTGCCCAAGGTGTTTTGTAGAATGGCCTTACAATTAATGTCCAAGTTTCTCCTTGCAATGAAATTATGCCCTCCAGGGATTTCTAACACACTATGTAGCACTGCTGGTGAGTGCAGTGAAGTCCTGGCCAAAATTAAATTAGTGTCTCAGGTGCCCATGCCTGTTGGAGCTAATGGTGGGGTTGAATAACAAGGCTTAGTTTACTCACTGCCCCTTTGGTTAAGGGATTGACAGTATGTTGTTACAGGTTACACTTGAGTGGGAGAACCTTCACTACATACCGCTCAATGTGCAGATGTTGAAAATAGCAACAAAGGCCCATGAAAAGTAGGTACACCAAGTCAAACATCTGGACAAACAGGAATATTTCTCCAAAATAGGAAGATTTGAGAAGTCTCCTTTACTGGATAGTAATGTAGCTTCCTTCTCTGTGGTGCATTTCAGTTTGTGAATACATAGTAGTTAATTGCCTCCTTCTAAAAATGGTAGTGTCTGATTTCACCAACTTTTCTCACTCCAGCCATATCTACTTCCTGGCATTTATTTCCTTTACAGCCATACTTTATTCCATCACTTCCTGTTTTGCTTTACAGTCACACCATGCTTGCCACCTTTTAACATAATTGCCAGAGCTATCTAGCAGCTTAAGTCACTAGTATGTTGGACTTAGGTATGATGGTTAATAAAATAATTTATTGGACTTGTAGTATATCCTGCCTGACAGTCCAAACTCTTCATTAAGACATAATATCACAAAAGTACTATTTATCTACTAAGGATATTGAACAGCAACATTGTATGCATCTCTGCAACCTGAAAGGTATTAAAGTAGTCAATGCAAATTTTCCCAGTAAAAGGAATAACTATGCCCTCTTAGAAGCACGGCTTTAGCCAGATGAATCCAGTAGAGTCAGATTCACAGTACTAGCACAGATCTGATGATACCACACATTTCTCACTTCAGAGGCAGTACAGATTACCAGACTTAATATTCAGACAAGCCCATAGGAAGGGCAATACTGTTACTAATCACAATCTAATTTATCAGCACAATTGTTGCAGCCTCTCCCGACTTTTCAGATCAAGAATCCTGTTGACATCTTTGTGAATACCATATATTCATTCACTTAAAATCAGCATAGCCCTTATAGATCGTTATATAGATAGGATTTTCTTCATATGAGACATTAGACTGATACCCCATCTGCTTGAGTTGGTGAAAGTTCAGGTGGATGTAAAAGTTGGAGATGTTCAGCAAATATACTGCCTTACTGGCATATAGGTAGTCGTGCCCTGCCACCCTCCCTCTGGTAGTCTGTCAAAGCTCAAAACTCCTCTCACTGCCTGTTTGTGACTGAGAAGGACCAATCACCTGGCAGAACCATTTCCCTATATTTATTCTTTAGAGATGCATATGAGGATGCAGTGCTCCTGAAGGATGAGCAATGAGCTGATTTCCAAATATTGACCCTTCCTTTCCACTTCTGTCAGCTTTATACACAGCATAAATGCTTCTGCATTTAGAAAATTCTAAACATATAATGACTTTTTAGACCACATCAATTATTTTATTATTTTTTATTTATTTACATTTGTTGTCCAGATTAACTGGATACATGTCCATTTTCAGTAGAGGCCCGGGGAGAAAAGCTCCAAGTATAGGCAAAATATCATCAACAATATTAATATGAAATACAAAATATTAAGCTGCATACTGTAGTGCAGATAATAACCATAAATTGAGAGAAAGAGACAATAAAAGTGTACAGAGATTATTTGGTGAGGAGAGAGCTAACATAATATATAGAATTTGTTTGTGTCTTTCGGCTTTTCCCGGTTAGAGGTCGCCACAGCGGAACTCCGGTCCGCTAATTATTGGCAGTAGATTTTTATGTGCTGGCTTGCCGGGCCTAACGCCCAACCTTCAACGAAGGAACGCCCACTCACACATGTTGTCTCAGAGAAGATGCTCTAACTGAGAATCGAATGGGCAATGTCTAACTGTGAGGCGACAACGCTACCGCAGCACCACCACCGCAGTACAACATAATATATAGAATAATATAGAATATTAGAGGGGAAATACACAATGAGTAGTAATTTCTAACACTCTAAGAATAAGGGAAAAAAGGATAGTGAAATATATATATATATATATATATTTTTTTTTTTTTTTTTTTTTTTTTTTTTTTACAGAGGAATAGATAGAGATTAACTTAATTGTGAGAACAGGCAGGCAACATAGTTCAGTAGTGTAGGACAGAGAAAGGTTTGAGTGATATACTACAGTAGAGAAGTGAAATAAAAGGATAGCAGGAGTGGATAATCAGTCAGGGTTAGTACAGGGACACAACCAGTGAGTTTTAAGATGTTCCTTGAGATGATTTTTAAAAAGATGTGTGGAGGAGAGAGAAGACAGTTCACTTGGTAGCAGGTTCCAGGCTATTCCCACTGTGTTTGTGAAAAGTGAGTCCCCAGCTTTGTTGTTAGATTTAATAGTGGAGACTAGGAGCCTATTGGCTGAGTGAAGGGTTGTAAGGTTTTTGTATGGGGTAGTCAGATTAGTGAGGATAGGGGTATTATTAGGGTGGTGAAGTATCTTTTGGGTTATAGTAAGTTGGTGACAGAGTAGCTGGTGCTGCTGTTCTAGCCTTCCCAATTGTTTGAGGTTGAGACAGTGGTGGGTTCTGAAAGGTTTACCAGTGGCAAATCTGGCTATGTTATTATAGCTAGTTGCAAGTTTGTTAAGGTTGTTTTTAGAAAGATTGGTATAAATGGCTGAAGCATAGTACAGGGTAGAGATCAGGTGGGTCTGGGCAATAGTGGTTCTAGCTGTTGGGGTCAGAAATGGTTTAATTCTATACAGGGAACCTATTTTTTTGTTGACAGATTTTATGGTAGTGTTAATATGATCGTCATAGGTGAGGTTGTTATCTATGGTTATCCCCAGGAGACGGGTTGTAATATCAGGGGATATGGTGGTTCCATTGTTAGAGGTTATTGTGAAGTGAATTTGTGGTGATTTTTGAGTAGGTGCAAAGAGTAATAATTTTGTTTTTTGGGGGTTCAGGAGGAGACAGTGTTGCATGAACCAATTTTCCACAGTCTGAAAAACCGATTGTGTGAGGGTCTGGAGTAAAGTTGAGGTTCTAGCTGAGCATATTAAAGTTGAATCATCAGCATATTGTATGCAGGTGGCTTGATGAATTTTGGTATTTAGTTCATTAATAAACATAGAAAAGAGAAGAGGGCCTAGGATTGAGCCTTGAGGTACTCCAATGTTTACAGGGAGGGGAGTTGAGAGCTTATTATTCCAAAGGACTGCTTGCTGTCGGTTGTTTTAATAAGATTTAAACCATAGTAATGCCTCAGTGTGTAGTGAATTATCCATCTTAAATATTAACCAGAAATTTAGTTTTATCAATGTATCTCTAGAGAATACATGTAGCTGGTTTGTACCGAGTTGAACTGAGGTGGCCTACCAGCTACAACTCTGAGACGAGATACCAGACGACTACGGGCTTCCAAGCTTTCCAAATACCATAAGTTGCCTGTTTTTTTTTTTTTTTTGCTTGATTTATATTATTTACTGCACTTTTTAATGTCTGTCACCTACTTTAATACTGTATTTGAATACTGTGTACTAAACTGCATTGTTGTACTGCAACTGTTTACCTTACTGTGCCTGTTAAATTGTATTTTATTGCTGTTTTCACTGTTTGCAAAGTTATTTTTGCTATTTTCACTGTTTGTTAAATAATTTCTTGTACATTTCACTGTTTGCAAAGCAATCTGTTCTGCTTGTTCTGTTTTCCCACCAAGCAGTGTATAACTCATTTGTTTGCTGTTTTAAAAATCAGAGCCTCCTTGCTGTTTTTGTGTTGTTTAAAAGGTTATTTAGTGTCTCACTGCTATTTTTCTACTGTGTTAAACATTTCTTTAGTGATTCCTGCCTAAATTAGTGTAGCGTGTAGCTGTAGCATAGTCCAAATACAGGTCTGCTGCATCTGGGTCTGTTTGTAGTTACTACACCCATTTTCCATGCCATCTTTGATTGGAAAGGGCACTATTGCACTCTAATGAAAGAAGTGTGCTGACTGGAGCCTGTCTGGTGAAGGGTGCTTAGTCTAGGGCTTGAAGAAAGCACACTCATTGGTCCTTTTGAACTTTTTAAAAGTTTTTTAAATTTTTTTAAAAGTTTTTAGCTTTTGGTATTTAAGTGGTGGGTTTCTGCTTGTTTGCATGTCATGCAACACCATGCACTGCCTCATAATTATGCGCCATAGCGGGACAGATAACTCTGGCAAATTTTCCCTTAGATGCAGCTGTAGCACATTAGTGTAGTCCTCACCCTTAGTACTTTTGCAGTCTAAAGAATACTGCTAGTGAGCTGTAACCTATTAAACTACCAGGAAAAAAGCCCACAGCAGAAATATCTATCTACTTAGGACCTCTTTGATCAGTCCTGAAAACTGAAAAGCCCCCTCCGCCCTTTGTAATAAGAGCTCTTCAACCTAAGATTATGGACAGCTGGACTACCATTGTTTCTCCTGCTAGTCTTGCTGACTTGGGTCTCCCAAGATAGTGCAGAAATTACCTCATGTACACTGACAATCCTCTACTAATAACTCACTCTAGTATAGAGTGCAAGAGATGTATCTACACTATAAATCCTGAATCCCTGTTCCCTCACACTCAAAACAGCAACACTGAAGAGGTTGTCAACCCATCTGCTACTACTCATGCACATAGTACCACTACTCATACACATAGTACACATCAAATACAAAAAATCAGCATACGCAGAGGTTCTCTCAAAAAACTTACCAAAACACCAGAGACCTCCAAAACATAAGACTGCTACAATTAACACAGTTCCCACAGCACCCATAACATATAGCAACACTAGTGTCTCATCTACCAAACCCAAAAAGCGTAACACTTAAAAAACACATTTACTTGTCATTGAAGACTCCATCGTAAGACACATGGATGTCTCACTCACCAGGTTAGACAAGGAGAAAGTCACAGTCAGCTGCCTGTCCTGTGCCAGCATTCTTCAGATCATGTGTGAATTACCTGAGATGTACATCACTGGACTATATGAAGAGACACATGATTGAGTTCTCTGAATATGTGACCCAGGCAGGTATGTCCCTAACCTTGAGCAGTATACTACTGTCACCTAAAATGATGCCATAGTATAAACACAAAATGATTGATTTCAATAATTGGCTTAGTTTTTGGTGCCATTCAAAGGGGATCCAGTTTTTATCAGCCTGGGAGGTCATGGTTGACAAACCTTGCTGCTTTGCCAGAGATGGTTTGCACCTGGCATCACTAGACTTTTGGCTGCTTGCAAAGGCTTTTGCCTCTCCCATAGTGACTTTTTAGGCAAGATCTCAAAAAAAAAAACTTACCAAAGTGAAATTTGCCAATCATGACAAAATAAGGGTTATGCTGCTAAACGCTAGGAGCTTAAACCAAAAACTGCACACCCTTGAAGTGCTTATATCACTGGAAGATGTAGATGTCTGTGCGGTCACATAAACCTGGTTCAAGGCCTCAGAGAGTACCCCAGCCTTGCAAGGCTGCAATGCCTTCCGCACTTTCAGACCGCAAAACGAACGTGTAAGAACCAAAGGAGGCAGTGTTTCTATCTATATTAAAGATAAATTCACCTCTTGTCTAGTTAGACTGGACAACTCCATGGAGTTAGTTAAAGTTCAGGTTATTGTGGGTAAGACCCCCATTCAAGTCATAGTCAGTTATAGATCCCCCTCCATGGGTCATGATGCACACAAAGCCTACTTGACCAAACTGGAGTCAATCTAAATATTGCTGAACACTTTATGGGGGATTTCAATTATCTCACCATCAGTTGGGAAACATACTCTGGCCCTAACTCACTAGTGCAAAAGCTCCTTGACTTTGTTAACTCAAATGCCCTGTAACAAATTGTTCAAACCTGACAAGCAGAACAAACATACTAGATATAGTCCTCATTAACATGACAAATAGGTGCACTGCCACAACTGTCAGACCCTCGTTAGTTAAATCTGACCACAAATCAGTCCGCTTCAAGCTTGCACTAACAGCAGAACTCACAGAGAGCAAAGTCAGACTCAACACTTCTCCAAGGCAAACTGTACCCTCCTAGGAGAAGGTATAAATGCATTCCAAGCCCCACCCCCAGCTGGAAGTGGTAACTACACCAAAGCTTACACTAAAGCCCTGTACAATCACTTGCATAAGTGTATAGACTTGGCTGCTCCAGAGAGAATCAAAGCCAGAGCTCCAGGTAAAAACAAGCCAACATCCAGCATCAACAAACTTGACAGCAAATGCAAAAAGTTGCTGCCCAAGAAAACAAAGGCAAGGGGCCCCAAAAATGGAAAAGCATCCTCCTCAACAGGCAAATAGGACAAATATCAAATCCTCTAAGGGCATCTCAGAGAAAAACTTTGCAAACACAGCCAAGGATAACCATAAGGCCTTTTACAGCTATGTACAGTAAACCATCAGTTAACCAGCACCCACATTGATTGGTAGATGCCGGATAATTATAGTTTCTGGTTGCTTGAGAGTTACTATTAAAAATAGGCCTGACTAATACTGTATCCTATACTACTTGTTTGGTTTGACTTGTTCATAGGTTTTGGAGAGAGGGGATTTCTTCCTATCTTCCTTTTTAAAACTCTAAAACTCTAAAAACATAAGGTGTGTTTCTGTGGGTGGAAAACAGAAAGTGCAACACATGAAAATTGTACTGTATTTTTTCGATTTTTTTTTCTGGTTACTTGAGATTTCTGGTTGCTTGAGTTCTGGTTAATTGAGAATTTACTATTTGTAGCCTAAAAGGTAGGTCCCAAGCATGTGCTGAACTTGGAACTAACGGTATCACACACACTGACCCTTCAGAGATAGCAAACCTGTTAGCGGATAGATTTGGTGAAAATTTAACTCCCTTATCTCCTCCAAACTTATCACAAACCTTGCCCCCAACCCCCCCACCCTACACATCTGAAGAGCAGGTCATTAAAACCTTGTCCAAGACAAAAAAAAAAAACACAGCCTCTATGGGACCAGATGGCATCCCAGGCTTTTTATTTATCTATTTATTTGCATTTGTTTACTGGGAAATTCCGACTGGACACAGGTCCTTTTTCAGCAGAGATCTGGGGAGAAAAGCTCCACAGAAAGACATGGTAGATGGTAAACAATAACAATCAAGGTATGTATACAGTAGAGGTGATCATGACATGAAGAAATACAGGAGCAAATTAGGTACAATTGAGTAGTAAGCACTAATTACAACATTGAGAAAGAAGTAAAACACAGTGCTACAAATTATCTAAACAGTAACTAGATAACAATACTGGAAGGATTAGCAAGCAGTGAGTAAACTTCAGTTCAGTTTTATAGAGGGGATACCCTATCTAAATCTGGGAAAGGATGTCTTCTAAATAGGCTAAAACTTGAATTATCATCACAATTAAGGGGGTCTATATTATATGCTTGAAGAAACTTTTCTTCGAACATATAATCATTGACACCTAAAGAGCGAATGCTCTAAAGTGCGAACGGCACGTCTGCAAATGTTTTCCTTGGGAAAAATTCAGTTGGCCATTATCGGGAATTGCCGTTTTCCCCAATGTAGAGCGATCTTGAAGTTGGTATATTTAGTTAGGGGGGTGGGCGGGCACAGCCCCCCCCATGTCAGGGGGTGTAGGGGCAAAGCCCCCCACTTGATTAGGGTTTTGAAGTTTGTGTCTTTTATGCATAGCCCACTGAATTGTTTCCCAAAGAAAAAATTCACTGACATGGCCGTTCACACTATAGAGCATTCACTCTTTAGGTGTCGATAATTATATGTTCAAAGAAAAGTCTCGTTGAGCATATAATATAGACCCCAGTTAAGTACCTTATTCAGTCATAGCCTAACCACAGGCTTTGTTCCTGCAGAATGCAAAACAGCAACAGCTATTCCCCTCCACTAAGGTGACCTAGCAGCAGACCAGGGAAATTATAGAACCATAAGTCTGACCAGCCTCATCTGTAAGGCCATGAAATGTATCATTATGGACCTCATTAATAAAGGCATAGGCAACCTCCAAACCTGGATCCAACCCAATTCGACTTCAAGGGCAGATCCTGCTTGTTAAACTTTGTGGATTTCTTTGAAAATCTGACCAGGGCCATTGATGATGGTATATCTGTGCACACAGCATACCTCGACTTGGCAAAGGCTTTTGAAACAATCCCACAGTCAGGTATTACTGATAAACTTAGCAAACTGAATGTAAACTCCTTTGTTGTAAGATGGGTTGCCAACTATCTCACAAACCGGACACACACTATCAAGTGGGTGACTCCACATCAGCCAGCAGACCTGTCACCTGCAGGGTGCCAGAGGGGTCAGTGCTGGGCTCCCTACTGTTTGGTATATACTTCTCAGAAGTTCAGGACAAAACTAAGGGGTGGGGGTGGCTGACCAAGTTTGTGAACGACTGCAAACTAGGTGCAATTATTGAATCCCCAAATTATGTCAGTACACATCAGGAGGGTCTTACACAGACCAATGACTAGTGTCTTAGTCATGGTCTCAAACTGAATGCAAAGAAATTCATCATCATTCCCTTCAGTAAAAACAATGTCCCTTCACACTATCAAATCAACAACAATACCCTAAGTACCTACAAAGTGGTAAGGGATCTGGGATCACAAGTTGACGTCAACCTTAACTTTGACCATCATGTGTCTACTGTAGTAAGGAAGGCTTTCAAAGTAGCACACTTGATTAGTAAAAGCATCACCTCTAGAGCAAAAGGAGGTTATAAACTCTATATAGTTGTCACTAATCAGGCACATAATTGAGTATAATGCCCCTTTTGGAATGTACCATACAAAGCAACTGCAGCAATTGGAGAGAGCTCAGAGGTTTCTAACAAAGAAGATCAAGGGCCTTCAGCACATGCTTTACACAGACTGACTAAAGTCCCTGTCACTGTACTCTGTATTGTATAGACTTCTTAGGGGAGACTTATGCCTGGCTTACAGAGCAATCTCAGACCCAAACATAATGAATTTGCTGCACGTCCGTAACTCAAATGACACCGGAGCTACCCGTTCCAGGACCTAAATATGGACTGCTTCTTGAATAGGACATGTTGGAGGGACAGATTTATCTCCCAGCAACTGCCACCTCTTTGGAATAGGTTACCAGTTCATGTGAAACAGAGCATCTCTATGATACTGTTCAAAAAAAACCTGGACAAGTGGATGGGGCATCTTAAATGCTTACTGGGGACAGCGCCCACAACCCTCCTAAGCATGGGCAGTCATTACTAAATACAATCCTTGGTATTGACTAGAGTATCTATGGTATCACTTTGGGATGAGCCAGTTAGGCTTGAAATTACCTCCCGGTCAATAGACTAGTTAACTCCTATGATCCTATGACCCTATGATCTGTTATCCATAAGATATAGTTCATTGAGTCTTAATCCAGGCAGTCTGTTTCACTGAATTTGAAGAAACTAAAATAACATAGCAGCCTTAGTTAAAAAGTGGTGGTCAAACATTCCCCACTCTCTATGCAGAGGGCCTTACCCTCTGTATCCTCTGTGATCACACAATCACAGTAAAATGATCCTTTAAGAGATTTGGGTTTAATAAACTATAATTACACTTCCTTATTAGAAGTAACTGGAACTGCTTTAATATACAGTGAAGTTGCCCTTTCTTATTACATCTAACTAGAGCTACATAATAGAAATTACATGATTTTTTTTAAAGTTATCTCTGTTTTTATGTTATATGTTCCTCTCTTATGTCACTCCACTTCTCTACATCCCTCTGTTTGCAAATAAATATCTCCATCACATCACATTTGAGCTATCATCTCCCTATAAGTGAAATTTGCCCCTTGTTCTTGTAATTCTTCTCTTCTAAAACATGCAAACATCTTGGAATCTTTTTATGCCTTTGAGATGTGTAAAGGTCTATATAACATCCCTCTCTTCCACCTTTCTTTTAGGTTATTTAGTTGGCCTTCCACTGAAATGATGGCGCTTGAAATGCTGAGTGCTGAAAACTGGAAAACTCAGAAAAACAAATCTGAAAAATAGCTCTTCTTAAAACTTCTTTTTTTTTTCCAGGGCAGGCTGCACCCCCCCCCCCCCCCCTGAAGTTATATATACCAACTCCGAGATCACCATAACTCAGAGAAAAGGGAATATTCTAAGAAATGGCATCTCCTACTTGGTATATACAAGTCTAGTCTTCTAGTTATTCAGTCTCTGCATTTTGGGACTTGCTCTGGCAGGTCCTAACATTTCAGATGGTAACCTATGTGCACTGAGCTTCTTCTTGTCCTTTGTTTTCTCCTGTAGATCATAAACTGCAGCTTCTTTAAAGAGCATTCATCTATTAGTGTTAATAGAGAATTTACTTCTCAGATTCAGATACAGCACTCTTTATACCATCTTATTAAATACATACATAACTGAAAAAAAAGTTCCCTTTGCTACTGGTAATATGTCTCCCAATCTATGCCAACATCTCTACATCCAACACTTTTTGCTGACATCTCATTTTGAATATGCACCTGTGAATCACCTGGAAGGATTCTGACAATGTACCTTTCCAATCACATGTTCAGTTGACTAACATTCACTGAATTTCCATCAACCACATGCATTGCCTTGTTCTTCCTTGCCTTAAATACAAGCTCACACATATTAAACCATTACCCCAAATTTGCAAAATCCATTTTTATATTATGTACCTAACTGTTCACAATGGCTGTATCTCCAGTCTTATTAGCATCTGGAAAGAAGCATATAATTCTCTGTAGCTGATCTTATAATATAGAAAGTGAAGTGGACTGGTTTTATAGGAAATTCCAGCAGTGGTCTGTCTTCTCTTAATTACAAATTTCATGTACTACTACCTTGTGTTTCTATCCTCTAGCTTATTGTAAGCAAGGATGTTTCATTGGTATGCACTTCGGTGTTAGTCAACACACGTTGTGCTTTTGTGTGAGAATTATGAGAAATGTTGTTATACTCTTGTTAAACTACATTCATGGTTTTCTAAAATGACTGCCTTTGCTGAACCAAGTTCTTTATGTTATTCCCTTTCTCCTGGGAATCCATATTGCCTTGAATCTTAAACTCCATTACCATCTTTAATGTCTTAGTTTATTGTACCAACCTTATCATATTCTAAATGTTGTGGATCAATGAAATGTTCTTTGCTTCTTTGTTTTTGAATTGTTCTCGACTGTTTTGACATGGAGTCACTTCTCCAATCTTCTATTCTTACAAAGCTACCTGTCTTCTCATAATAAGAGATGGTCAAACGTTGTGCTTATAGTTGCACAGAAATCTGAGGAGACTACTCTCCAATTCACAATGTTTCCACTTTTACTTATGAGTACATTTAAAATGGAATAAGACTGCAAACATTCAAATCCAAAGTAAAACAATATTTAGTAAAAACTTGGCACTGTTCTTTTACACAAAAAGCTATGATAGTCTATGTAATGTCAGTTGTATATTTTTATAATTTACACAACTGCTCTTTGGGCAGATTTTGACACATACAAATTGCAGTTCTTCTCATTCCTTCTAATTCCACCAGCATTTCTCTCCTACATCTGCAGTCCCACTTCTTTGCATTTTATTTCATGGTCTGCCTGTTGTGCTTTTCTTCCAACTTCTGACTTCCAATACTCCCTATAGTAGCACTTGATCAACAAAAATAACATAAGTTTGGAATGTTTATTACTTAGTCTCTCGGTTCTTCCTACATTACCTTACACCTACAGCTTCGCCAAACTGCAATATAATACTTGCGACATACATGCCATTTCCATCACTTTAGTTGTTACGAAGCAGAAGTTACACAAAATGCCGTAATACTGTTCTGTGAATGTATTACCACAGTTTTGTACTTCACTAAATGTATCAATTCAGTAGTTGTATTAATGTATAGAAGCTAGTTCTTGTTTTTCCTACTTATTAATACTCTGAAGTGTGCGCTGTAAATGCAATACTTTAATAGTGGAGCTTTTCTCCTTAGTACTCCAATGAAATAGGCTATGACAGCATAGCTGAACTATCTCAGAAAACAAATATAAATAAACAGATAGAAGGCTAGATAAATAGAGATAGATAGATAGATTAGATAGACAGATAGATAGATAGATAGATAGATAGATAGATAGATAGATAGATAGATAGATAGATAGATAGATAATGTGGATAAATAACATATTTGCTTAAAAATTGTGTATTCCAGCAAGTTCATACCACCTTAGTAATCACTATTTTCCATGGTACAATAATTTTGGATGTGATTGTATTTATAAAGAGGGTGTAAAGACCATTGTATTATGGATATGATAATGGAGGGTGGGGGATGCAAGTTCAAATTTTTTGTATGAACAACATTTTCTAGTTCCTTTCATTTTTCCCACAATTGCATTAATGCAGATTTTATTTATGCCTGCATCATAGACTATGCATTGCAGTAGTAACAGCACCCACCTAGACACACACACACACACACACACACACACACACACACACACACACACACACACACACACACACACACGCACAAACACACACGCACACACACACACACACACACACACACACACAGCACACATGCGCACACGCAGATACCCAGTTATGTATGTGCCCAGACACAAATGCTCATATCCACTCACAAACATTCCAAGAGACATACATTCATCTATTATTTATTTATTTATTTATTTATTGACATTTGATTACCAGGAATGTCTGACAGGGTAGAAGCCCATTTTTATCAGAGACCCAGGGAGAAAAGCTCCATCCAAGCATCTTTAAGCAATTCCTCACATGCTCATTTACACTCAAGGAGAAACTCACCCATACACCCACATGCCCTCTCAGTGCAAAAAAGAACACACAGTCACTCACTCATGTACACACAGACACACACAAGAAACCATCCACAAACAATCCCCTACACACTCATATAAATGGAGAAATCACAAAGAAGCACCCATACACACTCTCACACATAGACACGTGCGCACACACACACACACACACACACACACACACACACACACACACACACACACACATACACTAACAAACATTCCAATATTCCAATAGACATATATAGAAGCATCAATAAACAATCCCCTATATAGTCACTCCCACTCATGGAGAAAATCAACCATAAACCCACTTTCCCTCTCAACTCAAAGAAGCAAACACAATCTCACTCATATACTCACACATGTGTATAAATACGTACACACACACACACACACACACACATACACACACACACACACACACACACACATACACACACACACACACACACACACACACACACACACACACACAAAGACGCATGCTGCCAGACATTCCAACACAAAGCATCCATAAACACTCCCCAGACACTCACTCACACTTTTGAAGAAACTCACCCATACAGCTACATGTCTTCTAAAAAAACAAACACATACACTCATGTATGCACTCTCTAAAGCATTCCTAGACACAACAATCCCCCACAGACTCACTCACACTCATGGAAAAATTAAAAATCCTTCAATGTTAGCCTTTTGTACTGCTGTAAGCCTTGCTAAATCCTAGGGATAGACTTTAATGTGTAAATGGTTTTATTTTTCACCATGTTGTGACTTTTTTTTTTTATTCATTGTATCCTGTGGCCCAAAACATGGCAGAAAGTAGGCTTTCGAACCAACTTATTTACCCAGTCAATACATCTGAACTGAAATAAATAAATAAAAATATAGTTATTCTTTACACATTACCAGCAGAACCTGTTGCGGTAATTTGTTTTACTAAACAGTGAAGTCTTTGCTTTCAACGTACTTAAACATATGTATTTTCAACAACAATATTTTAAAACTAACAATTTTTATGAAGTATTTTTAGTTTTTTTTCCTTTTTGTTTCCTTGAGGCAATCATCTAATCGCCATCAACTCAAAAATTGCATGAAAATCTGTTAGAGAACTGGGAGTCCTAACTCCAACTATTTAAACATTATCAACATTATCTCAATATCCGTGGTAGTGGTGCTGCGGTAGCATTGTCGCCTCACAGTAAGACGCTGTCCGGTTTGATTCTCAGCTAGAGCGTCTTCTGCGTGGAGACATACGTGAATGGGCGTACCTTCGTAGAAGGTTGTGCGTCAGGGCTGGTAACTCGGCACGTAAAAATCAACTACCAATCATTAGCAGACCGGAGTTCTGCTGTGGCGACCTCTAACTGGGAAAAGCTGAAAGACGCAACATCAACATTATCTCAATGAAAATGGCCTCAGAGACAAGCTAAAGAATATGTATTATGCCATGTTAATTTATTTTGCAGATGAAGAAAGCATTAAGTTATTTAATACATTTTCTTTAAACAAAGGAAGAAAAAAACAAGCAATTCTGAAAGACATTTTTTTTACCAGCAGTAAAGGGATCCAACAGAATATTGATCGATGTCACAGAGCTATGGGTCAAGATACACAATTTGTGAGCATCTATGAAACGCTCTAATACATGCCAGGATAGTCTGTAGCATAATAAATGATCACATAATAAACAAAATATTAAGAGATTCTCACTCTACACATAAAAAGCCATAAATGTTATGGGAGGCAGCTGAACTGTCAGGTGTGCAGTTAAAAGAAAGACTGACCCTGTGTGTACAAGTAATGTGAAAATATATTTATTTATTTGAGATTTGTTTATTGGGAAAGTCCGACTGGGCCAGAAAGTTCCTGTTTTCAGTGGGAGCCCAGGGAGAAAAGCTCCACAGCCACAGTCTTTTAAAAATCAATTACAGATATTTTAAATTATAAGTATTATGTTACACTACAAAACACAGGAGTGAAAAATGTTGCAATGACAAAAATATACAACATGTGTTTCATTGTAGAGTGCAATGAAAAACAATAACATGAAATTTGAGAAAATATGTCTGGAAATATTCATTAGTCATATTATTTGTTACATAGATTGGTGTGCAAAAAATTAGGTCTGAGACAAATGTTATAAGATATTACAAATAACATGTGTAGAAACAATGAGGGGGAAATCGAATGATGTTTTAGTGTGAGAGATGGTGTTCATATTATTGTTATAGGAGGACGAAAGATGGAGAAAAAAGAAGATTATAAGAAGGGTGCAGAGTAGGGTGTCTTCAGTAGCTTAGGTGAGTAGGGAGGAAAGAGAAGGATGTAGAGGAAAGGTCTGCAGAGATGAAGTGGATAATGTAAGGTAGTGAAAAAAACAAATGAAAGGAGTGAAGTATGAGGTTGGACAGGGTTGTGAGGTGTGACTTAGGTTAAAGGGGTTTGTAGGTTAGTACTAGGCTAACTGCCCTTGCAAACCTAGCCAATTTTCCCCTGTGAGATTCAAACCCTGTACCTTGCGTTTGTAAGGTAAACACCTTAACTATTTAAGGCCATCCTCCCACCCAGGTGAGTGAAATCCTAGAAACTGTCAAAATAAAAAAATACAACTGAATATGCAGGGGAAATGAGTAATCCAAATGCTGTTGGTAACAAATAACCAGCAAAGAACCCTGCCTAGCATGAAGTATGTAACTACAAGCATCATAAAACATAATACAAGGCTAAAAATCACGTCTACAGTATGTGCAATAACCATTTTGCAATAATGTGTTTTAAATCTAAAAAAAAGTGCAAAATCAAAATATTAAAGGAATAAATCATGCAATTAGATTCCCCAGTTTTCTTGAAGACTAGGCTGAGACGTTGTACATAAATGACACATCTCTTCTGAAGTGGAGTATTATATATTACATGTGTCTACACTCAGAATGATGTCTGTCATTGTACATATTGCTGAGCTATTGTAACAGAGACTAAAGGCAGTGTGACTATTAAAGTTAAGCTGTGTGTATGAGAATAAGGTCTGTACGCAGCTGATATTCATCATATTGATCACTGCTGTAGTACCCTTAGCTACATGGGTTATATATCCAGCCGAGTCTATATCAGTTTGTTGAAATCTACTTACAGCAAGCTGCTATTCATTGAACTGACATCATTCATCAAACATTCAAATCAAAGACATTTTCCCAGGTAAGGAAACTAGTTGGTCAACATATGGAAATTTGCCCTTTTCTCTACTGTTGTTCAATGTCAGAGTTGGTATATATAAGTAGGGGTGTGTGTGTGTGTGTGGGGGGGGGCAGTCCCCCAGTTTTTTTGGGTTTAATTTAATGTGTTTGTGTGTCAGTTGGTGTGCTGGCCAACTAGTTTCCTTACCTGGGAAAAATGTTCATTGATTTGAATGTTCAATGAAAGGAAGTTTGATGATGTTGGTTTGATGAATAGCAGTTCAATGTAAGTAGATTTCAATGAAATAGTATAGACCCTTATCCAGGTATATGCCCTCTCAATGCAAAACAGCTTCCAAAGCTTCAGGGCACAAACTGTCAGGCAGCTCAAGTTGAGCTGACTAAAGGACAAGTTGGGCGCAAAGCCCTTCAGAGCATTAATGCCACTGAAGGGTATGCTCCTCTGAGGCTTTCGGGGATCGGTGTCAGCTTGTGCTTTACTTTGTTGGGAGGTCAAATTCCCTTCTATTTTCTTCATTTGTTGATGTTTTATTACTTTTCTCTTTGGGAAAGCTGTTTTAAAGCTAGGACTGTTGTGTTTTAAAGGACTGCCTCAAGACTGTAATGTACTTCTAAACAGAGCAGTATTTTTTTCTGTCAGTTAAAAGTAGTGTAAAGTAACAGATTTTTTTTTCAGTGGAGAAACTGTGTTTATTTTTCTTTTTTGGGGTTGGTATAGTGTTTTGAAGTGTTTTTTCCTGTTTTTTTTTCTGTCAGAAAAGTAACGTTTGAGGACTGGTAGTGTTTACTGGTGTTTGCTGCTTGTCTTCCCAAGGAAAGAGGCACTAATTTTGGCTTGACCATGGAACAGACTGCAGGTCCAAAGGACAGTTCTTCTTCCAGCCACAAAAAGAAAAAGTTAAGCAAACAGCCTTTGCCGTGACAGCAGGCTAGCAATTTGTCTCAGCTGCTGGTGGGTGACTCTGCTGTGGCCATTTGTTGTACCTCAGACCACTCATCTTTTACCCAGGATCCCGCTGGTGTAGCACCTACAGCCACAAAGGGCTGGGGATTAGCCACATTCTCTGCAGCTGTTGGAATCCCTTCAGTGGCCAAGGGAGAGCCATTCTTGCTGGTCCTGAGAGAGGGAACCAGGACAATTTCCCTGTAATGTCAGAATGCTGTGCCCATTACTGGAAAACAGCTGCTGCCATTAGTAACACAGTTAGCTTCATTCTCCATTTCAAAAAGAAACTGAAACCCAAGCATATATCTACTGCCGCTCAAATTTCCTTGGATAAGAGTAGTTTACTTGGCCTGGCTCAGAGTTTAATTCAGGCTTCTGATCCTTCTTGTAAATTAGTTAATGGTAAAATAAATAGGGATTTATTTGCTCTGAAGAGATTCAAGATTCTGAATCTGAACAGGAAGATGCAGGAAAAATACATTTTTTCAGATTGCTGATTCAGACTCAGAGGAGAGCTCAGTTTCTCATTTTTCCTGGGGGATTTCTCTTCCTCTAAGATGTTGCTAGAATGCACAAGTGTTTTTACTGAGAGAAAGCTGAGGTTTCTCAGCCCGTCAGAAAATACTATGAGTTATTACACAAGGATTTTCTAGAACCTACAACCATTCCTCATGTCCTGTCCTTTACAGGATGTGTATGCTATCGCCTACAATTTTCCTTTAGTCAGCCAGCTGCCCCTAAAAAGGCAGACAGGATGTGCAAAGATCCTCCTTTTTTCAAATTTTTATACACTCTTCCCAAACCTGACCCAGCATCTCTAGCTTTATTTGATCCCACTGCTGCTAAGCACTTAATCAACTCCAATTCTTTCTGATAAGGAATCAGAATTTTGAATTGTCAGGCTCATATGTTAAAGTTTGTTCTGAAAAAGTGTGAAAGTATGAGGAATGTTTTTAACTGTAGTTTCTTCTCATGAGGAAAATTCTGCTTTAAATAACGTATTTTCTTCTAGTGCACAGGATTGCAGTGTGTGTATGACTGTTGATATTTCTTCCAGGGCTATGGCTACTGGTACTGTTTTAAGGTGGTATGCATTGCTGTGCTCTCAGAATCTCCCAGATGATAATTAAAAAGAGATTTTAAATTCTTCCATTAATAGAAATTGTGTTTGTCTCATCTGCTGCAGGGGTCTACTTCAGATGATCAAAATTTCAAAACATCAAACATCATATGGCCGACGACCAGTTTTGAAACTTCGGACATCAAATTAAAAAAAGTTTTCTTTTATATTTTTGCAGGGAGGCAACCCCTCTGCACCCTCCACATGGGGGACTGGGCCCCACATACCCCCTGCTAATTAAATATGCCATATCTAAGATCTCACTACAGTGAGGAAAACAGTAAATTTCCTATTCCACACTGTATGGCGATCTCTATTCAGAATGTTTGAAGTTTCACCGACCTCGACCATATGATGTTCAAAGTTTTGAAACTTCGATCATCTGAAGGAGACCCCTGCTGCAGATGTGATCAATAAGTGTGATGAAAGAGGCAATCTGATCCAGGGAACCTCTAAGATTTTTCAGCCCTCCTTTTAGAAATTAACCAAGGGATTTTCTATCTCCTCACCCAGTTTTGGCAAAACAGCAGAATAAACAGTCACAACAAAATTCTGATAAACAAGATGTTTAAGAAGAATTGGCAAGGGGGTTCCAAAAACAAGTTGCAAAACTCCCAAAACCAAGGATAGTCCAACAAGTCTGAATTACTTTTCTTGTGACTTGTGACCCCCTCCCAACCTGGTCCCCTTTTTCTTTCAGAAAGCCTGAATGAATCTACATTTTTCTTTGGCAACAGATTATTTCAGACAAATGGGTTCTGAAAATCATTCATCTAAGTTACAGATGGTAGTGGGAGGAAGTTCCTCCTTTCCAAGGGGTTGTTTCTCATCCTTTAGATCAAATTCTTTTGTTTTGACCTGTTCTTCATCACATGCTGTCAAAATTAGTGATATAACCAGTTCTTCTTTTATAGATAGGGAAGGATTTTTATTCAATAATGTTCCTATTGCCAAAGAAAGAAAATGCTTGGAGATCAAGTCCGTATCTTTCTTTCCTAAACCTGTTTGTAATAGTGCCTAAATTCAAAATGATGTCACTTCACAACCTTTATCTCTCCTTCCTGTTTCAAGTTTACTGGTAACATTAGACATAAATGATGCTTATCATCACATCCCTGTTCATTCAGACTTCAGACATTTCTTAAGGCTTTGTGTCAGAATCACATTTTCAGTTCTGTTCCTTACCCTTTGGACAATCCACTGCACCAAGAGTGCTCACAAAGTGTCTAGCTCCAGTTTTAGCTCATTGCAGGCTATAGTAGACAACTTGCTTATCTTTGCAAAGTCTTTATCAAAATGTCAGGAATCTCTTTCTTGGATGAGAGATCTCTTACACAAACTGTGATTCCAAAAGAACATTCCCAAGTATTTCTTAACTCCTTCACACAGGATTGTGCTCCTGGGATGCCGACTAGGCACCTTGTCTCAAAGAGTTTTTGTTCCATATGAAAAAAACAGATCTTTACTTTGATGTATTCCTAAGGTTTTCCACTCAGACTTTGGTCACTGAGAGGGAATACCTCAGGATATGGGGTGTCATGCCATCTATGAGTCTATGCCATCTATGAGTCTCATGGCACCCCTGGCAAGACCACATAAGAAAGATACAGTGGTATCTGAAATCTCTTTTGTCTCAGCATCAACACCCTTTATCTTTTCAAACCCCGGTGCTGGAGTTTGACAGAAGATAAATATTATCCCTGTTCCAAACCAATTGGTCACCATAGACACTTCAGACTTAATTGGGGAGCAGTATCATGAGTGCAGGAAGGGGTGGGACACCAAGGACAGATGCAAGCACATACATTTCAAGGATATGCTTGCCCTGATAAAGGCACACAACTTTCTCAACCATCCTTGGTCCCTGGAACCTCTTCAAGTGGTTACAGACAATACCACAGTCATGTGGTACATCAGCAAGCAAGGGGAATCAGGTTGTGCCTCCTTTACAGACTAGCCACTTTAGATTGGGATATAGGTTCACAGGACAATCTCACTCTACAGGTGT
The DNA here is from genome assembly GCF_019279795.1 of Protopterus annectens. NCBI lineage: Eukaryota > Metazoa > Chordata > Ceratodontiformes > Protopteridae > Protopterus > Protopterus annectens. Next base: position 1,445,446,565 of record NC_056737.1, read on the forward strand.
CCTACATTCCACCATAGCAAAATTACTTGGTATCCTACAAGTTGCTAAGAGATTACTTGTGTCTGGCATACAAGGCATCCTCTGACCCACTACTGATGCAATTACTGCATATCAGTGAGTCAAATGGCATGAAAAGTACTTGATACAGGGATTTGGATTGCTCTCTGGGTTATGTATGGACATAACTAACCAGGGCTGTAGTGGGCGTCCAGTATAAACATGTATCAAAGCATCACACTAACAAATGTGAGTGGACACGTATCTCTCTCTCTCTCTCTCTCTCTCTATATATATATATATATATATATATATATATATATATATATATGTATATATATATTACAATATATTTGGTTGACTGAAATATCGAACATTGATTTTGCAGCTTAAACGACTGAATTCTGTTATTGTCAGCTTTTGTATGTGTGAGATCAGAGGGGAGTATGTATTTGCCATTTACATGCTGTTGTTTGATCTCAGAATTGATATACATAACATTTGCATTTGTGTGTGTGTGTGTGTGTGTGTGTCTATATATATATATATATATATATATATATATATATATATATATATATATATATATATATATATATATATATAGTGCCAACACTGCTTGCACTAAGTAATTAGATGATCTTGTGGAATGCCACCTCTCATGAAGGTATAACATAGCTCGATGAAAGTCATACTTATAAATCATGGGAACCATCTCACTGCTGTACAGACACCTTGGTTATAGGTCCTGTATATCACATGTTACATGGGCAGCACATTCAATGGTGTTTCTGATTGAAATGGAGCCTTTACCAATGCAAAGTGTATGGCATCCACTACTTCCAGTAGGCAAATGATTCCAAAGATGGTACACATAGTGATGACTCCGTCCTCTGGTGTACTAAACACAATATATGATGTAGAAACAACAACGTCAAAGAAGTTGTTCGGTATTCTAGAGGAAATGAAAAGTTCCATAGCTGGGACATACGGCACTGTGCATACTTTGGCTTCCACAGGTAAAGAAAGGCCATGCATTCTGGCAGATTCAGTATTTGGGAAATATGTGCCAATCAAACACTGTATGGTATGTTAACCTACATATAACTGATCAATAATCTTTTGACTTGTAAAGTAATGAGGTGTTACCTGCTGCCAGTACCATTTCCATTTTGCTTAACACATTCCTATTCTCTGTGCAATATTATTTTATCTATTATTTATTAAGCCCACCCACCCATTATAATTTGTACTACTAACCCAGATGCAAATTTCTTTTCTTCAGCTGCTACTGCTATGTGCTTTTTCACCCATAATGTGGAAAATGGTTCATGTGCAATAATATTACTTGAACTTTGCTGCTAGATGTGTATTTTTAGCATCTTACCAAGTGTGTGTTTCTAGGAATATATGTAACTATATACTTAAATGTGGAGGTGATTTATAAGATGGTGGTAGTATTATTATATGTTGTTTTAAATTATGTCTTTCTATCTATGTGATTTCCTTTTCGTCGGTCCGATGATGAGCTGATTGCATGGAATCTTATTTAATCTGCACTTGTGGAGATCTAAATGAAATAAAGTTACTTTTGACTTTTTGACTTTCACTTTTGACACATTGGCATGTATCCAGACAGGATGTGTGACTGCTACTCTGCCATACCTCTAAACCTCTTAATGCAAGAAATCTGAACAAAGCGTGGCATCATGGGGGGGGGGGGGGGGGGGGCAAAAGCCCAAAAATAGGTACACATTTTAAATATTTCTCTTAGGCACTTAGAATGTTGCTAGAATTAAAGGATTTGTATCAGCATGCATTTTCTAAAGGAAATGAAGTCTGAAACTCAAATGCACGTCATTATTTAGTGACTTTAATCCTTAGCTCATCTCAGAGATTTGTCAAAAAACACAATTTTTATGAGGAACAGACCAAAAATACGAGGCAAAAATCCAGACATTCGGCAAAAATCTGTACAGTTGAAAGGTTTGCTCTGAACCCAAACATTTTTTTTCTGTCTACATTTCCAATATGTGTAGCATGCCTTGCTCTTTTATATTCTTGCTCACATTTCTGTGTGTGTGTGTTCCCCTACATTCTACCAAGAATTGTGCATATTCACCTTGTATAAATTTGCATGTCAGTATGGCCCCATTTCCCTACCAACCCTCATTTGCATGTCATTATGACATAATTTGCATGTATAGATTGCACACCCTTCATCTCAGTGCACCATAGCATAATATAGACTTATGAATCACTACTACCCTGTGAATGGCTGTTTTCTATGTGATAATATGCTGCATGCTACACAGTGAGTCACATACTCCCTGCCCCTTTGTGGTACTTATTGTGCCTGTTATTCTAAGTGATTTTGTTACGGTTTAAGCACTTGAGCTCCAAACCAGATATTTTACATTAGGAAGATTCATAGGTTCATAGGTTCATAGGTGGGTACTAGGCTATCGGCCCTAGGGTCTATATAAGCCTAGCCATAACAATTTCCTGGCTATTTCTTCCCACAATATTTACTTCCCTGGACCCCTGTCTAGCAGGGCAACTAACATGATCCCTGGGGTGAATTTCCTATCTCCCATCCAGTCGTCAAGGTTCCTTTTAAAGAGGGCCAAACAAGCGCTCTACTTGACATGTATGGGCAGACTATTCCAGAGTCTGGGGAGTCTCTGGGTCAGGAACCTATACTTCCAGCATGTTTTGTTCATTGTGATGACAAGGTTTAGATCCCTGGAGCGTGTGGCTCTGAGGGATTGGGATTTCTTTAAGTGTAGCATATCCAACAGCTCAGGGTTTGACATGACCTTGTATGGTAAGCAGAGATCACCTCTGAGTAGAAGATATGTGACAGAGTATACCTGGAGTTTTTTTAGATGGTCAGCATAGGGCATCTGCTTTAGGCCTGTGATTATTTAGTGAGGTATTTCTATGGCTTTCCAGTTGTTGCAGATGTCTTGGGATGACATACCAAATGGGGCATTGTATTCTATAATGGGTCTAATGAGGGATGAGTACAGTGGGACAATGACCTCCTTTTTTCTGGATGAAAAGCCTTTAGTGATGAGGTGTGCCACATAGAAGGCTTTTCTGACTGTTCTGGCGATGTGGTTATCAAAGGTGAGACCACTGTCCACCTGTGTCCCTAAGTCTCTTATCACACTTTTGGTGTTTATTGTACTGCCACCTATGTGGTAATTCACGGGTACATGTTTTTTCCCAAAGGGGGTAACTTTACATTTCTTGGAATTGAGTTTGAGCCCATGGCTCTGGCACCAAGCATTTGTTTCTGTAAGGCCCTTTTGTAGAATATCCACATCATATGGGGAATTCAATACTGGCTCCCAGTTTGCAGTCATCTGCGAACTTTGTTAGCCAGAGTCCCTTAGTGTTGGCCTGTACTTCAGAGAAGTACATGCCAAACAAGAGTGGTCCCAGGACTGAACCCTGAGGTACTCCACTTGTCACTTGTCTGGATCTGGATTTGGAGTCGGCTGCTTTTACAGTGTGGCTTCTGTCAGTAAGCCAGTTGGCAACTCATCAAGTGATGTAGAGATTAATGCCAAGCTTAGTAAGTTTATCTATGATTCCAGAGTGGGGGATGGTGTCGATGGCCTTGGTGAGGTCTATATAGGCTGTGTGGACCACCTTACCCTCATCCACAGCTCTGGAGACTGATTCGAAGAAGTCAATCAGGTTCAGGAGACAAGATCGGCCCTTTACAAACCCAAACTGGGTGGGGTCCAGTGTTTGAAGGTTGCCAATGTCGTTGTTTATAAGTTCCATGATAATACATTCCATGGCCTTGCAGATCAGGCTCATCAGTGGATCACCCCTTGTGGAGTGGGATAACTGTAGCTGTGTGCCACTCAGTGGGCACAAAGCCTGAGGTGAGGCTATGATTAAACATGACACTTAGGTGAGGTGTCCCTTCATTTTGTAGTTCATGTAGTACACAGCCCAGGATGTTGTCTGGTCCCATGGATGCTGTATTCTTAGCTTTGGAGAGTGTGTTTTTTACCTGTGTGGCCATTATTACCTGAATTTGTCAATCTTTCGGTATTGAGATGGGCCTTTTAGGGGTTGAGAGGGGGGGGTGAAGATGGCACTGAATCGATCTGCCAGGATATTGGCAATATCCTTGAGATCAGTATATTTAATGCCATTCTGTTGTAGCTCAGAGCAGATCTGAGCATTACCATTTAGATGCTTGACATAACTATAGAATGCCTTCTGGTTGTCTTTGGAATCTTTGGCAATTTTATTTTTGTAACTAGATTTGGAGGATTTTATGAGGGATCTCAGCTTCTTACTGAGGCTGGTAAGGGAATTTTTTGCATCCAGGGATTTTCCTGTTTTCTGCAACAGTTTCTTCCTTTTGTTGTAAAGTTTGTTTATGGCAGGGCTCCCCTGTTTAGCTCTTAAGACAAACAGAGCTAAATTTCCCGGTCATTGGTCATCAGTGATTCTATAGTGAGGCACACTGATGTCCATTTCACCAGACTGAGTAAGGAGAGAGTCACGGTTAGCTGCCATTCTGGAGCTAGGATCTATTAAGTCACACAGGCACTCAGATCATTGAACCACAGGTACCAGTATGACTCTGTCATAGTCCATGTAGGTGTTAATGACCTGAGACATACCTCGCTTGACTATATGAAATGAGACATGATCTAGTTTGCTGATTATGTGATTCAGGCATGTATGAGCTTAGCATTGAGCAGCATACTATCTTCTCCAATGATGATGCCACATTGCCAACAGAAAATTATTGATTTTAACTATTGGCTTAGCTTCTAGCATCAGTCCAAGGGGGTACAATATCTGACGGCCTGGGAAGACATGGTTGGCAGACCACTCTGCTTTGCCAGGGATGGTCTGCACTTATCCCTTCTAGGCTTTTGGATATTGGCAAAGACCTTTTTCAACCCCCATAGTGCCCTTTTTTAGACAATGCCAAACTGATAAACCTACCAACTTAACTGAGCCTATGAAGGAATATCTGAACGTGGTACTGCTCATGGCTAGAAATCCTAACAAGAAATGTCATTCCCTGAAAGCCTTACTCTCTCTGGAAAGTGTAGTAAAGGAGACATGGTTTAAAGTTGCTGAGAGTAGCCCAGTAATGCAAGGTTATAATGCCTTTCAAACCTTTAGACTAACTACTGCACAAGAGGGAAATAAAGGTGGAGGAGTATCAGTCTATATTAAGACTATTCTCACATCCAGACTAGTTAAAGTGTATCACTCACTAGAACTAATACATGTGCAACTCACCATAAACAGGGTGCCATACCATATCCTTGCAACATATAGGTCCCCCTCCATGTCTCAGGAAACCCATGCTATCTATCTCAATGTACAAGAGTCCCTTACCATTCAGCCCAATATGGTATTTATTCATGAGGGATCTCAACTACCCCTCAATAGACTGGGAATCCTACACCACTTCTAAAGCACAAGCCTAGCAATTCCTAAATTTTTTTTAATACCAACATCCTGGAAAAGTTGGTCCATTGTCATTCTCCTACCAGGAGTACAAGCATCTTTGACCTTGTACTTATGAACATGGCGGGGCCAATGTTCCTCATCCAATATAATATCTTCACTCATCAGATCTGCCTATAAGGCAGTATTACTTGTAATAAAAATTTAATCTGGGGATCCAGCAAAACCAAAAACCTTTAGGAACTATTCCAAGCCTAACTTCTCTCTACTAAGCAACACCTTGGTTTATTTCCAAGCACCACCAAACCCAGTAAACACCATAGAATACACTGAGCTATTTATAAAGTTTCTGTACATCCATATTGATAGCTGTACAAGGTAAGCTGTGCCCACTTGTATTAAGAATAAGACAACTCAAAAGACAAGCCACCCTGGTGGAATCACAATATCAATCGGTTATACAACAAAAGAAAAAAAAATCTTGGGCAAGCATAGTGGGAACAAAGCCATACATATTAAAATCCCCCTGAACAATATAAACTAGAAACTAAGAAGGTTAATTAATGCTTCAAAGGCTAAATCTGAAGAAAAAAATAGCTTCTCAGGCAAAGGACAACCACAAAGCTTTCTTCCACTATGCCTGTAACCTCAGAGGAAATACACAGCAGTGAGCAGAACTTATTGTAAATGGCATCACCCACACTAAACTGGAGGCCATTACCAACATCTTGGTTGACAGGTTCAGCTCAAATCCCCCGTACCCCTGACAGTCCAAAGGAAATACCACATAACACAATCATCCCAACTACTACTAGAAAATGGGTCATTAATGCAATTTCTAGGGCCAAAAAAACTGCACTGATGAACCCAGATAAAATCTTGTGATGTTTAATAAATACTCTAGTGCACTTGAATCACTTTTCAGCTGGAGCCTTTAGTCAGGTTTTGTGCCCAAGAAATGGAAGACAGCTACAGTCATTCCCCTGCACAAAAGAGGTCCAACCACTGATATGGGAAACTACAGGGCCATAAGTCTTACCAGCCTCATATGTATGGCCATGGAATGAATCATCATGGAGATGATAAATAAGAACATAGGTAACCTGCAAATGCTGGACCTATTAAAGTTGGGTTTTGTTAAAGGAAGGTCATGTCTATTAAATATGGTGGCTTTTTGAGAGGGTCACCAAAGCACTGAATGAAAGTAAGACTGTGCACACAGTTTACCTTGACCTGGCCAAGGCTTTTGATACAATACCACACTCAGGCATTACAGACAAGCTCATTTATTTAGGTATAAAGTAGTCCAATGAAGGTCTATCAAAAACATGCTCTTTAACTTTTAAAATTCTGTGATTTTCTATGGCTATTTAAGTTAATTGTTTGGAACTAGCAGCCAATGAAATATTTGATTTTAAATTTGTACCAACCCAACTATGGGTATTTAAGAACAACAATGAGCAGATTATTTATTCTGAAGAAGTTTCACATGGTGAAACAAAAAGCGCTTCAATTCAATAAAGTTTTATTGAATTTGTATTGTTGGGAGCTGTGTGTTTCCTGTTATCCTGGTACACTGCTGAGGGATAGATCTTCACTGGACTACTGTGTTTGTTGCCTGGCTGTTTTTTGGTTACTAGTGCAGTTTTTGTCAATTCAGCTGTTCACTTTGTGTTTGATATTTAGGTATAAACCCTCTTATCACCCAGTGAATAGCCAAATGACTTACTGATAAGACCCGTGAAGTGAAAATAGGTGAGGCCACCTCCACCAAGGGGGCAATCATTAGTGGAGTCCCCCAGGCCTTGTTACTGTGCCAGCTCCTTTTTGGTATTTATTTCTGTGAAACTGATGCAAATGCTGAAGGTTTATTTATGGCTAAGTTCGCAAATTATTGCAAGCTGGCAGTTATCATCAACTCCCCTGCTGACACTAGCATTCTTCAAGAAGGTCTGTCTCTGACTAATAAATGGTGCAAAAGCCATAAGCCATGGTCTTAAACTCAATGCTAAGAAATGCATAGTTGTGCCCTTTGGGAAATCAACCATCCAGGCTAATTACCATTTTGATAATACAACCCAGTGTTCAGGGATCTGGGTATGCACATAGACAGTAGTTTTACCATCAACCAGTGGTGAGGAAATTCTTTTATCTTTATGCAACTTCTAAGTAAGACCATGGCATCTAGATCAAAACATGTCATTATCCCGCTGTACTCTTCACTTATCGGACCCCTCATAGAGTACAATGCTCCCTTTGGTATGTACCTGACCTGGCATATGCAGCAAATAGAGTGACCTCAAAGGTTACTTACAAAAAGAATCTGAGGCGTAACAAACTTGTCTTGTGCAGAACACCTTAATGCTCTTTCCCTCTAATCAGTCTCCTGTAGATTGCTGAGGGGTGATATATGTCTGGCTTAGAAGGCATCCGCAAAACCCACACTTTTGAATCTCCTACATATTTGTAAGTCAAAGAGGACCAGAAATACAAGATCTAGGGACCTGAACTTTGTCCTTAACATAAACAGAACACACTGGAGAGATAGATATGTGTCCCACAGACTGCCCATCTAATGGAACAGGCTTCCCATCCATGTAAAGCTGGGTTTGCCTATAAACCATTTTAAGCAAAACCTAGACAAGTGGATGGGGAATAAAAAATTTACACAGGGCCTGGCACCCATATCCGTTATGGACAGAGGTAGCTTATAAACGCCTGGCTCTCAATGTCCTGTTTGGATACAGGACATCATTATTCTTTCTGGAAAACTTGGCTATGCTTAGGAAGGCCCCTTGAGTCGTTAGCCTAGTAACAGTCTATGAATCTATGAATCAATTAAAAGTATACATTATGGAACCATGACTGCAGTTAAATCTTCAGTGACTGATTCTTCAACTACAACTGTATGCAGCTACTGTATCACATTTGAAAAAAATGTGGCAGAACCTTCTTCTGAAGTGTTACAGTCTATCTTCCAAGATGTTTCTGTTATGAGCGATGGACTGAAACAAGGAATTATCAATAAACACCACAAAGAAACACTCTGATATCATGACTGTAATTGAATAAATTATGTGAAAGTAAATAGCTTTTCCACAGTCTGTAATATTCTTCATGAACTAGCTGTAGAAATAAAGACTGCGTTATAATGTGAGTAATGATTACAGCTCTTTGTAGTATAAGGAGGATCTTACATACTAGGCAAGAGATAAAGTATATTTTAAGAGTATATGCAATTTGTGGATTTGAGTCATGTCACATGGAAGAGTTCACAACTTGTGAGTAAAGGCTTGATGATGAAGTAGCTAGCTATGTTTGTCCTTGTTATTCTAAGGCCTCCCTCCTTACATTAATCAACAATGGTCTCTTTAATACATTCGAGACTACTGTGTAAGGGAAAGAGAAGAAAACCATCTTGATGTCACAGGAGAGTTCACATCTGCAGCGACTGGAACCTGGATTTGGGTAATGGCCTGGATGACATCTAGTAGGGGGGACTGATATGACAAAGCTAACTGTTTTTTTTCAGAGACAGGATGAATTTTTTTTTGCACTAACTGATAGTCTTGCATCAGATATAAATGAGCATGCAAAAGTCAGGCAAGACTGGAAGGACTGCTCTCTGAGGTTCGCGCTGTTGTATTTCAGGAGAGACCATACATGTATGCTCTTCACTGAAATGATCGAAAGCCATATGTTAGCTAGAGTGTAAGTGAGAACAGCATGCATTATCATCCCTCCACGTATGACATAAAATAATTGTAGCGCATGCTCTCTTCCTTGATGTAGGAAGGAGTAGGTGAGGTATTGTTAGTTACTCTGTACGGTTCTGATTGCTTGAAGTTAACAGAAAGAGGAACAGGAATAGAAGAGCAATAGAGTTAGCATGTACTTTGTAACAATATCTTTCTAAAATGTCTAACAGATACAGTTAATGGCATTCACAATAAAATGTTCATACCTTTAAACAGTGCAATATGATCTGCACTTGGCTCAACAATGTCAATGTTAATGTGTACTCCCGGGTGCTTTTCCTGTATTTTACAGAGCATCTGAAGGTCCATTTCTCCTAGAATACAAATACAGTGATTAGAAACACATCCTACAAAAATCAGATTGCCTGCACATCCATGGTATATTTGACTTTCTGCTTGTATAATTACACAATGTTGTTTTTTGAAAGAATGATGCTAAAGAAAATCAATTACTCGTGGAAAAAAAAAAACAGTTGTCACCTTTTGATTGTACCTTAGATCACATCATTATTACCACATTAATCTGCAAGGCTTCTAATAGGAAGAGCCCTCACAAGCTCATGCAACTTTAATCCCTCAACCTATCCCTTCCCCAAGATTCAGAAGGCAGAATCAAACCCAGTACCAGACTGTCTACACTGGATAAAACATGGCTGACATAGGATTGCAGTAATTTATGCCCTACAAATGCCAGTAGTGTATGAAAAGTACCTATATCTGATTAAAACTGTATGGTTTATATACATTTTTTAGCAGTGATCTACATAGGAGTTTCCACTACTTAAAACTATTGCTACCCCTATGGCTGTGCCATAAACTTGGTTGGGATTTTGTTTCCAATGCATATAAAATTAGTACGCATCTGTTGCTGTGCTGTCTGGATATGGGAAAATGTGAATCAACTTAACATAGAAGAAGTGTTCCCATTTCTTTTGCACTAGGAGAATGCACCTACGACCATAATGCTTTATGAGATGATGTTTATCCATTTCCTTTTAATGAGGGAACAGGTCATCACTGCTCTCTCAAAGACAAAAATTACAGCCTCCATGGGACCCGATAACATCCCAGTCTGCATCTTACATGAACTCAGGCAGGAACTTGCAGTACCATTAGGTGGCCTACTCAACTAAAGCTTGAGTGCCGGCTTTGTCCCACCTGAGTGGAGGATAGCCACTGTCATCCCTTTGCACAAAGGTAGAGCATCCACAGATCTGGGAAATTTTAGACCCATCAGCCTAACTAGCCTGATCTGCAAGGCCATGGAATGGATTATCACGGACCTCATTAACAAGGATATTGGCAACCTCCAAACACTCAATCCCACACAGTTTGGGTTCATCAGCGGGAGGTCATGTCTGTTAAATTTGGTTGACTTCTTTGAGACAGTCACCAAAGCCATGGACGAGGGGAAGAAGGTGCACACCGCCTACCTTGACCTGCCCAAAGCCTTTGACACTATTCCTCACTCAGGCATAATAGATAAATTCTCTCAACAAGGCATCAATCCATACGTTACCAGATGGGTAGCTAACTGGCTCACTTATAGATCTCACCTGGTCAAAACAGGGGAAGCCAGTTCAAGCAGTAGACTCATAATGAGTGGCGTACCCCAGGGTTCGGTCTTGGGGCATCTGTTATTTGGGATATATTTTTCTGAGGTACAGGCGAAAGCCAGTGGGCTATGGCTGATGAATTTTGCAGATGATTGTAAGCTGGGTGCTGTCATCATTTCCCCTAGTGATGCGGACATCATACAAGAGGGTCTTGCCCAAACAAATGACTAGTGCCAGAAACATGGCCTCAAGCTGAATATCAAAAAATGCATCATCATCCCCTTGGGGAGAGTGATGTCCCCAAAAATTATCACATTAACAACAATGTCCTAAGCACGCAATCAGCCATGAGGGATTTGGGCACCCAGGTGGATAACAACCTGACTTTTAACCACCATGTTGCTTCCATTGTATGGAAAGCCTTCTACATAGCCCACCTCATAAGTAAGGGCATCTTATCCAGGGACAAGGATGTCATCACATCCCTGTACTCTTCCCTTATAAGGTCCATTATTGAGTACAATGCCCCGTTCGGTATGTACCTTGCAAAGCACATGCAGCAGCTGGAGAGACCACAGAGATTCTTCACCAGGAGAATCCAGGACCTCAAAAATCTACTATACAGATAGGCTAAAATCCTTATTCCTCTACTCAGTTTCATACAACTCTTCAGAGGTGACTTCTGTCTGGCATACAAGGCGATCTCAGACCTGCCTTGATGGGACAGTTGTACATCCGCAAGTCAAGCTCCACTCGAGTAACCTGTGCATGCAGCCTCAGCCTGGTCTGTGACACAAATAGGACTTGTTGGTGGGACAGATTTGCGTCCCAGAGACTCCCCCATTTGTGGAAGAGACTCCCTCTCCACATCAAGCAGAGTACCTCTTTATCCCTTTTTAAGCGTAACCTGGATAACTGGATGGGAAACAGAAAATACATCGCAGCGATTCCACTGTGTCCCTGCTGGACAAGGATATCAGGTGCTGACTTGTCTAAACATGGGCTAAACTATTGGCTAGGCTTATAAGGGCCTCAGGGCTAATAACCTAGTAACTTCCTATGATCCCATGATCATATGAATAAAGTAAATTAGCTCATCATCAGTTTCTGTACAGGCATGCCTCTGAATATAGAGGTTGTACAAGCTACTGTAGTATACTGCTCCACAGACACATACACATGCACGCGCGCGCGCGCGCGCACACACACACACACACACACACACACACACACACACACTCACACACACACCCACACACACCAGTGCAAACTTGTCTTCAGGGAATGAGTAACACTCAAACTCTTGCAACATTGTCAAAACACTTTTGTACTCCATAAAATACAAAATACAATATAACATACGTTCAGGTTCTCATAAAGAACAACAAAAACACTTACAACACAGGCCTTTGAGAGGCAGCCATATCATTCAGTTATTGCATAATTTACTTATTGTTTTTGCCTGGATTTTATTTCTTATTTGTATTTAACAAATTGTCCTGTCACTTTCATGCTCTAAATCAATCACAGACTATCATTATGTTTTTATAAAATTTAAAGTAACAATTCTGTAATACATAAAAATTGAAATATCTGAAGTTATTAATAATTTAAGGTTGACAGAAATGACAATAGATTTGTTATTATCTCAAGTCCACTGGTAAATTTTTTGGTATCACAGGCCTCTTGAAATCAAATATTAACTCATTACAACATAGTGATGACTGCAAACCTTTCTGCAGTTACATCCTAATGATACATCTAGGCGTCAAATATTGTTTGATTATATCTGCATTAATGGTTCCTAAACCATGCCATATACAACTATTAGAAGATTTCATTTTAAATCTTACATGATGGCAAGCACAACAGCATTGATATTTGACCTCTGTATAGTGCAGCTAAAGAAATATTGAGTATTATTTATATACTATTTATTTGTATTGTAGTAATTTTCTTTAAATATCATAATAATCAAGTGACACAGACAAAACTGCTCAGTATAGTATCAAAGCTCCTAGCGATACAAGGAAAATGTTGTTTCCAATAAATGTGTTGTAGATATATGTATATATATTGTGTGTGTGTGTGTGTGTGTGTGTGTGTGTGTGTGTGTGTGTGTGTGTGTGTGTGTGTGTGTGTGTGTGTGGGTGTGTGGTTTACTATGACAATGTTGAAGTGGACTCGGTCGAATGATGGTATCATTGACCCACGTACACGAAAGTCACAATGTCAAATTCTGAAATTGTCGAAGTACATCCCGAATTCGACCTCAGACAAGCATTAATATGGATCAAGTTAGGGGCGAGATTTGTACTTCGACAATGTCGGGTTCAACATTGTCAACATTTGCCCTTCGGACTTCATCAAAGTGGATTCGACCGAATCCATTTCAACATTGTGATTGTAAAAGTATATATGTGTGTGTGTGTGTGTGTGTTATGTGTGTGTGTGTGTGTGTGTGTGTGTGTGTGTGTGTGTGTGTGTGTGTGTGTGTGTGTGTGTGTGTGTGTGTGTGTGTATGTTTGTGTGTTGTATTAATGGTTAATGAGCTATTGTAAGCTGTTTTTTAAAACATTATAAAAATTTTATGAAAATAGAAAGAAACACTAAGCAAGTAAATACACGACCGTACTGCAACAACAGCAGATAAATCCATAACAGAAACAAAAACAAAAAAATGGTTGTGTTCACTACAAGGTAAGCACTTTCACCACCATCCCAGTGGCTTCATCAGACCATATAAATTTGACATATTCAGAAGTATAGTGCAAAATTTAAAAAAAATGCTCCCTGTCGGGGAACCCTAATATAAACTGGCTCTATAACAAAATAAATGTGACTCAAAAGAAGCTAAAAATGCTCCTGCTAAAATAAACAAGGAACTCTATAGCCTGATGAAATCAGCTAAAGCCAGGTGTGAGGTAAAAACAGCTACCTATTTGGAAGACTATCACAAAAACTTCTTTAACTACATTAGAAAACTTCAAAACAATGCCCTGCACAGTGCAGAGTTAACAGTAAATTATATCATATACTTATACCAAGGGGACACAGGCAATCTGCAAGTAGGCAAATTCAGCTCCAACTTCATTCCCTCCCCCATCCAATGTGCTCAGATCAAATGGCCACATCTATCCTCCTCCTCAGGTGTCAGTGGGTTTATCAAGGCAATACCTAAGGCCAAGAACACTACACCTTTGAGTCAAGATAACATATCAGGCTGACTACTGGCTAGCCCAAAACATGGATTGTCAGTCACTCTCCACAGGCTATTTTACAGTCTTTGTGCCAGATGAATAGAGGAAGGAAACAGTTATTCTGTTGCACGAAGGTGGGGCTAAAACAGTCCTGAGTAATTGCAGTCTATATGCCTGACCCGAATTATCTATAAAGCTATGGAAAGGATCATTATGGAATGAATATATAGAGATGTATACTGACTCTTGTTGATAAATCTATAGAAAGGATTATTATGGAACTAGGATATAAGGATGTCTACTGACTCTTGGCCCTACCCAGTTTGGATTTCTCAAGGGCAAGACCTGCTAACTTAATTTTGTTGACATCTTTAAAAATAGTGACTAAAAGAATGGATAAGGTCAAATCAGTACACTGTGCCTATCTGGATCTTGCAAAGGTATGCAACTGCATCCCACACTCAGACATCATACATAAACTCCCCCAGCTAAATATTAACCACTGTGCAACTCACTGGAGAGCATATTGGCTCACAAATAAAACACAGTAATTGAGGATGGGCATTTCTACTGCCAAATGACCTATCACTAGTGAAGTGTCCCAGGGTTCAGTCCTTGGGACACTTCCCTTTGGCATTTGCTTCTCAGACATCAAATGTTATGCTAAGGGATTATGGTTGACCAAGTTTGCAAATAACTGCAGGCTTGGTGTCGTTATAAACTTTCCAGAGGACACTATGATCCTACAAGAGAGCCTGTCCCAAACAGTTGGTGACAAAACAGTGGACTGAAACAAAATGCCAGTAAATGTAAAATCATATCCTTCAGCAAGCATGGCTCTCTTTTGACTACATTTACAAGACCCCCCCCCCCCCTGGACACTAGTATCATAGTTAGAGATTTGGGAACCTATTGTAACAAAAGGAGATACTGCCAGCCCAGCTTTCTGGAATTTTGTAAAAATCATGTCATTTGTGAATATCAACATGATTCATATGCTTGTGTTACAAATGTATTAGAACTGTATGTTATGTGTATATTAAACTGCTGGTACAGAAGTGTGTGCTGAAAAAGGTTTGTACAGTACTGAGCTTAAAAGATGTATCCACAGTGTACCCTGCTGGAAAAGAACAGAAATTATACACACTATTGTGACTGTGTAAATGTATATAACTGAACAGTAGCAACTGGAACATAGAGGGTTAACTTGCAAAACTTCTGAAAATGGTTGAAATTAAATTATTTTATAACTGCACCATAAAAGAGAGTTTCAATTCAGCTAGGAGACAGGATGTCTAAAACTAGGGAGCCTTCTGTATTGTCTTGTAAATGTTTTATTGTTTTATGTCTACCAGAAGCATGCAAAAAATCTGAGCAATATGTATTTTTCACAGGGAGATGCTAAATGCTAGATGTTTCTAGCAATGGGAGGTTTTCACCTGGGATAGTCAGATGACAAGAAGTGATGTCATGCTGCAAGTATCCCAGAAGCAATATTTGATATATTAATTTAAGAAGCCTCTGAGAGAGAGAGAGAGAGAGAGTCAGTGCATTCCAACCCCACAGGGTCAGAGTTGCTGGCGCCATGTCAGACTCAAAGCCTGTCACAAGTGGTGTCCCACAGGGCTCAGTCCTGGGCCCACTCCTGTTCGGCATCTACTTTTCAGAAGTACAAGCAAACACAGGAGGATTATGGCTGAAAAAATTTGCAGATGACTGCAAACTGGGCGCCATAGTTGAGAACACATCTGACACAGATATCCTTCAGAAGGGTCTTATAGAAACGGATAACTGGTGCCAGAGCCATGGCCTAAAGTTAAACGCCAAAAAATGCATAGTCATACCCTTCGGGAAAAACAAGGTTACCCCTAGCTACCATATAGGCGGCAACCCACTAAGCACAGAAGAGGTTATCAGGGATCTGGGGACCCAGGTTGACAGTAACCTTTCGTTTGACACTCACATTGCCAAAGTAGTTAGGAAGACCTTCTACATTGCCCACCTGATCATGAAGGGATTCACATCTAGATCAAGGGAAGTCATCGTCCCCTGTACTCATCACTCATCAGACCAATGATTGAGTACAATGCCCCATTCGGAATGTATCTGACACGACACCTGCAGCAACTGGAAAGGCCCCAAACGTTCCTCACCAAAAGGATAAAGGGTCTCAAAAATATGTCCTATGCTGCCCGACTGAAGGAACTCCAGCTCTATTCAGTCGCTTACCGTCTGCTCAGAGGTGACCTGTGCCTGACATACAAGGCCATGTCCAACCCAGAATTGATGAACATGCTTCACCTCAAAAAATCTAGATCCCTCAGAACTACAAGGGCGGGAGACTTAAACCTCGACACGGTTATTAATAGGACATGCTGGAGGGACAGATTCATCACCCAGAGACTCCCTATGCTGTGGAACAAAATCCCAGTACATGTGAGGCAGAGCACCTCGCTGGCTTTGTTCAAGAGAAATCTTGACCAATGGATGGGAGATCGCAGATATACCCCAGGGATTATCTCAGTGTCACTGCTTGACAGAGGCACAGCAAAATAATGGGCATAGTATCCTCCAAACTAAAGGGGTGGCGAAAGCCACAAAACTCTGGGCTAGGCTTATAAATGCCCTTGGGCAGATAGCCTAGTATGAACCTATGAACCTATGAATTCTGTATTTGTCTTTGACCTGACAACATCAGCTAGAAGATCCATTCACCACACTTGCCTTGCTGTAATAGTAAGTTTCTAGGGTATAGTAATTCTTTTAGATAATAGTTAGGAATAAAGTAAAGATTAGTTTAGATGTTTTCTGTATTTATTTGAAACTGTCCTGCAGTATTGTTTTAAATATTCCTCTGATTTTGAACTCTGAAGTTACTGTGATGATTTACTGAGTATTTTCTTGCTCTTTTATTATTTATTATTAAAAATATTTAAACCTTTCATTGTGGCTGATATTTGTGAGACATATTTAAGCTCTAAGAGTATTTGCATATATATTTGGTGATAATGTGCTGGCCACTCTTAATAGCATTGCTCTTGGTCAAATTACCATTTGGATTAATAGTAACATTACACAGTAGGATTGGACACCCTTTGTTAAGGGCCTTAAAGTAACTGATAAGAGTTGTCTGGTGGCAATGATAACTACCTTATAGTCTGGGCAAAAGGAGGCATAGCTAGTAAACTTGTTCCAGCCTTTCTTTGGAGTGTGTTTGTGTGTGTGTGTGTGTGTGTGTGTGTGTGTGTGTGTGTGTGTGTGTGTGTGTGTGTGTGTGTGTGTGTGTAAATCAGACATCAAAGAGTGTGTGTGTCAGCTACTTGAGCAGGGACACAAAGCACTGGTTGGATTGAGATGGTGCTGGTGGTCTTGGCTTGGACACTCAGCTGACATCTCAACTCTGTAGCTGTGCTAGTTGGGGAGTCTTATTGGGGATCTGGAGAAAGAGGGAGAAACCAGCCCCAGACTGACTGTGGTCTCTGTGTGCTCTTAATGGAAATTGCAATTTACTGTGTGTAAACTTGTCATTCTCCCAGTGTGTACGTCCCCAATACCACCAGTGATGAGGATTGAGGCTCCTTGATTACTAGGCCAGTGGTGGAGCATCACACCTATGTTGACAAGGAGCTCTTCTTTGATTACCATGTATACATTATTGTAAGGAAGCCCTTTTTTATCACACAGGTTATATCAAACAGTATGGCATCTATATCCAGGAACACAACTGTTCCTTATACTCAGCACTCATTAGTCTGATCATTTAGTATAATGTTCCTTTTGGCATGTACATGTACCTATCCAAACACTTGTCACAGCTTCAGTGACAGTACTGCTTCCTTACTAAAGAAATCAAGGGTCTAAATCATAAAAAAACTAAGCAGACCATTTCAAAACCTTGTCTCTGTTTGTCTTGATATGCAGGCTACTGAGAGGCAACCTCTTGTCTCTCATATAAAGCCTCAACATACCTTGTTGTTCTAGCTCTAGTACACATTTGGATGACTAGCAGTATCAGAAACATTTGCTCACAGGACCGAATTTCTTTTGCAAAATTAACAGAATATGTTGCTAACTTAGTTTATATCACAAAGAATACCACTTCTGTGGAACTAGCTTCCCTTTTACATAAAACAGAGTACTTCTCTTATTCTATTCAACCATAACTTGGATGAATAATAGCAAATTCACCAAAATGTGATATTTGCAGTGTAAGTTGCACATCTTGAGATATGTTCATTGCCATTTATATTGTTAATTAAACAAATACATATATCTTTCCATATTTATGTAAATATCTCAATAAACATGCACTCAGAGAGGATTTTCTGGATGTCATATGAAAACTTGCCTGGTTAATAAAAGTGTTCTAGCAATATGCATCTAGATTGTATAGTTTCCAAGACATGACAATTTGTGAAAGTTTAGCAAAACTATAATTTTGAGTTTGTCTGAATTATTAATATATTATAGTATTTATGGAGAAGACTATGAATGCACTGCCTATTGTCACTATGAAGACTACTTTTTTTGCTGATAACATTACCATTTTTACAGTTTTAATTCCTTTTATTGTTCAGAAGTGTTTTACACATGTTTATCTTATGCTTTATTTATTTATATAAATTAAGTTGATTTTTTCAGAAAATGCTTTGGAATTCAAGGCTTTGTGTAGACTGCTAGAGGTGTGACATTCCACACCACATAGGTGCTAGTGAGATAGCAAGGTACATATAACTACCAATAGCAATCTATAACCCAGTCTGTAACTCATAATGCTTGAACTGGCATTATTTATATCCAATAACCAAAAATTTACATTGGGATGCACTCTCTAGTGGCATCTGCAGCTTCTGAGTGTCTTGTCCTAGATACATTTTATGTCTTAGGCATTCTGGTAACATAAACAGTCTGCCTCAGACTGTGGCTTCTTCTGGCAGATTGTATTACTCTCTCCATTCTTGGTCAGTGCCTTATGTAACAACTGCCACATATGTACTCTTTTTAAAGGGCGTGAAGGCCATACTCAGAGCACCCTTGAAAATTTCTGCGTGAAGCTCTACAATCTCCTCTGCAAGGAAGAATACAAGTTTTATATGATTCTGTCTCTTTTATCCTGTTTCCCTCAAATATGATTTCAGAGTCCTCCTTCATCAACTTAAAGACCTTTGACAACACATTTGATGCTACAGATCTTTTCAAATGTAGATCTTTACAGCTAGCCACTGATTTATAAAGGAAGTTGCAGTTTTTAACTGAAACTATTCAAATGCAGAAATGGCATTTTATAGGGAAGTGGGGAATCCTGTGTTTTTATGCTATGAATGTGTACATCATTTGTTTCCATAGTCGAGAATAGGTCAATCCAAAAAAAAAAAAATACGTGCCTATCTTTCCATGGAGACTGATGAACCATTTCCGTCCTTACTTTGCACATGGTATTGTCCAGTACCTTTTCCCGTACATTTTGTTGTTTGCTTACCAAGTTATGCCTTTTAATCCAGTTTTGCACTACACCCATCTCCCTGGATCCCAAAAATTCTACATTGAATATTATGTTTCTGCCAAGCATTCTCATTTTGTGATACATGCTGAGCTCAGTTGGAATCTACTGTGGATCTATTAGTTCTTTGCTTGACAATACTGACCAACTGCTGGAACTCCAGTATATCATTTTAAATCTAGTATTCACAGCACCTATAAATATCACAGTCATGAACATTTTTGGAGAAAATGGAACAGCACCTCTCCCATATGGCATCAAAAGCTGCTTTGGGAAGCTTGAGCAAAGTTATTCTACCATAAATTAGAACTGTGCTTAACTTGGAAAGGAAAATTTTGAACAAGACCAACTTTACTACCTTTATTTTGGCTAAAACATAAAGGTATGTTTTTCCACACCTTCATTTTCTCATGGAAATAGGGCTACATTCTTTTTAGTTGACTTTTCAAACTTTGTACTAATATAGATGCCCAAATAATTATGCTCAGACTAAAGTTTTTAGCCTAA
This sequence comes from Protopterus annectens, assembly GCF_019279795.1. Taxonomy (NCBI): domain Eukaryota; kingdom Metazoa; phylum Chordata; order Ceratodontiformes; family Protopteridae; genus Protopterus; species Protopterus annectens. Next base: position 1,445,466,543 of record NC_056737.1, read on the forward strand.
TGAAGCCAGCAGAGTTCTATGATCCCCTATCACCTTGTTCAGTGGAAGAAATAATGTCCCAGATTCCAAACCAAGTTTTGGACAAAGCAGCCGTCGAAAGAAGACTCAGGCACACTAGACGCAGATGTGATTACAGAAAACATGTTGGAATCAGACTGAGTAATTATCTACTGAGGGTGGGATAATTACAGACTCTGTGCACACCCATTGAATTCCAAAACACAATATGCACACCCAACACAACTAAAATGCAACAAACTGCTTTGCATACTACATTTTCAAAACCCTAAGAGAATGCCATATTGCAACCCAACAAAAGGAAGCTATCTCCAATGGAAGTCAGTGGAATCCATCTCATTACTTAAAAATAAAAACAGAATTTAAATCCTAGAGAATGATTTACAACAGGCTGTGATACTGCAAGACAGATAAGAAGATATGGCAATGCATCCCAGAAGACAGCCAGCTGGACTCCAAGCTAGACTACAGTTAAACCAACTGTCAGAGCAGGAAATAATCAGCAGGTACCACTTTGACAGACAGCAGGTGAGGGCTGTGTGTAACATGTGCACTTCACATGTCTGTGCATATATTGCTAGGCAATCCCATACCTGTGGAAACCAAAGTCTGTCTAAGCCTAGGTAAACTGGCATGTGGAAGATTGCAATGATATATAGGAGATGCTGTAGGAGTGTCCCAACCAGTTGCCAGGTTTATCCTCTCACAATTCCTGACAGCAATGTGCATCCTATTCCCTTCTATGGTCGTGGAGTGGCAAATTGTCATACACCAGTTCTACATCACCGACCCCCCCCCCCCCCATGTCCTCGCTGCAATTGACTGCAACTACATCCCTATTAAAAACTCTGTGGAACCCAGTGCAGAAAAGTACATAAATAGAATGGGGTTGGCCGTTGCTGAACTGTCAACTGGTGTGATCAGCAGATGGCAGCATAACAAATATCATGGCAATACACACAATGTTGCTATATAGAGGGGAAAGTGGTCTGAGGGCTGCTTTTTAACATGGCAGAATACACGAGGGTCTACTACTGGGTAAATACAAGAACACAGCTGTAATGTAAGCAGAATACACCCAATGTCAACAGAATGCATGATGACAACATATGTGTATTTCCCCCCACCAATAAGTGACTGCAGCGATCCATGCAAGCTATGGCTAATGACACAATACAGAGCACCATACAACCCTGCTAAGGAGGCATACAATAGAGCACACACTGCAATGAGAAACACCATTGAATGTACGTTTCGTATGCTGAAAGCCAGATTCAGATGTCTAAACACATCCAAGCGTGCACTGTAATTCACATCTGAAAAGGTGTCACAGATGATTACTGCATGTGCAATGCTTCATAACATGTCAACAACCACACACGGTGGTTGGTCTACTACAGGTCTGGATGACCTACCTCAAGAACCCCAAACATGAAAATGATATTTCACAGCTGACAGAGGAGGATCAGGAGAGAAAAGAAAAAGGCATGGGCAATGGAGGATGAGGACACAAGTCCTAGCTTAGGCAACATGGCAGCAGGTGACACACACCTTTGAGTCATGACAAGCCACCCGTACAGAACTGCAAAGAGTAAACACTGATGTTCATGAATTGCCCCACAACAGCAATACAGATCACAGCTAATAGAAATAACCCACTAGATGTACACACTTAGCATCATACATAACAATCATATATACAGTAGGAACATATACAAAACAATAATGAGATGAACCATCAAAGCAGGCCACAAATGGTGCAGGTATGCATACAGAGTCATAGTGGTTCATGTGTGATTTGCAGACAATGGAAATTGTAATGCTGACCCAGTCCCTATCTGTCCACTATCAAGTCATGCAAAAATTAAAGCAAGTTATCACATACTGCATTACTGTTGTTAGTATCAATACTAACATATGCCAGTGTAAAAGAAAGAATAATTATCAATCAGGGAATGTAGTCACCTAGATCAGTAAAAATAACAGAATCCTGTTGCATAAGAGCTCATAACAACATACACAGATGAAATTGTCAGTGGTTTGCATAGCATTCATCATCACCATGGTGTCAGGATGACACTACAGGACACACGCTGAATCAACTGTCAATATTACTCTAATGCAGTTTAGGGCAACCACACTGGCAGCTCACACCAAGGTCCTGGATGCCCTTACCATGTCTTGAAACACTTGGGTCACATTGCTCTACAGAAGAGCTTGATATGGTGACACCTGTTTACTCAATACTGCCAGACTGGCCAGCAGCAGATATACGTGAATACCCATGTATGATGAGCGAGTGTGGGTCTAATGTGAAGGGGCCTGCTTCTCCCATGTGGTAATCAGCTAACCACAGTCAGGACAAGTAACACCTAGTTGGTACTATGGCACAGCTGTACCATTGCCATAGGTTCATAGGATGGTACTAGGCTATTGACCCAAAGGCCCTTATAAGCCTAACCAAGAATTCCTCCCATATTTCCACAAAGTGAGCATCTGTTTCTCCTGTTCAGCAGGGACACGTGGGATTCAAAGGGTGTATTTTCTGTTTCCCATCCAGTCATCCAGGTTCCTCTTAAACAGGGTTAGTCAGGTAGTCTGCTTGACATGGAGAGGGATTTTAGTTCACAGATGGGGAAGTCTTTGAGACAGAAATCTATCCTACCAACAAGTTCTATTAATGTTACAGACCAGGCTGAGTCCTCATGCGTGGGTTGCATAAGTGGAGCTGGACTTATGGTATGCAGCAACTCCATCAAGGCTGGGTCTGAGATGGCCTTGTATACCAGACACAGGTCATCTCTGACCAGTCTGTATGAGACTGAGTAGAGGGACAGGGCTTTTAGCCTATCTGTATAGGGTAGGTGTTTGAGATCCTGGATTTTCCTGGTCAGAAAACTCTGTGGTCTCTCCAGCTGCTGCATGTGCTTGGCAAGGTAGAGAGCACATCTGTGTGTCTCATGATAGAGACTTTCAATGGAGCATGCCACAGGTAATATACTGTCATGCTGTGCAGCCAATGCTGTCATGATCTCTCTGTGTCTGTGCTCCTGACCTTCATGCAATGCACACCAGAGCCATAGACAAGGGCAAGGTAGTGCACACAGCCTATCTTGACCTCGTCAAGGCTTTTGATACCACCCCCAACTCTGGAATTATAGATAAACTCACTAAACTGGGCATAAATCCCTATGTCACAAGATGGGTGGCCAACTGGCTCACTGACAGAACTCACACAGTAAAAGTAGCCGACTCCAAGTCTGACTCCAAACCAGTGATGAGTGGAGTACCACAGGGTTCAGTCCTGGGTCCTCTCCTGTTCAGCATATACTTCTCTGAAGTGCAGACCAAAACAGAATGTCTTTGGCTAACAAAGTTTGCAGATGACTGCAAACTGGGAGACATAATAGAATCACCTAATGATGTAGACATTCTACAAAAGGGCCTCACAGAGACAGATGCTTGGTGTCAAAGTCATGGCCTCAAGCTCAAAGCCAAGAAATGCATTGTCATTCCCTTTAAGAAAAACTCGGTACCCATGAACTACCACATAGGTGGTAGCTCACTAAACACCAAAAGTGTGATAAAAGGCCTCGGGACACAGGTGGACAGTAGTCTCTCCTTTGATAACCACATCACTACAGTAGTCAGGAAATCCTTATATGTGGCACATCTCATCACAAATGGGTTCTCCTCTAGAGGAGGTCATTGTCCCTCTCTACTCATCCCTCATCAGACCCGTTATAGAGTACAGTGCCCCTTTTGGCATGTATCTCACAAGACACCTACAACAATTGGAAAGGCCACAGAAATACCTAACTAAGAGGATTACCAGCCTCAAACAGATGCCATATGCAGACCGTCTCAAAAAACTCCAGCTCTGCTCCATCGCATATCACTTACTCAGAGGTGATCTCTGCCTAACATACAAAGCTATGTCAAACACAGAGCTGTTGGACATGGTACACTTAAGTAAATCCCAGTCTCTCTGTACCACACTCTCCAGGGACCTAAACATTGTCACCACAATAAACAGAACATGCTGTGGAGGGATAGATTCCTGTCCCAGAGACCTCCCATAGTCTGGAACAAACTACCCATTCACATCAAGCAAAGCTCCTCATTGGCCCTCTTTAAGAAAAATCTTGATGACTGGATGGGAAATTGAAAATTCACCCTGGGATTGCTTCTGTGGCACTGCTAGAAAGGGCACAGAAAAATAATTTTCTAGGGTGGCGAAAGCCAGGGAACCTTTGTGGCTAAGCTTATATAGGCCGCAGGGCTGATAGCCTAGTACCTACCTATGAACCTATGAACACACAGCTGACATGCAATGCAATCTGTGGCATAAGCAAATGCACAAATGTTAGATCCATGATGGTTCTGGGAACATTCATTCACCTATAGGGATAGGCAGACACTCTCTGACATGTGCCGATGCATACCAGCTACATGCCCACTATGCTAAGTAGTATTGTTCTATTGTGGGGAAGAGTCAACAGCACCAACAGACTCAACATGGGAAAGAGGTGCACAGCCATCATCCTTTCCAACATCTGATGTCTGTACATCAACAGAACAGCTGGACATGTTTTTCTCCATGTTTGAGGCTACAGCCTGATCCACATGGCTGTTTTAATCTGGACCAGATTGTATCACCATATCTGTGTCCTGTGTTTCATGGACCATGCTAACACAGTGAGACGCATCACATCCCACCTCAGGATTGGGGATGGCCTACTGGAGGAGGCAGACAGTGGACATGCTATAAGAAGAGACAGAGGACACAGGTCAGATACACTGACAGAAAATACATGGAGCCAATAACAGACAAGCAATGTTTGGAAAAGCTGTTTCCACTCTATACCTATCAACAGACAGAAACATTTTCAAAAGCAGATTCCTCATAGTCACAGCAGGCAGAAACATCCTGAAAAGTATGTTTCCACTAAATAATAACAGATCCACATATTCAAAAACACTTCTCTCCAACTGCACAAAACAGAATAGCACATTTTAAAATGTGATTCCTTACAACCAACCAACCAATCAACCAACCAACAAACTAACCAACAAGAGGGAGCAACATTTTCAAAATCAATCATCATGATCATCATCAACCCCTTTTTTCCCATTTTTCTACATGGGGTCAGGGTATCATGTTACCATCTCTCTCAATTCAATGCCACACTCTTGTCTTCTTTGGCACTCATGCCTGACTATTGCAGATCTTTTCTCACACAATCCATCCACCTCTTTGGTGAATGTCTTCATCTCCTCTTACCTTCTTCCTGTCTGTCCAAAATCTTCCTCATCATACTGTCTTCTTTTTGGCAAGTGTCCAAGCTACCATAATATTTTTTCTTTGATTTTGTTTTGCAATTGGAGCTACTTTGGAATTCTTCTGTGATTCATTATGCCTAAGACTCTTTGTCAGTTGGCTGCAGCCTCTCTGATTCTAGCTTTGACCTCTTCACTCAGACTTCCCTTCTCCTCAATCACCCCTCCCAGATACCTAAAGCTGTTAACCTGTTCCACTATCTTCGCTTCTATCTCAGTTCTCAGCTTCTTATGATTTCCCCAGTTTGCTGCCATTACCACAGTCTTATCTGTGCTTAGTTTCATCCCATGTGCCTTCAGTTTTGCACTCCATTCACCTATCCTTTGCTGAAGTCCTTGCTCAGAGTCTGCCTGTAATGCCACATCATCTGCATACAGCAACTTTATTGATCTGACCCCTCTGAGCTGTTTGCTTATGTGGTTCTTCACCAGTATAAACAGCAGTGGGCTCAGAGCTGAACCCTGATGTACACTCACTCTCATTGGGAACGCCTCTGTGAGACCAAACACTGTTTATACTTAAGTCATTGGATCCTTGTACATGGCTTGCACTAATTCTACTAATGTTTCTGGGACTTAGAACCACCGCAGTATTGCCTGAGTCAGCTTTATTGGGACCTTGCCATGTGCTTTCTCCAAGTCTAGAAATGCCCAGTTGGACTCTTTTCTCATCTTTAGCTTTTTCTTAACTATCTGTCTCACTGCAAACATTGGGTCAGTTGTGCTGCATCCTGATCCAAATCCAAGCTGCTTGTCTCCCATCTTACTTTCTACTAATCTGCATATCATTTATCACCCTCTCCAGAACTCTCATGCAATGTGACAGGAGTCTGATGCCTCTATATTGCCCACAGTTGTATATGTCCCCTTTGTTCTTGTACACTGGTATGAGTATGATTATACTCCAGTCATCTGGGATACATCTTTCTCTCCACACTTCTATGATACACTCAGGAGCCATTTCTCCCCTAGCTCACTCAGCATCTTTATCATATCTACTGTGACCTCATCTGAGCCAGCTGCTTTCCCTGACTTCATTTTCCTTAGTGCTATTCTTACTTCTCCTAGGGTAGGCTCCTCTTCTTCTTCTCTCATTGTAGGCTGTGTCTGGGGCAATACAATTTCTGTGGGGTTTTCTTCTTCCTTGTGGATTGGTGAGCAGGTTGTTTCAGGCATCCTTTATGAAGGGTGTCTGACTATCTTCTTTATCTTTCTGACTTTGCCTTGCAACCTGATATAGTTTTTTTGTGCCACCTACTGAGTCATTTTCCAGGAGCTGGTAGAGTGCCTCTGATGCTCTGCTCTCTGCTATTACAACTCCTTTCATAGCTTCTTTGTTAGGCAACCTGTATTCCTTCCTAGCCTGGTCGGTCTTTTCGATCTTTCACTTTTTCCTGCACTCTTTCTTTCTTTTGATGACTTCTTGGACTTCTGCATTCCACCACCAGCTTTCCTTATATAACTTATTTTCATACCTGACTCGGTGACATATCTGTTCTCTAGGCCTCATACCTGCTGGCTTGAGGTGCTGACTTCTTCTTCAATTCAACCTATTTCCTCCTCTTCTTGGGGTGCTAGAGCCTTGAGTAATTCTTTGAACTGCTGTACTTTCTCTCCAGTCAACTTCCAGGTCTGCAGCCTGATCTCTGTTGACCTTATAGCCTTCTCTGATCACTGCTTGCAGCTGATTGTGGCAAACAGTGGTTTATGCTGTGGACTGACTGTTTCACTGGGGATGACTTTGCAACCATTGATTCTACCCTAGTGGCCTTTTCTTACCAGGAAAAAGTCTACCTGAGTTGCATGTTGGCCACACTTGTATGTGATCTTGTGACTGTCTAATTTTCTGACCCATATATTGACTACTATCAAGCCATTTAACAGACAGAATTCTAGAATGGCCTCTCCTTCCTTATTCCTGTTGCCCCACCAATGTGGAATCAGGCAGTCCACATATTTTGCTCTGTCTGCCCCAATATATGCATTCAAGTCATCCATTATCAACACCAGTTCATGTTATCCTGCTTTATCTAGTAGGTTCTGCAGCTGCTGTCTGAATACACTCTTTTCTTCACTATCACAACCCTCCTGTGGGGCATAGGCTGAGATTATGAATAATGCCCTACCATTACACTGGAGCATGATTGCCATGAGTCTTTCACAAATTCTGTTGATATCCCTCACTGCCTTCTGAAGCCTCTCTCTCACCACAATTCCTACGACATTTCTAACCTGTCCTCCTCCTGAATAGTAGACTCTGGACCCCAAGCCAAGTGGCTTCATTCCAGTGCCCTTCCATCTTGTCTCTTGGATACATAGGATGTCCAGCCACCTGCGTATCATCATGCCATCCACTCCCAAGCTGCACCCTGTCAGTGAACTTATATTAAATGTAGCAATTCTCAATTCATGTTTGGCAGGTTGATTGGTTTTACATCCAGCTTTCACTCAACAGAGGTATTGGATGTAACCCAGGCTGGGCAACTAGACACCAGCTGGCCAGTAGCCTATTGACCTTGGGCTGCTGGGCTTTTATTGCAGGTGCATACTGGCCAATAGGGGAACATACACCTCTCCCACTCTTAGCATGGGTCCCTGGCATAGGTCAGAGTAGACCAGGTCCTAAACCCACTTATCACGGGCAAATACCCATGCCCATTTGATGACATTAGTCAACAGGACCGAATCACCTAGAGGCCATATTTTACACAATCAAGTGCCTAGCACTGCCATGGCAAATAGTCTGATCCATGTTCTCCTATCTTGAGGATATTGTGCACCACAGCAAATGCCTAAAGCAGTTGGTGTGTACAACTCTTCCCCCTATAGGGCACCATGTACAGTCTGTGCTGCTGAACACAGCTCCATTCATTGGTGAGTTTGAGATGGAAACAGTCAACATGTTTTTTGGAGATGGGAGGATCCCCTCAAAGACAGATGGAGAACATGCAAACTCCACAAAGGCATTGGATGGAGATCAGGATTGATCCTTGTACCTTGTGCATGGGAGATGAAGACCTTAACCATTATGCCAACTGGCAAAATCAATCCCTTCCCCAATAAATCAGATAAATGTCTTGAAAAGTAATTGTCTACACAATTAATATAGAAACACATTTTAGACAGCAATTCCAACCCTCCTACCTTCTGTAGGAAGCTGTATCCCCTACCTCCATCAAACATACCTCATACTGACACAAGTAAAGCATTATGGCTGTACACTAGATAGCCCACTAGTAGCCTCTGCTGTGCCCATTGCCCCCACTCACCAGCCAAATTTTGATCATTCCCTATATGGCAACAACAGTAATAAAACAGTACAACCTTTATCTAATTATTCCATCCCACATGTTCAGTCAGTATCAGATGACCACTTAGCACAGCTATTGCAGATCTGCTAATAGTTCATAGGTCCATAGGGTGTTACTAGGCTAGCAGCCCTAGAGTATTTACAAGCCTAGCCATGTTAATCCCGAGTATCCCCATTTCTTCTTTTGTGGGTAGTTCACAGAACAAATTTTTGAACAGCGTAAGTCTGTAATCAACACTGCTATCCCTCTCCATGAGGGACATGGGTGCCATCCCAAGGGAGAATTTGCAGTCTCCCATTCAGTTATCTAGGTTGCATTTGAATAGGGTTAATGAGGTTCTCTTTATGTGAATAGGGAGTCTATTCCAGAGAAGAGTTAGTCTCTAGGAGACATGTATGTCTCTACAGCATGATCTGTTAATGTCATAAGCTAGATTACGATCCCTAGAATGAGTGACTCTTGTACCATTTGACTTGTAGATATGCAACATTTCCATTAGGGCAGGGTTGCAGATTGCCCTATAGGCCAGGCAAAAGTCAACTCTCAGCATCCTATAAGATTCAGAGTAAAGTGACAGGGCTTTCAGCTAGTCCACATGAGTCATGGTTTGGAGTCCCTGTATTTTCTTAGTCAGAAACCTCTGAGGTCTCTCCAGCTGCTGCAGGTGTTTGGTGAGGTACATGCAAAAGGGTGCATTATACTCTATTAGTGGTCTGATGAGAGCTGAGTACAGTAGAGTTATAACATCCTTTGATCTGGATGCTATGCCCTTGCTTATGAGGTGCACTACATAGAAGTTTTTTCTTACTAGTGTGGAAACTTAGTGGGCAAAGTTCAGATTGATATCAACCTCTTTTCCCAAGTCTCACACCGCTAGGTTTGAAATCAGTGGGGTTCTCTCAATATTGTAATTTGTAGGGAATTCTGTTTTGCCAAAGGGAATAATAATGCACATTCATGCATTTAGTTTTAGACCACAGCTTTTGCACCAATCATTTGTTTGTGCTAGCCCTTCTTGTAATATGTTGACATCATTGGGGGACTTGGTGACTGCTCCAAGTTTGCAAACATCAGTGAACTCTGGACCTCTGAGAAATCGACGCCAAACAGTAAGAGGTCCGGCACATACCCCCGTGGTACTCCACTGGTGATGGGTCTACTGGTGGAGGTAGAGTCACCAATTTTGATAGAGTGTGTTCTGCTGGTGAGCCTATTGGCTACCCATCTAGAAACTTAAGATCTGGGAGAGATTCTCAATGATGCCAGAGTAGGGAATTTTGTTGAAGGCCTTGCAAGGATGAGATAGGCTATGTGCACTGTCTTACCTTCATCCATGGCTTTGGTGACATTCTCAAAGAAGTCTACAAGGTTTAATAAGCATGCTGAACCCCTAACAAAGACAAACTGGGTTGGATCCAGTGTTTGGAGGTCACCTATGCCCTTGTTGATAATGTCTATGATAATTTTTTCCATAGCCTTGCAGCTCAGGCTGGTTAGACTTTTTGGGACTGTAGTTCCCAGGGTCAGTTGATGCCCAGCCCACCCCCTTTGTGCAGGGGTTACTGTTGCTGTTCTCCATTCTGCAGGAAATTAGCCAGTTCTCAAGCTATGATTAAAAAGAACGCCAAGTGGGCTTGTTAGGTCTTGTTTTAGATTGTTTAGTAAACAACCTGGGATACTATCTCGTCTCCATAGTTACAACAAGGAACAAGACCACCAGAACATAAAACAGGAACCAGCACTTGACTCCGTGGAACACAAACAGCCACAACAAATTTACCTAGGTTTCGTCTTTAATCAGACTACTTCAGAATACAAATGACTAAAAAACCAAGTACAACCTTACACACTTAAGTAGAAACAGGACATGACATCATTAATTGATTAATACATTTCTCATTAGCTTAAAGTAAACTAAACACACTAATACAATGAAAAGGTACTGTATAGCAAGTCATTTGCAGTACTGAATTTAAAAACTACAACATATAACATAGATTTAATAAATGCATCAGTTAAAAGCCCTTTATCCAAGGATATGCTTTAATTTTAAAATAGGGGCAATGGTGATGTAATCATTAATGCCAGGAAATACCATGGCATTCAATTTCAATTGCCACCTCATTTCACTGATGTCAAGGTGAAGATCGAGGACCTTCCTCTGTACATCCATAATCACTTGTTGAATAACACAAAATTTGAATGTATGCCCACTGTTTGATTCAATATGCCTATACAATGCATTAGTTTTTTTCTTTAATCTTATATCTGACTGATGCTCCATTATACGATCTCTAAGGGCTCTACTAGTTTGACCAATATAATATGCTGGACATTGACCACATAGTGCTACATACACGACATTCTTGGTGTAACAGTCAAAATGTCCATTGAGCCTAACTGAAACACCAGCTACACTAACCTTAGAATTTGTAAGGCATGTCAATGAACACACACTACATCTACCACATTTGAAATTGCCTATGTTCTTCACAGTGGATGTACTAGCATTGGCTCCCTTCTCTAATAATTGCTTAAATGATTGTGCCTTTCTAAATAAACATTTAGGGGGATCACCTACCTTTTCACATACTAACCTATCAAGTCCAAGTAATTTCCAATTTGTAAGCACTATGTCCTTAATATAAAGTGCATCAAACGAATAAGTGGTAATGAAATAAATACCACTTTCCTGCCTCACCTTCTCCGTACTGTCCACAGCTGCTTCACTAATTGCAAGCACGTTGACGTCCATGAGGACAGTGTCATCCATTCCTATTATTGGGGTCTCATTGTTGGATCTCCCCTTTAATAAAGCCCAATACAAACCATTTGCTCTCTTTCGATTAACTTCATCAGCTATAACCTTACACATCATCTCAGGATATCCTCTCCTTATAAACATTCCCATAATGAATTCAACCTCCCTCAAAAAATCCAACTCGCCACTAGTCATTCTGGCAGCCCTGACCATCTGACCTTTGACAATAGCTTTTTTCTGATGGTCAGGGTGCCAACTAGAATAACTAAGATACGAGTTTGAAAAGGTAGCTTTTCTATGAATACCAGAAACAAAGGTATGCTCAATAGGATCAATTTTTAATTTGACATCTAAATATGTGATTTCCTCTTTACTAAAGGCATGGGTAAACTTTAAAAAATGTACTGTATTATTGATGTACTCCATAAAACAATTGACTTCCTCAACATTACCATCCCATACTATAAACAAATCATCCAAAAAACAAGTATAATGCCAGATTTTGGACTTAAACCTGCTTGCAAAAACATATTCCTGCTCCCAAAATGACATAATATAGTTGGCAGATGGTCAGGGCTGCCAGAATGACTAGTGGCGAGTTGGATTTTTTGAGGGAGGTTGAATTCATTATGGGCATGTTTATAAGGAGAGGATATCCTGAGATGATGTGTAAGGTTATAGCTGATGAAGTTAAGCAAAAGAGAGCAAATGGTTTGTATTGGGCTTTATTAAAGGGGAGATCCAACAATGAGACCCCAATAATAGGAACGGATGACACTGTCCTCATGGATGTCAACGTGCTTGCAATTAGTGAAGCAGCTGTGGACAGTGCGGATAAGGTGAGGCAGGAAAGTGGTATTTATTTCATTACCACTTATTCGTTTGATGCACTTTATATTAGGGACATAGTGCTTACAAACTGGAAATTACTTGGACTTGATAGGTTAGTATGTGAAAAGGTAGGGGGTCCCCCTAAATGTGTAGAAAGGCACAATCATTTAAGCAATTATTAGAGAAGGAGCCAATGCTAGTACATCCACTGTGAAGAACATAGGCAATTTCAAATGTGGTAGATGTAGTGTGTGTGTTCATTGATATGCCTTACAAATTCTAAGGTTAGTGTAGCTGGTGTTTCAATTAGGCTCAATGGACATTTTGACTGTTACACCAAGAATGTCGTGTATGTAGCACTATGTGGTATGTTGTAGTTTTTAAATTCAGTACTGCAAATGACTTGCTATACAGTACCTTTTCATTGCATTACTGTGTTTAGTTTACTTTAAGCTAATGAGAAATTTATTAATCAATTAATGATGTCATGTCCTGTTTCTACTTAAGTGTGTAAGGTTGTACTTGTTTTTTTAGTCATTTGTATTCTGAAGTAGTCTGATTAAAGACGAAACCTAGGTAAATTAATTGTGGCTGGTTGTGTTCCATGGAGTCAAGTACTGGTTCCTGTTTTATGTTCTGGTAGTCTTGTTCCTTGTTGTAACTATGGAGAGTAGTTGTTCTGGACCAGACATTTTGTGTCTGTTTGAGCGTATTAACCAGCAGTTAGCTGAGCACACTGTGCAAATCAAGCAACTAGTTGAAAGGCAACAGAGTGGACGTGGTCCTATTAATGCCTTGGGGGCCGCAGATATTCTGCTTGGTTCTGTGGCTACCAGAGGTATGGTGGCTGAAGGTTCTGGTCCTAGCCTCACTGAGGTGAATACTGGAGTGGGGGCTCAAAATTCGTCAATAGGAAACAAAACTAGAGTGGAAAATTCAGGGGTAATGGATGTTATGAGATGGAAGGTAAATCAATACAATTTTCAGCAGAATGGTGCAGTGCTCAACACAGCAAGGGCTGGTTTCAAGCCCTTAGTAGAGCGCTTGAAAGATTTCAAAAAGAAGTTGTTTGCATTAAAAACGTTACGAATTGAAAACTGCTACTTGCAAAAGAACATTGAGTTGGGCTTGGTTCCCCGGGGTTTACGTGCTTGGAAGTACCCCAATGGGATCGAGGGTAAAAAAGACATGTTAGATGAGGTTCATAAGCTATATGATAGAGCAGGGTTTGAGCTTATGAACATCATCATTAAGCATAATGACCAGTCAATCGCTAAGTATTTGCTTGAATTGGAGGGAGAAAATGAAAAAATTACTACAGATCTGAACTTTGAACACTATTTCACTAATTATAGTAACCTGTTGACGAGTGTTGACTCACATTGTGCTGTTATTTATGAGAGGAAATCTCATAAAATTGTGCGTGACATCAATGAGTACAGATTCAATAAGGTTTATCCGCTTTCAGAAGGAAACTGCTCTAGGAGAGTTTGTTCAACAAATCGTGAACTGGATGGAGAAGAGGAAGTGACGACAGTGGATGGTGGTATAAATACGCATATGGTGGATGAGGGTTTCCCTTTAGAAGGAGGTCCGAGGCGTTCGGAGAGGATCAATTGGCGGAGTCAAGGAAATCAGCGCCAAGGAGGTGGCGAAGTAGGCGACTTCCAGAAGCAGGGTGCAAGGCCAAAAGGGAGGTTTTATGCCCAGCAGCAGCACAATGGCAATCGGACAGAGTGGAGGAGGTAAACATTAGCAGTCCAGTTTTGAATGAAGGTGAGGTTTTTGAGTTTTCAGAGCATTTCGAGAATCACGTTGCTACCACTGATTTTCGGTTTGGAGAAGATTCAATGGATGGAAATGGGTGTAATGGTGGTAATTCGAACCTTTTGACTGAGACTGGTCTTTGTACCACTAATTTTAACATCAGTACAAATGGGGTAGGCGTCTCTAATGGGGCTTTTCGTAAGGAAGGTATTGACATTTACTATCGTGACTATGAGCCTTGTGATGAACTGGTGTACAACAAAATTAGCGATGCGCATATGGGGGACTTTATTGATTATTTGTCAGATGATTTTGATGTTAGTACCGTATCTGAGCACTTTAATGGTTCAAACGAAGGGTTTGGGGTTATGTTAACTGCTGTAAGTGAAGTATGTGTAGATGTGCATGATGAAAATGTGTACGAGATGTTGCCATCTAGTGGCGCAACTGTAAAATTCAATGAGGAAACTTGCAGAAGTGGAACGTTGGATATTCAACTTGGTTCATCGGTTTCCCTAATTGATGGTAAGCTGATTGAACCTAATATTGATTTAAATATTGGTTTAAGCACTGTTGGTTCCAACGCAAATATTGCACAATACACTACTACTGGTTGCGAATGCTTTTATGTTCCCACAGTTGTTACTGAAGTGAATACGGGTAAAATGAATGCTTTTTCAAGTGAAGGGCCTTAGTTAATAGTTCACCCTGATGATGCTGGTAACGCTGTAACATTCGGTGAGAAACATGTTAATCCTGATATTAGTGTTGAATGCACATATTCACATAGTATGAAAGTTGAGCCCAAAGTGGGTTTTAAGACTGGGAAAAAGACTAATATGAATAGTTTAAGTGTAAAAGAAGCTGTGGCATCAAATTTAAGTGATAGTGATTTAGAACCTGACATAATTTCTAGTACAGGTCAGGTACCTGTTGGTACTTTTGGCTCATTGGTGTTCTCTGGCTATAGTAATGAGTATGACTTTAATGCTGATTTAAGTATCTATCCGGCTCCCTTATCTTTAAGTGCTAGTAATGATGTAATTATTGATTATGCTTGTAAATGTATAGGACCATCTATGAGTCCGGTGGATTCAAGCATTGATGAGGGAATTGAATGTTTGATTCAAATAGCAGAGGAACAATTGAAAATGGTAAACGGAGGGTGTATTAGTAACCCTTGTGTAGTAAGTAATAACTATGGTGACTATAAAGTTTATAACTACTCAAATAAGGTTATCGATTTACGACATGTTGACTTGCTTTCAAAGGGATCTACCTTTGTTCCACTAGTGAGAGGGAACTTAAGTGACATATTGATTGATTTGAAGTTATTAACAAGGAAAATTAATTTGAAATTGATGTTTCATGATACCCCTGGCGGGCAAACGGCCATTTTAAGAAAGCCTAGTAAATTTATGCCTCCTTCTAACAATACTGTAGGCTTGTTTGAAAAGGTTTGTGAACTTGATATAAGAGAATACATTAACGGGAGTAAGTCAGGAAGTGGAGTAGAGGCATTCAGTAAGGCAAATAATTTAACTAGGGAAGAACATATCTTATTAAATGAACTGGTTAAAGATCAGTCTATTAGGTTCATGAAGCCAGACAAGGGTAGTGGTCTAGTGATTATGGATAGGAATGATTACATCAATCACATGTTGATTATGTTAAATAGTGACACGTATGAGGAAAGTAGCTTAAATCAAGTTAATATTGCTTATGCTAAAGTGAATTTGTTAGTGGAAGACTTACTAATGCAAGGGCAAATTGATGAGTTGGAGTATTCTTATATCAACAATCAATATCCTGTGTTGAGTAGCATTTTTGGCATCCCTAAGATACATAAAGGGTTGGATAACCTTAAGTTTAGACCCATAGTTGATAGGAAATGCAGTAAGACCTGTTTTATAAGTAAATTTCTGGATTATCAGCTACAAAAAGGGATTAAGTTATTTGACTACATCACCAAGGATTCTTGACAGTTTTTGGAAAAGCTAAGGAATGTAGAAGTTAGTGATAATACGATTTTGGTTATGATTGATGTTGTCAATCTTTTTTTCTGTTATACCTAATGGCATTGGTTTAGAATGGTTAGAGCGGCAGCTTTTTAAAACTGGCTTATATGATCAGGATCATATTAATTTACTTATAACATTAATGGAGACAGTATTAAATAACAATTTTATTTTCTTTGAAGGTTTATATTTCAAGCAAGTCACAGGTGTGGCTATGGGGGCAGCTTGTGCCCCCATTTATGCCAACTATATTATGTCATTTTGGGAGCAGGAATATGTTTTTGCAAGCAGGTTTAAGTCTAAAATCCGGCATTATACTCGTTTTTTGGATGATTTGTTTATAGTATGGGATGGTAATGTTGAGGAAGTCAATTGTTTTATGGAGTACATCAATAATACAGTACATTTTTTTAAGTTTACCCATGCCTTTAGTAAAGAGGAAATCACATATTTAGATGTCAATTTAAAAATTGATCCTATTGAGCATACCTTTGTTTCTGGTATTCATAGAAAAGCTACCTTTTCAAACTCGTATCTTAGTTATTCTAGTTGGCACCCTGACCATCAGAAAAAAGCTATTGTCAAAGGTCAGATGGTCAGGGCTGCCAGAATGACTAGTGGTGAGTTGGATTTTTTGAGGGAGGTTGAATTCATTATGGGCATGTTTGTAAAGAGAGGATATCCTGAGATGATGTGTAAGGTTATAGCTGATGAAGTTAAGTGAAAAAGAGCAAATGGTTTGTATTGGGCTTTATTAAAGGGGAGATCCAACAATGAGACCCCAATAATAGGAACAGATGACACTGTCCTCATGTACGTCAACGTGCTTGCAATTAGTGAAGCAGCTGTGGACAGTGCGGATAAGGTGAGGCAGGAAAGTGGTATTTATTTCATTACCACTTATTCGTTTGATGCACTTTATATTAGGGACATAGTGCTTACAAATTGGAAATTACTTGGACTTGATAGGTTAGTATGTGAAAAGTTAGGTGGTCCCCCTAAATGTGTATTTAGAAAGGCACAATCATTTAAGCAATTATTAGAGAAGGGAGCCAATGCTAGTACATCCACTGCGAAGAACATAGGCAATTTCAAATGCGGTAGATGTAGTGTGTGTTCATTGATATTCCTTACAAATTCTAAGGTTAGTGTAGCTGGTGTTTCAATTAGGCTCAATGGACATTTTGACTGTTACACCAAGAATGTCGTGTATGTAGCACTATGTGGTCAATGTCCAGCATATTATATTGGTAAAACTAGTAGAGCCCTTAGAGATCGTATAATGGAGCATCAGTCAGATATAAGATTAAAGAAAAAAACTAATGCATTGTATAGGCATATTGAATCAAACAGCGGGCATACATTCAAATTTTGTGTTATTCAACAAGTGGTTATGGATGTACAGGGGAAGGTCCTCGATCTTCACCTTGACATCAGTGAAATGAGGTGGCAATTAAAATTGAATGCCATGGTATTTCCTGGCATTAATGATTACATCACCATTGCCCCTATTTTAAAATTAAAGCATATCCTTGGATTAAGGGCTTTTAACTGATGCATTTATTAAATGTATGTTATATGTTGTAGTTTTTAAATTCAGTACTGCAAATGACTTGCTATACAGTAGCTTTTCATTGTATTAGTGTGTTTAGTTTACTATAAGCTAATGAGAAATTTATTAATCAATTAATGATGTCATGTCCTGTTTCTACTTAAGTGTGTAAGGTTGTACTTGGTTTTTTAGTCATTTGTATTCTGAAGAAGTCTGATTAAAGATGAAACCTGGGTAAATTCGTTGTGGCTGGTTGTGTTTCACGGAGTCAAGTGCTGGTTCCTGTTTTATACTATCTCGTCTCATTGATGCCATGTTTTTGGCCTTGGTGCGTGCAGAGATAACCTGTTCTCTAGAGATATTAGGTAGAGGACCGGTTTCCAGGATGCTTTGGGATATGGTTGGTGAGGATAGGGGGGTGAAGGTTGCACTGAATCTGTCAACTAGCAGGTTGGTGATATCTTCAAGTATAGTATGAGTTATTCCATGTACAACCAGTTCAGCACATACCTGGGCATTCCATTTCAAACTTTGGACGTAGTTAAAGAATGCCTTATGATTATCCTTAGCTAGGGATGCAATTTTAGTTTTGTAATTTGCCTTAGAAGACTTTACAAGTTTTCTGATTTTCCTTTTTAGGCTTAAGAGGAAACTCTTCTTCTGCAGAGTGATATCCCGCTTGCTTTTGGACAACAGTTTCTTCTTCTTGTTATATAATCTGTTTATAGTTGTGAAGTCCACCATGGTGGCTTGTTTTTATGGGAAGATCTAGTTTTGATACAGTCAGGTACAGTAGAGTTTATGCAGTCAATTAAGTGTAGAGGGCATTTGCATATACCTCTGCATAGTGATCATTGGTGTCTGTGATTGTGGATGATATGAAACTTTTTATACCATCACTTAGTATACTGTACTTAGCTTTGGTGAAGTTTTTTATAATTGTTGTTCCTGTGAGGGTGTCAGTTCCAGTAGTTACTTCAAACAAGACTGATTTGTAGTATGACCTTACCAGGGATGGCATCATGCATAGGGAATTACAGTGACCCCCCCCCCCCCCATGTTGGTGAGTACTACATCCAGAACATTAGAGCCCCAGTGGGGGTGTAGACTATCTGTTTTATACCAAAAAAGTCCAGGAACCTCTGGGAGAGCATATTTTTTTCTCATGTATGTCTCCCAGTCTGTGGAAGGATAGCTGAAATCACCCATGACTAAAGTATTTGTCTATTTATCCCCCTGTAAGTCATTTTTCACTGTTAATGCTTTTAAAACAAGAAATCTACTTGAAACACAAGCCCCTTTTTAGTAAATAATTTCCCATTTATGGGAATAAGACAACTTAGAGACTTAGGTACTTAAAGTGATGTAATCAAACTCAGTGCAACTGCAACTGACACACAGACACATGATAACCAATGGTGTAAATTTTGGTATAGGGGCTATATGCTTCTTTTAAATAAGGACTAATACTAAACAAGACCTAATAATATTTTGTCATAACATATCAAGAAAGTATTGGTTGTTCATAAAATAGGCAAGTATAAAAAGGTTAGGTTACCTTGTAATAGCAGACTTCTTGTTGATCTTCTGTTTATGTCATAGATGAGTATGAGATCTTTTCCAGTATTGTTTTAAAAAATACAAATATAAAGTAATAGACATATTTATATAAGGAGAAAAGCAATCTGTAGCATTTTGTTATTGTCTTTATATATAAATTAAGAAACCAGTCATTTGTTTCTTAATCTCTTTTTTTCATTTACCTTCCATCCAGTTTTCTCTGCTTGTCTCTTTGAGGACATAATGGACCAAACCATATTGTCTGTTTGTCTAATATTTTATTAGTTTTTAGATATGAAAATGCAGGGTCCAGATCTTCAAACCGTGTACTTTCATCTGTATTGTAGCCCTTTAAGAGAAGTCAACAAGTATTACTATAGCACCTCCACACTCTGAAACATATTTTGTATTTAGTGTTTACTTTTTTAATTAACGTTTTTAATATGTTTAATATATTACGGTTTGGTCGAGTGGTCTCCGAATAAAATGCATGAATGGGCATGCCTTCGCTGAAGGTTGGGCATCAGGCTGTTAACTCAGCACCATAAAAATCTACTGCCAATCATTAGCGGACCGGAGTTCCACTGTGGCAACCCCTTACCGGGAAAAGCTGAAAAGACAAACAAACATTAATAGTTATTAAATTGACAATTAATGTAGTTTTGGCACCAGTAATTGTGATATTTAAGGTTTTGTGTTTAATGCATTGGGCATTCTGAGGAAGTCCACATTTGATGTGGATGAAAGCACTTAAAGCATTTGGATTTTAGTGTGGCTCCCTTGTGCATCATTCATTTAGTGTAATTGTTGTGCTGTTTTCATCTGAAAGGAACATTTTTAATCGGGCAGGAAACAGTAAATGTCCGTTTATTTGTTTTTTCTTAACTTTTCTAATGAGAGGAAGAAATTATCTCTTGGATATTACTCCTACAGAATAGTCATTGTCAAAAGAAATGTTATGCCCGTCTATTTTGAGTGATGGTTTAGCCCAGACAGCCTTAAGAACAAGTTCTTTATCTTGAGAGGAAAAAAATAACACAGAGAATGTCGTTTTAAGATTGAGGAGTAACTAAGGATCTCTGTGGTCTCTCTATCCCAAATAAGAGTGCTTCTGGAAAGTCTAAAATTTTAGGGAGCCAGGAAGATAAAAAAATTAATCATATTATTACCTACAGTTATTTCAAGTAATCCAAATATACAGATGTTATTCCTGCGAGATTGTTTTCAAGGTCATCAGTTTTGGCTAGGAGAAGACCATTTTGCTTTAACCGGAACTAGACATTGTTTTTATCCTCATTCAGTCTTCCTTCTATGTCATTTAAAGAATCTTTGATGCCTGATATCTGGGTCTTCTGCAGATACAGAGCTTCATTGATTTGTTTCATTTGTTTGGAACAGTTTTGTTTAAAATCCTCAATTTTGGTAACCAATTTATCTATCTTAAGTGATAATTCTTGGATGTTAGTACTGAATGAATCTCTTTTATAAGTACAGAATCTTGTAAAGTTACCTTTCTGTGACTCATTATAAGTCTGGATACAGTGATGAATACTTCCCATGAAAGATTTCACAGGGAAATAATGGAATATCTAAAAATATATTTGATACAATCTTCAAGCAATTCACAGTTTATCGAAATTCACTCAATTATGCTGTTTAGAACTGTTTAGACATATGATTTCCTGTTAGAAATACATGTAAAAGCAGAAAAGGAGAAAAGTGCTGCTACCCTAGTCTTATCCTGGCCATGCCCCCCCCCCCCATGACTAAGTTATTGGGCTGTTTGGTGATGGATTCCAGTAAACTGAGGTAGGCGGTATACTTATCCTCGTTCATGGTGGGGGATCTATAGCTAGCAATGACGTGGCATGGTACT
Organism: Protopterus annectens; assembly: GCF_019279795.1. Taxonomy (NCBI): domain Eukaryota; kingdom Metazoa; phylum Chordata; order Ceratodontiformes; family Protopteridae; genus Protopterus; species Protopterus annectens. The sequence continues at coordinate 1,445,487,577 of NC_056737.1, forward strand.
TTCCCAATAGTTAACTGGACATGGAGTAGTTTGAGAGAGTCATGCTGTTTGACTAGTCTCAGAATTTATTTGGTTTTAATGAAGATAGATACACCTCCAACTTTGGTTCCTCCATTTTGAGGTCTGAATGTGTGGAAGGCATTGTAGCCTTGCATGGCCAGGGTGCTATCAGTGACCTTGAACCATGTCTTGGTAACTGTATAGATATCAGCATCCTCCAGAGTGAGGAGTGCAGTTTTGTGTTTAAACTCTTAGCATTAATCAGCATGACCCTGTGTTTGTCTCAGTTAGACTTTGGTACATTGGAAAATGTGTTGTTTTGCTATTGCTTAAAAAAGACACTATAAGGGCAGCAAGAGCTTTTACCAGAATCCAAAAGCCTAGGGAGGACAGGTGCAGGCCATCTCTAGCAAAGCAGTGAGGTCTGTCTACCATATCCTCCCAGGCTGACAGATATTGGATCCCCCTGGACTGACAACAGAAGCTTAGCCAATTGTTGAAGTCAATAATATTTTGTTTATATTATGGATAGAAATAGAGACATGCCTGTCTAGGACACATAATCAGAGAATTCCATCATGTCTGTCTTCATATCATCCAGAGAGGTACGTCTCAAGTCATTCACACCAACATTGACTATGACAGAGTCATAACGGTACTTGTTGTTGAGTGACTTGAGTGCATGTGTGATTTGTTGGATCCAGGCACCTGATAGGCAGCTGTCCATGTCCTTCTTGTCTAGTCTGGTGAGGGGGACTTCTGTGTGTCTCAGTATAGAGCTGCCTATGACCAAGAAATTTGATGTGTTTTGCCTTAGGGACTTATTTGTTGAGACACAGATTTCTGTGTTGATATATGTAGTGGTTTCTTTATGCTTAGTGGTGAGTGTGGATGGTGTGCATTTGGGAGGTGTCTATTCTTTTGGTAGGCTTTTAGTGAGTGCCTTCCCATGCGTGGGTTTATGGGTCATGACCTTATTTTGTGTGAGAGGTGAGGTTTGCATGACAGGTGAAGCATGTGTGCTGAAAACCTGTTTGATGTCAAGTTGTTTTTAAGTGAGAGAATTGACTCCAGTTCTGCAGTATATTTGCTTCTCAAACACATAGGGTGCTAGTTGCTTTAGGAGTAAATGGTTGTCAGTATACATGAACCAATTGCTACACTATATAAGGCAATGAAACAATTTCAAAATGCAGAGTAGAAAACAGTCACAAACAGCAAAAACGAGGCAGTAATTCAATTAAATGCAGTTAACAAAGTGCAGTGCTGGCTTAAAATATGCTTATTTTTCATTTTTTTCAGTGGATGCCTGGATTTCAATGCAGATGCACTTTAGACCTCTGGTTAAAGTTGCCAAACATTTATTTATTTTATTTATTTTACAATTGTTTACTGGGAAAGTCTGACTGGGCAGAAATTGCCCTTTTCTCTGGAGGTCCAGGGAGAAAAGGTCCACATAGTACATTACGTTACAATAATGTGCATGAACATTCAATACAGAAAGACATGCAACAAAATCATAGAATAATCAATTTTCAAAAATTCTATATAAAAATATACAACACAGTCCTTTTGAAAAACATTAAACAATACAATACATAGAATGTAATACAACAGTGGTTAATGTGAGGTGATACATGTTGCTACAGTAATACTTTATCATTTAATGCATCATTTGCAGTTAATAATGAGAAAAAAAAAATAGGTATTCATTAGGTTTGTCTGGGTCTTGACAGTTGGATATCCAGGAAGTGGACAGGTAGGACTTCAGCTGACTTTTGAAATTAAATGTGTTATTTTGCGTTCTGAAATATTGAGCAGCTCTGGTAAACTGAGCACAAACCCACACAAATGTGAGGCTTATTTAAAGGCAAATTTAAACAGTTTTAACACAACTACCAATGGGAAAGCCCCAGACTAAGCCTTTATCCAGCAATCTCCATCTCAGATGGGTCCTGAGCTACACAACTCTGCCACAAGGGTGTAGGGAGGCCCGTTTAATGTAAGATGGCTGGTTTAAAAGCACAGGGATACCAAATAGTCTATATTCAGCAGGTCTGAATCTATGTAAGGTAGGGAAACACAATTTCTAGATGGGAAGGAGTATGGGAGAGTCACTTAAAGGTCAAAGTGAGAGTGTTTATTAGTATACTATTAGATGGCCTGCAGTGGTACCATCTTCTGCACAAACTGGCAGCTCTTTGAGCAGCTGTGAACAGTGGAAAACTATAGAGAGCATTTCCTATAGAGGATTTTAAACTGCAGAGGTTTGCTTGTATGCAAGCATGGGGAACTGCATTTGTGTGAGACTTTTATACGAACAGGATGAAAGACTTTTTATAAAGTTAAACCCTCAGGCCAATCAGATAAAAACACAATAAGCTATTGACCAGTAGGTCACAACTTGGATGGGTTGAATTTAACTCTCTGCTCCCACCAGAGTGCAAAAGAACCCTTCCAATGTAAAACAAACTGGGTTTGAGCTCAAGTGCAGTAAAAAATGCTTTACAATAGAAGTATGTATTCCTGCAATGTCAGGAATCCTTGGAAATAAGTTCACTAACCCTGATTCACAACAAATAAAAACTTTGCAAAACTTAGAAATATTTTGGCAGACTGTTAGAACAGCTTTTGCAGTATCAGACAAGGTTAGGAAATAAGAGAATATTGTAAAAATAACCTAAGGGTAGTACAGTAACAAACAGATGGAGTTTCTTTAACAAGTGCAGGCTGAGAAACAGTGATAAATTCATCCAAAAAGAAATAAATGCAGCACAGAAGTGTTAAATGTTAGTGAAACAGTTATAGCAAGGACAAAAATATATACTTATATCAGTTTTGTAGGCCAGATGATTTTGGAAGCAATCCAAGTCTTGTAATCGCACTTGTCCAAGCCAGGCACAAATATGAATAATGAGTAAAGGAAGTGCAGGGTAAAAAGTACACTTAAATAAGCGTACCTTTTACCCTCCACTTCCTTTGCTGTAATGCAGTAAATTAGTTATAACAATAAACACTGTAATGTTTGCAGCAATATTTGTCATGCAGTTTTGAGGCTTTTAACAAGGCAGTTATGCTAATGAGCTTATTAAGGGTAAATGTCTCTGAAGCACACTTTTTTCCAATGTGCACTGGACCAAGGCTGTGCTATGAGGCCCATACCTAAAGTGCACCAACAAAAAATGGCCAAGATGTGTACTGCATATGCTTAGGTGCATAAGTGAGTCACTGTCACTTACAGGCATGCGGATATGTTACACATTAGTTGTGGCCCCTAGAGACACTAAAGAGCAATACTGGAAAGAGGGATGGGTTGTGTGGGCTTCTCACAAGCATACCATCATGCCATTCACACCTAAACACCATCCTTTTATGTCATGAGTTTATCCCTCACTTTATAGTGGTATTGCAACCTGTCATGCTGCCTTGGTGCACATTGATACACATCACTTGATGTATGCAATATGCATTTGTGCAGATGTGCTATGATATTCTTCTTGACTGTAAGCTGTGAAGTGGCAATAGCTTATGAAGACACCAAGTGTGGCAGGGCTCTGGGGTACTACTCCAAGGAATCAAAAATATTTCTGTACTTAATGTATGTAGCCCACTGGCAGTACCTAGTAATGCCCCTTATGATGGTCCCCACTATGAGGTGGGTGACTAGCACTGTCTTGTAAGGGCGTTGACTGATGCAACAGGTTACACTCTGTCATATTAGCAGTGCAAGCACCACTACAGTAACCAAAAGAACAGTACCTTTACTTTCTCTTCCAAAGAGAAAAGGTAGTTAGAGGATGTGCTTCTGAATTTTGTTGCACACATGCCGTGTGCAATTCTCTGTAATATGATAACTTCCTGACCAGTTGCAGGACATGTGATCTTTATATGTATATTTGTATTTTATTTTAAGTTTTTAGCTCCTGGGCTGATAGAAGGCAGAGTATTGACCTTTGAGAGGCTTATTGAGTGCATCTACTGACACCGTGCTAAGTATATACAGTGACTGTATACCAACATATAGTTTCATAATACATTTATGTAGGACTGTGTTGCTTCTCAAACTCCCCTACAGCCAGGACTATGTGTCACTTGCACTATACTTGCAGACTACATTGCTTCACCACCCACTCAACCTGTGTGAGCTGCCCACATTATAAGGGTAAGGATTATTCAACCACCTTTGCTTGTCCCTCCAGCATGCTTGTACCATATTCTGCCACAACCCCATGACCTTGGCCTCTCTACATTGCTATGTCCATTGTCATAATCCTTTTTTTTTCACAAGCAACACACCAGTCTAATAACCTGCTATACTGCATGTACTGCCCTATCCAAGATGTATGGCAGTGTAGGTTTGGCATGACATACTCTGGGTGTGATTCCCTTTAGTATTCTCTGCTATGTAAGGCATCAAGCTGGCATATGTTATACTACTTGACTCTCAACTGCTTTATGGTGCAGATATTTAGGCCACTGTTTCTGCAGCTACTGATGTGTCCCACTGGCATGGTCCACATGTTGTACTGTAGAATCTACAGACTAGGCTATGTCCCCCATGTCCTTCTTTGTCCGTTGGCCAAGCAACATTCTATGAAGGTTGTCCCACATCATCTTCAATGTCCCCTGCAGTCAAGTATTGTAGCAGAAGTATTGTTCTGTGACTTCTCCAGCTAAGGCTGATGTCCTTCTGCCCCTTGTGGTTACTGCCTGCAATTACTTATTTTCCATAGTGCCGTTGCATAATAACACAATTTTACTTCACCACACCATTCATGCCTGATAGTATTAAATGAATTTGCAAAGTTTTATTTTTTATTTTTGGGTTTATTTATTTACACAGTTTGTTATCTGGGGTAGAGCACTGATCTCATTGGACCAACTTCAATCTTAGCACAGAATGTGAACACACATCAAGTAAAAATAAAAAATAATTTATACAGTAAAAGGGCACACAAACAACAAAGGTATAGCTAATATACAATGGAAAAAATGATTTAAGAAAATTGTCAACAGAAACCACTATGTACAATATTTACATCCATTTAGAGTTGCAAGATGTAGTTAGGGAAGAGATGCTATAGTGAAAACAACAGGCAGAACATGTTGGAGATTAGAAAGATTGGGTTATGTGACCTGTAGCAAAACATTTACAAGCAGCTTGTGCTGGGAAATGCTCTTTACATTGTGCCTGGAAGGAGTAGTAGTTAGAGAGGTCTTTAAAACTTGAAGGAAGATCCCTCCAGAGCTTGGGTCCAAGAGGTACAAACGGAGTGGTTAAAGAACTGCAGTCTCATTTTAGGTGCTTGCAAGTGAGGCCTTGAGTGGCTATGAGATCCAAGGTTATATGATGGTGGCTATCTAACTAAGCTAGAGGAAATAGAATGGCAGTAGTTTTCTTTCAGGAAAATTGGGACGCAAGAAGAAGATTAGTTTTTTGCCGAACCAGCACCCAGTCAGTCTTGGTTAGTGTAAAACAGAGGTGTTCATATTTTGGGGAAAGGGTAGTGAAGCAAGCAGATGGAGTTGGAGATTGATTGGAAAGTGGTAGAGTCTCTTTTGGAGGCATATGCTCTAAGAGGTAGGCAGTATTCAACCTGGGCGAGAAAAATCTCTTTGCCTATAGTATTTCTTGTCAATTGAGAGAGGAAAGATGAACTATGAGATTTTGTTGGCCCAAAACAGAAGGGAGTTTCTTCCTGGGTGTTTTTGAGATGGTAGTGGAAGTTAAATGAGGGATCAAATCAGATTCCTAGGTATGTGAAGGTGTTGACCTGCTCAATGGCATTATTAAGGTGGTCAAGAATAAGAAGTGAATTGAGGTTCTTTTGCCTTTTAGTGGAGGTTCTGAAGAGCATAGTTTGTTTTTATGGAATTAAATAATAGTTTTTGTCTTTTTCACTATACTTTCAATTTATTTAATATCTGTTCTTTTCTTTCACTCCATTTATAACTCTATTTTATGCAGTGTCAGCAAAAGCTGTGGCTGAGGTATGGCATTGGTCACATCACCGTCGATCTGTCCAGTGATAACCTGCTGGGTCTTTAGTTGCCTCTATACCTGCTTCTCAATAGATTCGTAATGGTCATTCAGTGAGGGGCAACTTGAAGGGCTCCATTCTTCTTTGCATGGTCTGTAATGGGGGGTCAGCTTCTCAGCTTCTGGAGACACCACAGGCAGGTCATAATATATTTTTCAGGTGCTTGGGGAGTGGGTCATGACAGTAGTGGACTGGCAGCTTAACATCTGCACTGTCCACCTGAAGAATGTTCTTTGCAACTTGTAGAGTTACACCTCTGCCTCAACCTGCCCATAAGGCAACCACTGGTTGGCCACAGTAGGGTGGGCAGTCAGAAAAATTACTGACATCTGTCTGGGTGCAGCTCTGGACTGCATGAGAGGCAGCCATCAACCTACCCTACCTGCAACACAGTGATCCCCTACATTGGTTTTCATTTCTCTCTCATCCACTATTCTCCATTAACATTTGTTCTCTTCTCTGTCTGTCCATCTGCCTGTGTCTGTCCTTTGTGTTCTCTACCTTTTGTGTCAGCACCTACTCTATTTGTCTTTACTGCATTTTGTCCTTGTGTGGCCCCATTTCCATCCCTATTATCCCATTGTAAAACTTCTACAAGAGGTCACACACAGAGACAACACTACAGACACAAATAGCCAAGAAGCATATACTTAGGGTGAGATTCAGAAACATGGTGAGGATCGAAGAAGATCAGTTAGTAGTGTATTTAGGGTTGAGTGAAGATGCAGTCACTCCCTGTGCAAGGTGTTAAGGGACATTATCAGAATATGATGATGTCTCATTAGTGCAGTACCAGTATTTACCTCTGTACTGGCATTTCTGAATGCCTCAACCTATTTGGCTTGACTCAACTCATTTCCTCCCCTACATGTTATAACTATCTCAAAAACTGTGGCTCAGCCCTGAACTGGATATTGTTGTCTGATTGCACTAAGTATGTCTCCAGTGGCACCCTCTCTGATTCCTTCAGTGACCACCTTCTTATATATGCAAACAGGCTCAATACTCAACATGTCAAACAACACTTATTAGAACTTCCTGTAACCTCAATAATTTTAACCCTGATTAATTTAATAGAATCCTAAGCTCCTTTAACCAATCTATCTTGAAAAAAATCCACTTAATGAAGGTGTACACAAAGTTAACATACTTTTCCTGAAAGCCCTTAATAGCCTGACATCAAAACTAGTAAAGAATGGGGGGCAGAGCCTAATGGCTAACTGAAAGCAGCTTAAATTTGAGCTCTTCAAACTCTTACTAAAAAATACAGGAAAAACTAAAAATATTTAAAAAAATTTGGGTAATTATTGAAGAAGAAGTAACATACAATAAAAATACCAACTTTGAAGAAGAAATTCTGAAATTTTCCTGTCAAATACTTCAGAGGACACCACAAGCTGTTGAAAATGAGTAACTCAAAGAACTCACACTCAGATTCTATACTGAAAAAAGAGATGCAACAGATATCTGCTACTTTACTGGACTTGTCGTTAAAGATGGAAAGATTTTCTGAGAACTTAGAAAGTCTTAAAGATAACTGTCAAAAACAAACTGAAATTTTTAAAGAAATATTACAACAGCAACAAACAGAAATTTCTGACATTGAGACTTCCTTAAGTGATGTTGATGGGAGATTAAAAGAAGAAGAACTACAAACCCAATTTTTGTTACAACAAAATACATGGTTAATAAATAAAATGGATGATATTGAAAATAGAGAGAGAAGAACAAACATAAGGATTTTTGGTCTTCCAGAGAAAACTGAAGGAGATGACATTATCTCATTTTTGAACTCCTGGCTACCTGAAGTTCTAGGATTAAAAGAAGGATTATCTTATGGAATAGAAAGAGCACACAGAGCTATTGGTAAGCCACTTTCTATTTCTTCTAAGTCTGCTCCAAGATCCATAGTGATTAAATTCTTATCTTTTATGGACAAAGAACTAATATTGAGATCAGCATGGAGGAAAAATCCTGTTATGTATAAACAGTCATTATTAAGATTTGATAATGATTATTCCACAAGAGTTCTGGATTTAAGGAAGAAAGCATGGCCATTAGTAAAACTTCTAAAGCAGCATAAACTCAAGACACAGCTCTCTTATCCTGCCAAAATAAGAATTCAATACAATAATGACATGAGATCTTTTAATAACATAGAGGAAGCCACAACCTTCATAAAAAACAACATAATTCCACTTCCTGATGAAATGGACTGGGCAAATTCATCTTCCCTAAAAAGAGCTTCAGGAAAAAATATCTGGTCGGAGGTGAGGGAAAAAAGAAGCAGAAGACTGACATGAAGAATTCGGAAGATACTACCTCTCTCAAAGTATCAACTAAGGTATGACTACATTATCTAAAAGTTAATTCCCTTAATATATGACTCAAAGCAGTTTTTCTGCCCTTTATTAGTTATTTAGCCTATTATAATAATATTTTATTTAGTACTTAAAAATTGATTCACTAAGGAACTGAAATGCATAATCGCTTTTTTTTAGGTTGTCGCATGAATATAAAATCAAGACAGTTTATTAGATGCTTATTAACATTGTTCTAGAAGTCCTTATAATAGTTTATCTTTTAGACTATTTCTCCTAAATAAGTATTTCATAGTTAAAATAAGTTACTAGCAACTGTCTGAATAAATTCCTTTATATTTTATAATAGTATGTTATGTTATTAAAGTGCACATTTTCTACTTATCAACCAAAATTTAGAGATAAATATGTTAAAAATAGAAATGTTTCTAAATGCATCAGTTGTTCTTAGAACATCATTGAACCATTTAAAAGTAAATAGCATTCACGAACCTACTGCTTGGCTATTTTTAGATTTTTACACAGAAAGTTGTTCACCATCTCTTTCACAGCACGAGATATACTGAAGCATGCATACTTGTAGTTACAGTTACTGACCAGAAGATGGCGCGCAAGTACACACTATCACAATATCCCTTTTCTAAACTCGGCTGTTCTGTTTGCTTGAAATGAAAGCATTTAGCTTTCAGTTAATTTTACGCATCATATTTCCTCCTTTTATCTCCTGCTACAGCATTATTTCCTATTACTAACTTCAGATAAAAGTATACTTAAAAATAGTGCTAAAATAACTTTGAATAAAGCGCTATATATATGCTTACAAACACATTAAATTATCATTGCTACTAGTGGAGAATAGAATTGGAAAAGTCTAATGATAGTATTTCTTAAATTAAATTGGATGTTATCATCATTTTAATAAATTATTTAAGTATGTGCAGCAGTCATGAACTTTCTGTTTTAGATTTCTTTAGCTTTCTGTTAAGGAAAGTAGCTTGTCTTTACACATTTAACAAGTGAAATGCTGAAATGCATACAGCTGTAATTACAGTTACTTCCCAGAAGATGGTGCTCAAACACAACATTGTAAAGGTTTTTTTTTTCTCTCTCTGCACATTATTATTTATTACTTTGAATGTGAAATTTTTACTTTTAAATTATTTCTAATTTCCCAAATGCTTTCATTATTTCCTATCATTTAAAAAGAGAAGGGAGGAAAAGGGGAAAGAAAAAAGAAGGAAATAATAAAAAAAAAAAAAAAGAAGAAGAAGAAGAAGAAGGAGAGTAAGGAAAAAAGAATGTAATAGTGTTGCCAGTTGCTGTTAAACTTTACCAGTGATGTATCCAAATATAGTGATACCTGCACTTTGAAGAAGGTGTTACATAAACTGACTGGGATAGAATGAATCATTTAAATACTGCTGTGATCTGGTGATTAATGTCTTATATATATACAATGTGCATGCTCTCCAAACTCATGTTATTCTTAATGTGTTAGATGGTTTAGTTTCATTTGTTGACTTAAAGTGACATGAAAGAAACTTCCAACTACTAGTTTAAAAGGTATTTCAGATGCTTATTTATTTAATAACCTGTTCTATTAAACAAGTTAACATACAAAAAGAAGCTTCATAAAAGGAGAGGGAGAGGGGGGAAAAAAAAGAAAAACAATCATTATAAATAGTTGTATATGATACAACTGTGACTTCTTGGCATTATCATTGTAACTTACATTCATAGGTATAATGTTAGTTTATTGTTTACAGCCTACTTTAAAAATGAGACTTTTATCAGTTATTAAATACTCACTACATTTGTGTTTACAGATTATTAACTCTGTTATGTGTGGCTTTTACCTGGAACTAAATAGAGAAAATCTTCTGAATAATAGCTAATTAGTCATAGAGTTATAAAAGGTCACATATAAATAATCCAAGAGTTTAACTCTTCACACAAATTAATAATTTTTCTTTACTTTATTATATAGACAGCAGAATTATAAAAGTCATGACATCTTGACCAGGTTTGATAAGTTATATTGTTCAAGTAGACGTAATCTAATATGTAATAATTCTTATTGTTAATAATTAATATAGTAATTTATTTTAGAAGATTGTAATAATAATCAATTAATATGATATATCTCATACAGTTTTGGAAAGAAATTATAAGAGTTTTAGTAACAATGTACCAATTCTAATAATGCAAATTCATAGCACAAGTATTAATGCTATTTCTAATAGCACAGTTATAATCCCTTATAGATAGTTTAATATTGTTGTTTGTAAATTAATACCATTACTACAATGTATGGAAAATAACTATATAAATGACTAATTAATTGAAGCATTGTACTCTATGGGTACAATATTACCTATACCAAGACATGAAATAATAACAAAATGACTAGCTATTTATTAATTAATTTATACTATGTTGATGGAATGCATTCATGTAGTAACAAGATTTTACAGTCAAGATTTAAATGTATACATGCATGAAAGTATTTGATGTTCTCTGATTTTAGTTTTGTTTTCTTTATTGAAGAGCTCAAGCTAGAGTAATATTTCTTCTTTAATGCTAATGTTTATCTTGAAGGTAAATCTGTTTGAACTTTTAAGTTCAAACAGATTTGAGGTGTTAGACACTTCATGTTTGAGACTTGGTGTGGTTGAAACACTATTTGTATGTTTAAAATATGTCAATACAATGTTTTTCAATTTTTTTGTTTCTCAGTGGTCCAAATGGAAGATTTTTTTTAAACACATATAGAAATAGTTATACTTGTTTTGTAATAACTTCTAAAAGAAAGAGGATATAACTAATATACTAAATACCATAGGTCCTAAGACAAAGCAAACATCTAATAAAACAATCAACCTGAAAGCACATGATAAATATTTATAAAAATGACTGACACAACTTTGTTATCTATAAACATTAATGGTTTAAATAACCCTATAAAAGGTCAAACTTTCTAAAATATCTGAAATTACAAAAAGTACAAATTATATTTATACAAGAATCCCATCTAAAATTAGAGGAAGATTTCATATGGAAACCCAATGACTATCTAATCCTCTCTCATTCCCAGTATAAAAAAAAAACAAGAGGAGTTATAATCTTATGGAAAAGAAGTACCATTGTTCCACAGATCATTTACAAACATGAAGATAAAGAAGGGTTATTATCAATTGTAATAATAAAATATCAAAATAGAATTTGGACTTTAATAAATATTTATTGGATTCCTGGAGTTGGACTATCTACTGTTAAAAAACACATAGAATTGATTAACAAAGTATACAAAGGTATGATAATATTGCGGGGAGATTTTCAATTGTATTCTGGATAGCTCTGAAACAACTAATAAAAGAAATTTACGTCTTTCACCCGTAGGTAAATATTTCAAGAGATGGATAGAAAACCTAAATTTGATAGATGCATTTAAGTTTAAAGAACCTAATTCACTAAACTATTCACACAGTGATTATCGCTTTAATACTCAAACAAGAATAGATAAAATACTTATATCTTCTGACTTAAACAACAGAATAGTAAAATTTTCTATTATTCCATGTCCTTTTTCAGATCATAACGCCTTAATCATTAAAGTACAAATGGATTTTAAAAGATTAAATCTAGTAACAAGAATACCAGCCTACATTTTTAAATTAAAGGAATTTAAACCTTGGCTAGATACAGAAATTAAATACTTTTTAGAAACAAACCTGATTAAAGATACAAACAATACAATAACATGGGACACATTAAAGGTCTTTTTATATGGCAAAATTGTTACATGGTTTAAAAATAAAACAAAAGAATGGGAATCTGAACTACATAATATTCAAAAACGAATAATAGAATTAAATATAAGCTATTATGATGTATCAGAAGATCAAAAAAAAAAAAGGAGAAGAAGTTAAAGATTTAAACAAGAAATATAATGAAATTTTTACCCATAAGACAAATCTAGCTTTGGAAAAACTAAAATTTGCCTCACTATCAACATCCCCAAAACACCTCCATAACTTAGCTATGAGAATTAAGAGGCAGAATTCTGGAAAAAAAATCATAAATATAATACACGAAGGGAAAGGGAAAAAGAAGGTACCTGAAGTAAATGATGCTCTTGAAGCCTTTAAGTACTATTATGCTCATCATTATGGAAATAAGGCTAGCAATACTACTTCTTTAGAGCTGGAATTTAACTGTCCTTTATTAAATACATTACCTGCACAACTAAAAATAGACCTGGATAAACATATCTCCATAAAGGAAATAAGAGATATAATCAAAGTAAGTAAGAATAACAAATCACCAGGAATGGATGGAATCATAATGGAATTATATAAAATTCTCCCAAATGCAGCAATTTCTTTGTTCCATAATATGCTAAATGAAATTCAAACACAAAATATAATCCCACCATCCGGGAAATACTCACTAGTTACTCCTATAAAAAAAGATAAAAAAGATTTATCCCAGTGTAGCTCATATAGACCAATCTTTCTGCTTAACAATGATTATAAAATTTTTATGTCTATCTTAGTGAATAGAATTAAAAAATCCTTAACTCACGTTATAAATGAAGACCAAACAGGCTTTATATTTGGTAGACACACGTATGATAACATTCAGAGAATATTAACTATTATTGAAGCTTTGAATAGAGATAACTTAGAAGCCCTTATAATTACGCTTGATATAGAGAAAGCATTTGATTCAGTAAATTGGGATTACTTATTCAAAATTCTAGTATTTTTTGATTTTCCATCAAACTTTATAAATTTAATAAAGAACATATATAAAGATAATCTAGTTTATGTAAAGTTAGGTTTGTTAGGTTAGGTTAGTTAGTTTACTTCAGAGGCTTTTAAAATAACTAAAGGCTCTAAGCAAGGCTGTCCTATGTCTCCCATACTATTTGCCTTAGTGATAGAACTATTTGTTTCTACAATACGAAGTGAACTAAAATAGAAGGAATTAATTTCTATAATCAATATAATTCCAAAATCATGTTATTTGCTGATGACATCTTGTTGACTTTAAAACCAAAAGGAGAGACCATACAAGCATTAGAGGAAAAAATAAAAGAGTTTTCCTCCACTTCAGGTCTTTATTTCAACAAAGCAAAATCAAAACATATACTCTTGAATAGAGATGATGTTTATCATCTGAGTGAGTATCAAATTATTGGAGAAAGAGTTTCATCACTCGAATACCTAGGAATTCTTATAGCTGACAACATAAATACTACTATAACTTTAAATTATAATAAAATTCAAAACTTAATTCAAAAACAAATTGATACCTGGAATAAATTAATGTTAAAATTTGAAGATAGATTACAGATAATAAAAATGATATTATTACCCCAAATAAACTATATAGCATTAGCAATTCCTATCTTACCAAACAAAAAAATTACAAAAAAAATTCAGAAACTCTTGATGGGCTTTCTATGGTATCCAAAAAAATAGAATTGCTTTCACACACCATATTAGACCCTGGGACTTAGGAGGAATTAAATTTCCAGCTATAGAGACATACATTAAAGCTTCCATCTTTAAACTTGTACTACAATGGATAAACCCAAACTACTCGTCTAGGTGGAAAACTCTACATACAACTTTTTTCTTAAATGAAAATAAAACATTAAAAAATATAGACTTGAAGAATCATAACAACATATTTTGGCACTTATTAAGTAGCAATCTACAAAACAATACATCAAAACCTACCAATTTATCATACTTAAATAACATATATAATCTATTTAGAAATTTCTTAAAAACAAATTCTGATATAAAACTATGGTTTGAACTTTTGATACCTTTTAATGCAACAAAGAATTTTAAAGAAAAAAATTCAAGAAAAAAAATGTATTAAATGGGAAACTAAAAATTTTATTTGTTGGTTCCAATGCTTAAACAATTCTAGCACATTAAACATCCAACAAGTAACAGATGAATTTAAAATACTTGATAAAGATAGGGGCAGGATTCAGGAAGGCTTACACGGAGTTCAAGAGTAGTGTAAGCCTCCGTGTAAGCCTCCTGATCCAGGAACAGCCCAAACCTCCGTGTAAGAGACAGCTAACACGTCTCTTACACGGACTGGGCGTGGAAATGCTCAATACCTCATTTGCAGCTGAAAGATATGCAAATGAGGTATTTGAGTGATCCAAGAAGCCTAAACCAGTCCATGTAACAGACGTGTTAGCTGCAGAAATGTACTCAGCTGACAACTGAGTACATTTCTGCAAAATTGACAATGGAGCTATGTCAGCTCCAAACAAAGGGTGCATATGTTTCATTTAGCATGCCAATGGCCAAATATGTGGCCATTGGCATTAAAAAGTGTTGCAAAACAATTAAAAATAACTTTTTTTTTCGTGGGATTTTCATGTGTAACTGCAGCGCACACCCACGCAAACGGGGTGCGCTGCCTAAAACTGAAAACCGAAGCTTTTAAGCCCACAATTGTGGGTTTAATATAATACATGGAATGACAATGCAGGGACTAGCAGACCAAAAACAATATGGCCTCCATGTAGTGGTTGTCAAGGGGGGGAAGCTCCGTGTAAGACATGTAACTAAGCATTACTAGGCAATCCTATGTAAATGAGGGTTACAATACTGAATCACACTGCCGCATAGGTAATGAGCACTTTCTGAGTAGTGTAAGAGTTATAGAAGGGGGAGGAATAGAGTAAGAGGTAGGTGACATCACGGGGGGAATGATAGAAATAAGTGTATCACATTGGAGCGAAGTGTAACATGAGAGATGACAGACAGACATCAGGGAGAGGGGTGTGTCCCAACAGAACACTAGGAAAGTCAAGAAATAGAGGGTGCACACTATCCCTACACTCAAACTTTCTTGATATACGTGCATGCGCGCGTGTGAGCGCATGTAAGGCAGGTTCAACATGTGGGAGCGTGTTGCAAACAGTTTACATCGGTTTGCGCAGGCGTGCACGTGTGTAAGGCTGTGTGCGCGCGTTTTACCATGAATCAGCTAAGTTCACACCGTGTAAGGATGTGTGCACGTGTGTAACACCGTGTAAGGATGTGTGCGCACGTTTAAATATCTGTGAGCGTGCTTATGCTGGTGTGCACATTGCTCCCCTTGAGGAAACAGAAAGGAAAAAGGAAACTACCAGATTACAGGGAAGCTGCCAGAGGATACTGCTGGTGTTAATTGGTGGAAACAATTGGAAGCAGGCAATTACACAGGCAGACTAGAAGCCCAACCCAGTACTTAAAACACTGCAAACAGCAGTGCAGGCTGTTTCTCACAAGAGATACTGCAAGAAAGGAGTAAGCTATCAGAATTGAAAACTGAAAAAAGCTGAACTCAGAGCAGAAATGCTAGGGGCTGCCATAGCTGTTATAATCAGGCATAGGCGAATTGCTGAGGGTGGTGACAATGCAGATGCTGACAGACAACCCAGAGTGAGGGGAAGGAGGAGAGTATACAGGCCCAGGGTCACCTACCATGGGTTACATGAGCTGGAGATAGTAGAGCGCTACAGAGTGGACAGAGACCTTCTGCAGCAAATTGCTGAGCTGTGCAGGCCACGTCTCACACACAGAACCAACAGAGGGGAACCCATCCCATTGGAAACCAAGGTATGTGTTGGCCTAAGAATACTAGCAACAGGTACCTTCCAGAGACCAACTGGTGATATGATGGGGATATAACAGGCATCAGCCTCCAGGGTACTGCACCAGTTCCTGGATGCCATGTCAGCACATGTCGGTGATCATGTATATTTCCCCAATGCCCGTGAGGTATTGGCCAGCAATATGCGTCTCTTCCAGCAAATAGCGGGATACCCTGAGGTAATGGGTGCAATAGACTGCACGCACATACGCATCAAAGCACCAGCTGGTGAGCGGGGTAGAGCCTATATTAACCACAAGGGATTCCCCTCCATCAACTGCCAGGTCGTGTGTGATGCCCAGGGCTTAATAATGAATGTGTGTGCTGGCTGCCCTGGGAGCTACCATGATTCCCACATCTGATGCAGCTGTACCAATCATTTGCCAGTGGGGACTTTCCACACGGACACCTAGTGGGGGATGCAGGTTATGCACTTGAGCCGTGGCTGATGACACCCATCAGAAATGCACACACACCTGAACAGGAACGCCATAATGAGGCACACGCACAAACACGTAATGTCATAGAGCGTGTGTTTGGGCTGCTCAAGTCACGGTTCCGGTGTCTGGACACATCTGGTGGAGCCTTGCAGTACACACCAACTACATGTACCCAAATGATCATGATATGTGCTATGCTACATAATATGATCCTGCGGAAACAGCTGCAGCAGTAGGGCTGGGCCAAACATACCCCCACCATTGCCAAGGCCACCACAGGCAGAGGGTGACTCAGAGGAGGAACAACCTGACCTTGCCCCAGTAGGCAGAAGGAGGCATGCCCAGTATGCCCTGGCCTTGGCAAATAGGCAATGCATAGCACATACACTTGCTCAGTAGGAACACTGGGACTGATACCCCCTCTGACTCACTCATATAGTAACAGGGATGCCTAACATGACACAACCTGCTTCCAAACATGTACAGGGAGTGTAGTATGTGCATCCGACAGAGGCAGCCCTGCAGCACCACCTGAGGCATGAATGCCATGTGTTAAGTAATGTAACACCATGTACCATATGCACACCTGAGGACCCTGACTAACATCCACCCTCACCAATCATAAACCACAAAAACACAAACCCACCTTCATAGGTACCACAAGGGATAGGAACCTAGATGTAATGCTACCCAATGCCAGAAGTATAAACAGCAAGATGCGTGCAGTGTAAACGCACACAGTATAGAGAATGTAGATATCAGTGCTGTAATAGAAAACTGGGTCAAAGCCCACATCAGCACCCTAACACTACCAGGTCACACCTCATACAGTGATGTACATGTGCAAAAACATGGAACAAGCTACAAAACGAGGGTGACTAGCAATAAATGTCATGGATAACCACACCCCCATGTTGTTACCACAACAAGAAGCAACATGGATTAGCCATGGTCAAATACCAATGGCTAAAACTGCCTACTACTATATAGCTTGCTGCAGACCACTGTCCTAATAGCAGGAACCGCACCAGGCCTATGTTCATAGGTTCATAGGTTCCTACTAGGCTATCTGCCCTAGGGCATTTATAAGCCTAGCCCAGAGTTTTGTGGCTTCCGCCACCCCTTTAGTTTGAAGGATAATATGCCCATTATTTTGCTGTGCCTCTGTCAAGCAGTGACACTGAGGTTATCCCTGGGGTATACCTGCGATCTCCCATCCATTGGTCAAGATTTCTCTTGAACAAAGCCAGCGAGGTGCTCTGCCTCACATGTACCAGGATGTTGTTCCACAGCATAGGGAGTCTCTGGGTGATGAATCTGTCCCTCCAGCACGTCCTATTAATAGCCGTGTTGAGGTTTAAGTCTCTTGCCCTTGTAGTTCTGATGGATTTAGAGGTTTTGAGGTGAAGCATGTTCATTAATTCCGGGTTGGACATGGCCTTGTATGTCAGGCACAGGTCACCTCTGAGCAGACGGTAAGCGACTGAATAGAGCTGGACTTCCTTCAGTCGGGCAGCATAAGACATATTTTTGAGACCCTTTATCCTTCTGGTGAGGAATTTTTGGGGCCTTTCCAATTGCTGCAGGTGTTGGGTCAGATACATTCCGAATGGGGCATTGTACTCAATCATTGGTCTGATGAGTGATGAGTACAGGGGAACAAGGACCTCCCTTGATCTAGATGTGAATCCCTGCATGATCAGGTGGGCAATGTAGAAGGTCTTCTAAACTACTTTGGCAACGTGAGTGTCAAACGAAAGGTTACTGTCAACCTGGGTGCCCAGATCCCTGATAACCTCTTCTGTGCTTAGAGGATTGCCACCTATATGGTAACTAGGGGGTAACCTTGTTTTTCCCGAAGGGTATGCCTATGCATTTTTTAGCGTTTAACTTTAAGCCATGGCTCTGGCACCAGTTATCCATTTCTATGAGACCCTTCTGAAGGATGTCTGTGTCAGATGGGTTTTCAACTATGGTTCCCAGTTTGCAGTCATCTGCAAACTTTGTCAGCCATAATCCTCCTGTGTTTGCTTGTACTTCTGAAAAGTAGATGCCGAACAAAAGTGGGCCCAGGACTGAGCCCTGTGGGACACCACTTGTGACAGGCTTGGAGTCTGACATGGTGCCAGCAACTCTGACCCTGTGGGTTCTGTCACTTAGCCAGTTTGCAACCCATCTTGTGATGTATGGGTTTACATTTAAGCTGGTGAGTGTTTCAATGATACCCGAGTGGGGTATTGTGTCAAAAGCCTTTGCCAGGTCAAGGTAGGCTGTGTGGACTGCCTTGCCCTCGTCAATGGCCTTGGTGACTGTTTTGAAAAAGTCAACCAAGTTTAAAAGGCATGATCTGCCCTTGACAAAGCCAAACTGGGTTGGATCCAAAGTCTGCAAGTCCCCTATGTCTTTATTTATGAGTTCCATTATGATCCTCTCCATAGCTTTGCAGACCAGGCTTGTCAAGCTGATGGGACGGCAGTTTTCGGGGTCGGTGGAGGCACCTCCTTTGTGAAGTGGGACCACCGTTGCCATACGCCACTCCTTGGGTACGTATCCTGAGGTGAGGCTAAGATTAAACAGCTGCCCTAACTGCGGGTTTAATTCCTCATTGAGTTCGTGGAGCACACAACTGGGGACACCATCTGGTCCCATGGATGCTGTGTTTTTCGCCTTGGATAGAGCAGTTCTCACCTGAGCATTTGAGATGTTTGGAGGGGCTACAATCCTCTGGCATAGATATCTCTCCTTTTGGGGGGGGGGGAATCTGCACTGAACCTGTCAGCCAGTATGTTGGCAATGTCTGTAGGTTCAGTGATTTTTACATCATTTTGAACTAATTCTGAGCATATCTGGGAGTTTCCTCCCAGGTTTCTAACATAGCTAAAAAAGGCCTTATGATTGTCTTTTGAGTCCTTAGCGATTTTTCTCTCAAAATTTGCCTTGGATGATTTTATGAGAGATCTCAGTTTTTTACTTATAATGAGCAGGGGTGTCTTCCCTTCTACGGATTTTGCTCTGTCTTGTAGTAGCTCCTTCCTTTTGTTGTAGAGCTTGTTTATGGCTGGGGTCCACCAGACTGGACGCTTGCCTTTGGTACAAAGAGTCTTTGTTTTGTTTGGGATTGCCTGATCCATGCAGTCCTGGAGGTGCTGGTAGAAGGCATTTGTAAGTGATTCAACGGTTTGGGTAATGGTTTCCGCTGGCTTGGGGGCCTTGAAAGAGACCACACCAGTTTTAGAAGTGTGAAGTCGGCTTTTGAGAAGTTCTTCACTGTGGTCTTTTTTATCTGGGGTGGGGGTGGGATGTGGACTTCCAGTGAGATTAGTTTATGATCTGATCTCACCAATGATGGGTATACTTCTGGTGTTGAACATTGTGACCCCATGTTCGTGATGATGAGATCTAGTATGTTGTCTCCTCTTGTGGGGATGGTGACTAGTTGTTCCATGGCATTTGAGTTTATGAACTCTAGGAACCTTTGGGCTAGAGTGTTGGGGCTTGAGTAGTGATCCCAGTCTATATTTGGATAGTTGAAATCACCCAGTATGATGGTGTTTGGAGATACATTTATCCCCTCCAGTGTTTTCAGGAAAGCTGTGTGAGGTTCCTGAGTTTGAGAGGGTGGCCTGTAACATGCTACAAACTGCAGAGCAGTCTTGCCTATGGTTAATTGCACCTGGATGGTCTCCGATGCATCGTGCATTGCCACCAACCTTGAGGTGAGGGTGTCCTTGATGAATATGGACACCCACCCTCCTTTCTTGGTGTTGTCCGGATTTTGGGGCCGGAACGCATGATATGAGGTAACACCTGATAGTGCCGGGGTGCTGTCAGGAGCCTTGAACCAGGTTTCAGTCACAGCACAGACATCGATGTTCTCCATACTGAGAAGGGTTTCGAGTGCGTGCATCTTGAGGTTGAGACTTCTGGCAGTGAGCAGCATTACCCTTAGTTTTTTTCCTTTTTTGTGTTCTAGGGTGGTATGTTTAGAATTTGAGCCTTGCCTAAAAAAGGCACAATGGGGGTGGCAAGAGCCTTAGCCAAAATCCGGAAGCCCAGGGGTGACAGGTGCAAGCCGTCCCTTGCGAATCAGCGTGGCTTGTCCAGCATGTCATCCCAGGCAGACAGACATTGGATCCCCTTTGAATGACACCATAGTTTAAGCCAATTATTACAGCTGATCATCTTGTCTCTGTATTGTGGCATCATTCTTGGTGAAGGTAGGATACTGCTCAAGGTCAGGGTCATACCTGCCTGGGCTACATAATCAGAGAGCTCCTCTATGTCCCTTTTCATGTAGTCCAGGGAGGTACGTCTCAGGTCATTCACACCAGCATGGACAATGACTGAGTCATACTTGTACTTGCAGTTGAGTGACCTGAGTGCTTGCATTATGTGGTGGATTCCAGCGCCCGATAGGCAGCTTACTGTGATCTTCTCCTTACTCAATCTGGTGAGCGGGACGTCAGTGTGTCTGACTATGGAGTCACCTATGACGAGTGTGTCTGGCATTGTGTTTGGCCTTAAGGGCTGTGACTGTTTGGCACACTGACTCTGTGGTCTATGTGTTGCATGTGCTGTGCTCTGTGGAGGCAGTTGTTTGGGTGTCTGCTTTGGTGGCCTCTGCTGTGTTGGTAGATTTCTGATCAGAGCCTCCGAGTATGTCTTTGTGTGTTTATGTGTATGATTTGAAGTTGTGATACTGCTATGTGAGACTGGGTTTGTGGTGTGTGTGGTTACTTTCTCCTCCTCTCTGGTCTTGCCAGTCCTATGTTGCGAGAGCTCAGCCTCCAGTTTGGCTATATAGTTGCATCTCTCGCATGTATTTGTGTTTTGTGGGAGAAGGAGAGGGTTGTCTGTGTACATGAGGCAATTGTAACATTGCCTCAATATTCCCAGGTTCACCAGCTGAGCAGGAGAGGACACTAGCAACTGATCCCTCGACATGCTAGAAGGAATAGACAAAAATGTTGGAATACAGGAAGATATCAAGCCCCCCAAATCACATTATATTGCTTGACTGACAATACCTACACATACACCATAGTTTCATAGTTTCATAGTTTACTACTAGGCTATCTGCCCTAGTGCATTTATAAGCCTAGCCATAGTGATGTGGCTATTGCCACCCCTTATAGTGGTAATAAGTGTACAGAATAGATTCCAAATATTGTGCCTCTGACTTAGTAGTGACACATTATGACCCCCTTACGTAATCGAATAACTTGACTGTGCCTCTGTCTAGTAGTGACACAGGGAGGACCCCTGGGGTAAACCTACAATCTCACATCCAGTTGTCCAGATTTCTCTTGAAGAGAGTCAGTGAGGGACTCTGTCTAACATGAACTGGGATACTCTGCTAGAGTGTGAGAAGCCTCTGAGTTATGACTCTGTCCCACCAGCATGTCCTATACATGTATGGGCTGAGGTTCAAATCTTTAGCTCTCATGGTTCTGGTGGATTTGGATTGCTTGCAGTGGAGCATGTCCACCAAATCCTGATTGGACATGGTCTTGTATGTCAGGCATAGGTCACCTGTAAGTATGCGGTATGCTACTGAATAAAGCTGAATTTCCTTTAGTCTGGAAGCATATGACATGTGTTGTAGACCCCTGATCTTCTTGGTAAGGTACTTTTGGGGTCTCTCCAGCTGTTGCAAGTGCTGGGTGAGGTACATACCAAATGGGGCTTTGTATTCAATCATGGGCCTGATAAGGGAGAAGTATAGTGGTACAATAACCTCCTTTGATCTGGATGGAAAACCCTTCATGATAAGGTGGGCAAGATAGAAAGTCTTTCTAACCACTTTGGCAACATGGGTGTCAAATGAGACGTCACTATCTACATGTGTCCCCAGGTGTCTGATTTGTTTTCTGTGCTCAGTGGGTTGCTGTCTATGTATTGATTTGTGGGTACTTTGTTCCTCCCAAAGGGGATGACTACACATCAGTTGCATTCAGTTTCAGGCCATGATTCCGGCACCAGCTATCTGTCTTTGTGATGGCATTCTGTAGGATGTGTGTGCCGGCTGATGTATTCACTATGGTGCCTACGTTGCAGTCATCTGCAAACTTTGTCAGCCACAACCCTCTTATGTTTGCTTTCACATCTGAAAAGTAAATGCCAAATAAGAGGGGTCCCAGGACAGATCCTTGTGGGACACCACTTGTGACTGGCTTTGAATCTTACAAGGCACCTGCAATGTCGACTTTATGGGTTCTGTTTCTTAGCCATTTTGCAACCTATCCTGTAACATATGGTGTTATATTTCAGCTGTTGAGCTTGTCTATATTGCCTGAGTGGGGTATTGTGTCAAAGGCCTTAGCCAAGCGCAGGTAGGCTGTGTGGACCGCGTAGCCCTCATCAATGGCCCTACTGACAGTTTCAAAATAGTCAACTAGGTGCAAGAGGCAGGATCTGCCCTGTACAAAGCTGAACTGGGTGGGATCAAGGGTCTGTAGGTCACCAATGTCTCTGTTTAAGAGCTCCATAATGACTCTTCCCATAGCTTTGCAGACAAGACTGGTTAAGCTTGTGTGGTGGTAGTTGCCAGGGTCTGTGGAGGCATCTCCTTTGTGGAGTGGGACCACTGTTGCTGTACGCCAGTGTTCAGGTACATATCCTGTAGCAAGGCTAAGGTTAAATAGCATTTGTATATACGGGTTTAGCTCCTTCTGGAGTTCACATAGCATGCAACTGGGGATACCATCAGGTCCCATTGATGCTGTGTACTTGTCTTTGCTGAGTGCGGCTCTCACATGGACATCTGAGATGACAGTGAGGTTACATTCAGCTGTGATAACTATCTTCTTTTGGGGGTGAGGGAGGGGGAAAATTGCACTGAACCTGTCTGCCAGAATGTTGCCAATATCTGTCAGGTCACTGAAATATATGTTGCTGTGTACCAACTCTGAGCATATCTGAGGGTTCCCACCCAGGTTTCTGACATAACTGAAGAAGGCAGTGTGGTTATCTTCATTGTCTTTGGTGATTTATGTCTCCAAGTTGACCTTGGATGTCTTTATGAGAGAATGTAGCTTTTTACTAGTGCTGATCACAGCTGCCTTCCCTTTAGGAGATGTAACTCTGTCTTGCATTAGTATCCTTCATCTGTTATACAGTTTGTTTATGGCTGGGGTTCACCAGACAGGCCACTTTCCCTTGGTGGAGAGGGTCCTGTTTTTATTTGTGATTGCATGTTCCATGCTTTCTCGGAGATGTCCCTAGAAAGCGTCTGTGAAGGAGTCACCATTGTGTGTTGTGGTTTCCACTGGCCCAGTGGGCTTAACGGATACCATCTCAGTCTGAAGAAGTGTGAAGTCAGCTTTTGAGATGTTTGTCACTATACTCTTTGTATTATACTAGCACTGACACAAGTGTAGACAATTTCCCAGAATCCATTAAACAAAATGGACATGCAAAATGTAACACTTCCACAAGAGGGGTAAGCATACTGGATGTGATAATCAGAAATATGTGTACTGGATGTCAAGATGAGAAGTGTAACCCTCACTGGTAAGACCAGACCATAGAGTAATCACACTGTAGTTACACATCCCGACCCCAGTCCCTGGCCAGATTACCACAGTGAAACACATGTATAAAGCATAGCTTGCACCCCTACAAACCAATGTGGAATCCATGAAAAGCCCTGTGCAGGTCCAGAATATGGGACACACTGCAGAACATGTTATACAGGCATACCATGAACACAGCCAAGAGTGCTTGGAGTCTGCAATCACAAACAACAAGACACAATGCCATACACCCAGGCATCTGGCATGCTGGACTCCAGCAATTACTAAACCATTGAAGAGAATGAGGAAGCTACCACATGATAGATCAAACATAAAAAGTGAAGTAATCAGTGATCACTAGTATGGCAATAAAATGTGTCCACACATACAATCCACTAAGGCCAGGCAAAACAGGTAGAATCTGTGAATCCAGTGGCAATGTGACACCTGTCCCAAGTACACACACAACAACAACTCACCCCAATAAATACAAATGTATGTGATAGACGCAACCAGGTAGCCAAACCGAGCCTGAGCACCCCAAATCAGTACTGTCAAAACTAGTCAGGAGGACAAGGTAACCACATACACCACAAACCCAGTCCCACATAGACCTACAACGACTGTAAACCAAACACATAAACACAAAACATTCCCAGAGGCCCTAATTACAAACACACAACACCAACACAAGCCTCCAAAGCAGACACCCAATAAAACAACCTCCAGACATAGCACATGTAACACATAGTACACAAAGCTGGTGTGCCAAACAGTCACAGGACAGAAGGAGAAACAACATGCCTGATACGGTTGTAATAGGTGACTCCATAGTGAGACATGCTGCTGTTCCAGGGATGGCTTGCACCTGTTACCCATGAGCGTCTGGATATTGCCTAAGGCTTTTGCAACCTACAGAGATCCTTTCATAGGCAAGGCCGAAAAGACCAACCCACCACCATAGAAAACAAAACTGGAAAGAAACAGAAGGGTAATGCTGATCAATGCCAGATGTGTAAACCTCAATATGCATGCTCCTGAGGCCCTCCCCAATATGGAGAACATTGATGTCTGTCCAGTGATAGAAACCTGCTGCAAGCCTTGTGATAGCACACCAGCACTACCAGGTAATACCACATATCATGTGTTATGGCCACAAAACCTGTAACAAAACATAAAAGGAGGGTGAGTATCCATATTCAGCACAGACACCCATACGTCCAGTTAACTGACAATGCTTATGTCATTGCAGTCCACCCATGTGCAACTAACCGTAGGCAAGACTGCTGGACAGTCTGTAGCATGCTACAGACCACACTCTCACACACAGGAACCTCACCCCACTGTCCTGAAGACAGTGGACAGTATAAATGTACCACCAAATACAAAACAAGGTACACACAAATTACCACATAGGTGGTAAAAACCATTATGTGTGGAAGGAGTAATCAGGGACCTAGTGACACAAGTGGACAGTCACCTGTTATGTGACAGTCACATCGCCAATTTGTCTAGGAAGACTGTCTATATTGGACACTGTATCATGAAAGGATTCACATCTACGTCAACAAAGGTCATTGTGCCCCTATACTTTTCCCCTATCAGACCATATTGTAATACAATGCCTCATTTGGGATGTACATTACCTGGCACCTGCAGCAGTTAGATAGATCTCAAAGGTACCTCAGCAAGAGTCAGAAAGGGTCTCAAATATATCTCATATGCTGCCTGGCTGTAGACACCACAGCTGAATGCAGTCACATACTGCCTACACAGAGGCATTGTATGTCTGTTGTACAAGTCCATGTCCAACACAGAAGTAATGGACATGCTCCACCCCAGAAAACTCAAAGCCATCGGAGCTGTGTGAGTCAGAGATGTCAACCTTAACACATAATCAAATAGGATGTGCTGGAGGGACAGATACCTAACCCTGAGTCTCTCCACACCCTGGAACAAAATACCACTACATGTTAGGCAGAGCCCCTCACTGACACTCTTCAACAGGAAGTTAGCAAAATGGATGGATAATTGTAGATGTACACTGGGAGTCTTTACTGTGTCATGTCCAGATAGAGGCACAGCTAAGTAAATCATAAATGGCCATAATATTCACATAGCAAGGGGTGGCAAAAGCCACACACACTGTGGCTAGGCTTACAAATGCCCTAGGGTGGATAGCCTAGTATGAACCTATGAACCTATTATGATACAAATTGTACAGGACACTAAGGATAACCCCAAGGCTGCTGCAACTGATGGTAGTAAGCGTGTTGTGAATTAACAGATATGCTCTGGATCACACAAATATTACAAACAACATACCAAACACACACACGTATTGCCAACATACATCCTGACAGGTGCAGTGCAAACCCCCCCCCTCATAATGCAAAATATCTTTCCCAGCAGACTGCTGCCTCCCTGACATTATGTCAGCCTTACCACAGGATATGTACCCAAAGAGCAGTGTACAACAACAGTGGTTGTTCTCAAGAAAGGTGTCGCCTGAATGGATACTAAAAACAACCACCACAGAATCCTGAGAAGCTTGGTCTGCACAGCTATGGAAAGGATCAGCATGTACCGCAGACATAACGATATTGGGGATCTATTGACACCCGACCCTACCCACTATGGGTTTATGAAGTGCAGACCCCGCCCCTAAACATGTGTGACTCAGTTGAAACAGTAATTGAGGTCACTGATGAGGTCAATGTGGTCCACACAGTGTAGCTGGACCTTGCAAAGCCTTCCATACAATACCCTACGTGTTCAATATAGATATGCTCACCAGCTTATATATACACCCCAATGTCACTAGAGGGTTTGCAAACCACACCAACGACAGAACTGACAGGGTCAGACATGCTGCAGCCATGTCAGACTACAAACAACATATAACAGGTATCTCACAAAGCTTGGTCCTGGGACCTTCCCCGTCTGGTATATATGCCCCATAGGTACAGGCCAACATGTAAGGACTGTGCCTGAACATGTTTGCAGAGGACTACAAACCGCCTAACATATCTGACACTCCAGCTGACACAAGCATCCCACAAAAGGGCCACATAGAAACAGACAACTAGTGCCATAGCCATGTCAGCATGTCAAATGGAGAAAACTGTATAGTCAACCTCTGTGGATATACAGTAAGTGACCACCAATTACCACATAGGTGTTAACCCATTACATACTTAACATGTAATGACAGACCTGGGTACACAAGGTGATAGATATCCTGCATTGGACAAACATGTGGCTGTAGTGTTAACAGAAACAATCCATATACCAACCTAATCATGAAGGTTATGACATCTAGATAAGCGGAGGTCATTGTGGTTCTTCAGTTATCCTTCATCAGCGTTACAAATGACCACAACAGCCCCTGTGGGGTGTACCTCAGCAGACACCTCCATCAACTGTAAAGTCCACAACAGTACCTCACCAGGAGTATCAAAGAGCTTGAACACATGTAATGTGTTGCCTGATTAAACAGAGTGCAACTCCACACACTGCCATGCTGGCCACCCAGATGCAAGCTGTGCCTGATGTAGAAAGCCATGTCCAAGCTGGAATCAATGAACATGCTGCACCTTGTACAATCTGAATGGCAGTGAACTATGCACATGAGGGACCTGAACCCCAGCACTGACATACATAGGACAAGCTGTACTGCATTATCCATAACACAGAAGCCACCCCCACACATGAGTAAACTACCAGTACAGGTTATCCATAGAGTCACTCGTTGATTCTCCTCAACAGGAATCTTAATGAGTGGATGGGAGATGGTAGGTTTACCCTGGGTATCAACGTTATGTCACAGGTAGACAGAGGCACAGTATACTAAACAAGACATATGTCATGGCAAACTACACTTACAATGTGTCGAAGGACAAACACACTCTCTGACTAGCATTAGAAATGGCCTAGGGCACATCGGTAGTGTTTGCCAATGTACACCTATGTTGTGGAATACACTACTGATGTTGGATGAGGCTGTTGTAAGTAGTTCATATCTGAACATAATGCAACATGGTCAGATAGGTTCATAGGTTCATAGGTTTATACTAGGCTATCTGCCCTAAGGCAGTTATAAGCCTAGCCCAGAGTTTTATGGCTTACACCACCCCTTATATGGAAACAATACTGTGCCCGTTAGTTTGTTGTGCCTCTGTCCAGCAGTGACACAGAGACGATCCCCGGGGTAAACCTATGATCTCCCATCCACAGGTCAAGATTCCTCTTGAACAGACCCAGCGAGGTGCTCTGCCTCACATGGACCGGGATTGTATTCCACAGCATAGGGAGTCTCTGAGTGATAAATCTATCCCTCCAACATGTCCTACTTATATCCCTGCTAAGGTTTAAGTCACTTGCCCTAGTGGTTCTGGTGGATTTGGAGATTTTGAGGTGGAGCATGTCCATTAATTCCTGGTTGGACATGGCCTTGCATGTCAGGCACATATCACCTCTGAGCAGACGGTATGTGACTGAATAGAGCTGGAGTGTCTTCAATCTGGCAGCATATGACAGATGTTGGAGTCCCTTTATCCTTTTGGTGGGGGACTTTTGGGGTCTCTCCAATTGCTGCAGATGTCGGGTGAGATACATCCTGAATGGGGCATTGTACTCGATCATTGGTCTGATAAGTGAAGAGTACAGGGGAACAATGACCTCACTAGATCTGGATGTGAATCCCTTCATGATCAGGTGGGCAATGTAGAAGGTCTTTCTAACCACTTTAGCAATGTGAGTGTCAGAAGAAAGGCCACTGTCAACCTGGGTCCCCAGGTCCATGATAACCTCCTCTGTGCTTAGAGGATTGCCACCTATATGGTAGCTTGGGGTTACCTTGCTTTTCCCGAAGGATATGACTATACATGTTTTGGCATTTAACTTCAGGCCATGGCTCTGGCACCAGCTATCAGTTTCCGTGAGTCCCTTCTGAAGGATATCCATGTCTGATGCACTGTCCACTATGGCACCCAGTTTGCAGTCATCTGCAAACTTTGTCAGCCAAAGTCCTCCCATGTTGGCCTGTACTTCTGAGAGGTAGATGACGAACAATATGGGGCCAAGGACCGAGCCCTGTGGGACACCCCTTTTGACCGGCTTGGATTCTGACATAGTGCCAGCAACTCTAACCCTGTGGGTTCTGTCCTTAAGCCAGTTTGCAACCCATCTTGTGACATATGGGTTTACATTTAAGTTGGTAGGTTTTTCTACAATACCCGAGTGGGGTATTGTGTCGAAAGCCTTTGCAAGGTCAAGGTAGGCTGTATGGATAGCCTTTCCCTCATCAATGGCCTTAGTGACTGTTTTGAAGAAGTCGACCAAGTTCAAAAGGCATGATCTGCCCTTGACCAAGCCAAACTGGGATGGGTCCAATGTCTGCATGTCCCCTATATCTTTGTTTATGAGCTCCATTATGATCCTCTCCATAGCTTTGCAGACTAGACTTGTTAAGCTTATCGGGCGGTAATTACCAGGGTCCACAGAGGCACCGCCTTTGTGCAGATGTGCACAACTGGACCCTAACCAGGCTGTTGTGCACACTATGGAAATGTAAAGCAGTGATAGGACTAAAGCCCAGGATACTGTCCACCACAGTGAAAGTACTGAACCACTACACTATACAGTACTACAGTGTTAGGTCAGTATGAACGGATGTTGACAATTGTATGCAAAGTATCCCATGCAAAACCTGCAGGCACAGTATAATCCCTGTTGTGTTCACACAAAAAGCATTTGGACAGTAACTACACAACATGGCACAGAACACACAACCATAAACTGGATATATTTGTTGAAGGTCACACTCATCCACAAATGTGATGGGCTGCAGAGTTCAACATATGGAAAGCTCACACTGGGCATGCTCACACACTTTGATAAATGAGACATATTTCACACAACATGCCATGGGAAGGCTGAACTGGGCATGCTCACACACTTAGTCCAAATGTTCCTCTTAGCAACTGGGAAAACACACCACAGGATGCTCATTCCCCTTTCTAAACACTGATGATGTCAGCACCCTATAAGTATATCAGGAGAAAAGAACTCCCCCAATAATTCGAATAGCGCACTCTACTAATGTGTCCATCTCTAGTGTCATAACTTAGTTAGGTAGGGGTTTGAATCCAGCAAGTGTGTGTGAAGGGGGGTAAGTGTGTATGAAAGGAACATCCCTTTTGGCAACTGTGAAAACACACCACAGGATGCTCATTCCCCTTTCTAAACACTGATGATGTCAGCACCCTATAAGTATATCAGGAGAAACAAAATCCCCCAATAATCTGAATAGCACGCTCTGCTAATGCATCCGTCTCTAGTGTCATAACATAGTTAAGTAGGAGTTGGAATCTAGCAAGTGTGTGTGAAGGGGGGTAAGTGTGTGGGTATGAAAGGAATATCCCTTTTGGCAACTGTGAAAACACAACACAGGATGCCCATTCCCCTTTCTAAACACCGATGATGTCAGCACCCTATAAGTATATCAGGGGGAAAAAAAAATCTCCCAGTAATGCAAATAGCGTGCTCTGCTAATACATCCATCTCTAGTGTCATAACATAGTTAGGCAGGGATTTGAATCCAGCAAGTGCTAAGTGTGTGTGAAGGGGGGTGAGTGTGTATGAAAGAAACATCCCTTTTGGCAACTGGGAAAACACACTACAGGATGCACTATATCACAATTATTTATGGCTTTTGATTCCAGACATGTCACGTGTGTTTTGCTCACACAGAATGCCCATGTGTGCGGGTTGTTTCTCACAATAATGCATGACATCGATTAAACCAGTTATGGCAATGCACACATGATGTATGTGTGTGCCAAATACACATATGTACCTGTGACCTTCAATAGTTACCATGTGTGATGCCTGCCACATGTGAATACATGGTATTTGCACAGGGTAACATGACTGTGGTCTTCTGTGCAGGTGCTGCATGTGGGATGTGTATATACAGTGTGAGATGTAGATGCTATCAACCTAGTAGTGAGGGATACACACCTGGTCTGGGGCATATAGACTACATGTTGTTGATGAACAGGTGCTGCATGTTTTCACCTGTTGTGGGAGTGGTAAGAAGTTGTTCCATAGCAATTTAGTGACCGCATGCTAAGAACCGTTCAGCTAGGGTGTTGTAGCTACAGTAATTCATTAGCATTCAGTAATATGTCAGCATTCCTGGTGAGGGTCTGATGCCAACCAAGGTCAGGGTTCTACCAGCCTGTGCCACTTGCTCAGTGAGCCCTTCCATGTTCCCTATCATGTATCCCAGTGAGGGACATCACACATCAGCTGTAGTGGCATGGACAATGACTGAGTCATATGTGTCCATGCATCTGACTGACCTGTATGCTTGTGTTATGTGGTGGACCATAGTGCCCCATGAGCATATCACTGTGACCTTCACCTTGTCCAGCCTGGTGAGCATGACCTCACTGTACTGGACAATAAAAGTACCTAACACAACTGCAGCAGTAGTGTTGTATAGCTGTACAGACTGTGCTTGTTTGGCACACAGGAGTTGTGTGCTATGTGTTATGCGTGCTGTGTTCAGGCCTAACGTATGCCTGTGTGCCAGCTGCAGAGGTGTCTGCCACTCAGGCAGGATGCTATCCTTAGGCTCCATGAATGGCCCAGTGTGTTTCCCTGCTTGTATTGCTGTCAGTGTAGGTCCACATCAGACTGGTATTGCAGTCACTGTAGTAGTTCATGCCACCTGACAGGTTATGCCAGTACTGGGTTCAGAGTGCTTAGTCCACAGTTTGGCCATGTGTGTCCATCTCATACATGTGTTGTACATCCATGGGTAGGGGATAGGGTTGACTGTGTACATGTGGCAGCTGTGACATTACTACATGACTCACATATTCCACAACTGTACCATAGAGGTGACTGACAACTGACCTTTGCACATGCTACCATAGTATTGAGATTGCATTGGTGATTAACAGCACATAGGGCCAATGGTGAACAAGATACATAGGTCCATAGGTTCATACTAGGCTATCTGCCCTAGGGCATTTATACACCTAGCCAGAATGTGTGTGGCTTTCACCATGCATTGTAAATCTATCTTGCTATGCCCTTTTCCAACGTTAGTATACTGTGCCTCTGTCTAACAGTGACACATAAGTGATACCCAAGGTAAACCTACAATGTCACATCCAGTCATTAATATCCCTCTTGAAGATAGTCACTGAGTGACTCTGCCTAACCTCTATTGGGATAATATTCCAGAGTGAAGGGAGCCTCTGAGTTATGAATGTGTCCCTCCAGCATGTCCTATGTATATCACTCCTGAGGTTCAAGTCTTTCCAGCATGTAGCCTGATGGGATCTGGATATTCTGAGGTGCAGCATGGCCATTAAGTCAGGGTTTGACATGGCTTTATATGTCAGGCACAGATTGCCTATGAAGAGGCAGTATGCCACTGAGTAGAGCTGCTGTTTCTTTAACCAGTCAGTATGTGGCATCTGTTTGAGCCCTTTGATCCTCTTGTTGAGGTACTTTTGTGGTCTTTCCAGTTGCTGCAGGTGTCTGGTAAGGTGCATGCCAACAGGGGCATTGTAGTCAATTATGAGCATGATGAGGGATGAGTAAAGAGGCACAATGTCCTCCCCTGATCTACATGTGAATCCCTTCATGATGATGTGGCCTATATAAAATGTTTTCCTAACCACTTTGGCCATGTTGTTGTCAAATGAGAGAATGCTATCAACTTGTGTACCCCAAGGTCCATAATTCCTTTGTCTGCACTTAATGGATTAACACATATGTGGTACTTTGTGGTCACTTTGTTTTTGACAAAGGGGAGGACTATACACTTTTTGGCATTCGACTTGAGGCCATGGCTGTGGCACAAGTCGTGTGTTTCCAAGAGGCCCTTTTGGAGGATGCATGTGTTGGCTGGAGAGTTGATTATGGCATCCGGTTTGCAGTCATCTGCGACTTGCTCAGCCACAGTACTTCCATGTTGGCCTGTACCTCTGATAAATATATACTGAACAAGACAGATCCCAGGGCTGAGCCTTGTGGGACAACACTTGTAACTGGTTTTGAGGCTGACATGGCTCCTGCAATTCTAACCATGTGTGTTCTGCCCTTGAGCCACTGTGCAATATCTGTAGTGACATAGGGGTTAATATGTACACTGGTGAGCTTCCCTAGAATGCACAAGTGGGGTATTGTATCAAAGGCTTATGCAAGGTCCAGGTAGGCTGTGTAGACCACCTTCCCCTTGACAGTGGCCTTGGTAACTGTTTCAAAGAAATCAAACAGGTTTGAGAGACAGGATCTGCTATTAACAAAGCCAAACTGTGTTTGATGACGTGTCTGTAGGTCCCCAATATCTATATTTATGAGGTTCATGATGATCCCTGCCATAGCTTTGCAGACCAAGCTATTCCGACGTATGGGGTGAATAGTGTCCAGGATCCGTTAAGGCACCACCTGAATGTAGAGGGACCACTGTTGCTGTACGCCACTCTTTGGCCACATATCGTGTAGTAAGGCTGGGATTGAACAGTAGTGCTATGTCTGGGTGTAGCTCTTCTTGTGGTTCATGTAGGACACAGCCTGGGACACTGGTCCCATTGCTGCAGTGTTTATTGCTTTGGAGAGTGCAGCTCTTACCTGAGCATCTGAGATGTCAGGGGGGCAGCACTCTGCTGGGAGAAATATTTGCCCTTTTGGTGTGGAGGGGGGAGAAGGTAGCAGTGAACCTGTCCACTAGGATGTTGGCAATGTCTGTGTGTTTGGTATTTCGTGTGACATCTTGGACTACCTCTGAGCATATCTGGGTATTACCACCCAGGTTCCTAACATAACTACAGAAAGCCTTGTGATTATCCTCAGTGTCTTGTGGAATCTTCTCTCAAAGATGGCCTTAGACAATCTTATGGGTGCCTGTAGTTGTCTTCTAATACTCATCAGTGATGCCTTCACATTTTGGGAGTTTGTTGTATCATGTAGTAGCTACATCCTTCTATTGTATAGTTTGTTTATGGCTGGTGTCCAGCACACAGGACGTCTGCCTTTGGAGGATTGGGTCTTGCTTTCATTTGGGATTGCATGATCCGTGCATTCCTGAATGTGTCCATAGAATGCCTTCATACAGGTATCTGCAGTCTGGTCCATATTTTCAATAGGCCTGGGGGCTTTTAAGGTTTCCACATCATTTATGAGGAGTGTGAACATGCTTGACATGAGGTGTTGACTGTATTCTTCTGTGCAGGGGGTGGCCTTGGGATGTGAATATCCAGTGAGATTAGTTTATGGTCTGATCTTACCAGTGAGGGATACACTTCTGGTCTGGAGCATAGAGTCCCCATGTTGGTGATGATCAGGTTCAGTATGTTTTCCCCTCTTGTGTGAGTGGTAACAAGTTGTTCCATAGCATATTGGTATATAAATTCCAGTAATCTGTGGGCTAGGGTGTTGGAACTACAGTCATGCTCCCAGTCTATGTTTGGGTAGTTTAACCCACCCAATATAATGGTGTATGGGCAGACCTACATATTTCCAACTGTTTTCAGGAAGGCCAAGTGCGGTTCTTGTGTTTGTGAGGGTAGTCTGTAGCAGGCTATAACCTGGAAGGCAGTTTTACCCATTGTTACCTGCATATGGATAGTCTCTGATGTTTGGTGCTTTGCCACCAACCTGGAGGTGTGGGTATCTTGGATGAATATCAATACACCCCCTCCTTTTGTGGTTTTGTGCAAGTTTTGGGCCTGAAAAGCATGGTATGAGGTATAACTTGGTAGTGCTGGAGTGCTGTTGGTAGCCCTGAATCCGGTATCTGTTACTGCACAGATAGTGATGTTCCCCATGCTGAGGAATGTTTTGAGTGTGTGCATCATCAGGTTTAGAGTCCTGCAGTGGCATATATATGACTGCTCACGTGGACAGATGCCAGGTAAGTCATATGCAAAGTGTCACAGGCAACGTACATGTGCACAGGAGAAACAGTGACATTCTGTCAAGTGAGACATGAACATACATATAGTAAGCTATGCAGATGTCACTAGGAGTCCACAGAAGCTGTGTAACTCTGCATGGCAGGTCGGATCAGTATTCCAGGGTAACTGCAAGGAAACATGCATGCAAACATAGCTACTGTAAGCAGGGCTGCATGTAGTCCATTGTACAACAAACAAGCTGTACCAGTATCACTAGGTAACACTGCAAATGCTCACCAGCTGACATATGAATACCTATGTCACCAAAGGTGATACTTACCAGACCATGGACAGAAATGACATGGCCAGACACGCTGCATCCCACATGAACACATATCTCAAGCAACACAGACCTCACAATGTCAGTGTTCATAACAGGCACAGCCCATAATGCCAAACACAATGTGTGACACACCTATAATAGGTGATGCCATAGTCAGACACACTGACGTCCCGCCCTCCAGACTGAGCAAGGTGAGGGTCACATTTAGCTACCTGTCGGGTGATAGAATGTGCCACATATCACAAGCACTCAGGTCACTCCACAGCAAGTACAAGTATGAGGCAGTCATTGTCCATGCTGGTGTGAACAACCTGAGACGTACCTCCCTGGACCACATGGAAAGAGACACAGAGGAGCTCTTACATCACTCTCTCAAACTCAGGAATCCCACACAGCCTTCATGATGACACAGGAGAGTATAGATTTCTCTGCAAACACCATCATACTGGGTGACGTCAACTACCCAAACATAGACAGTGAACATTACTCAAGCCACAATACCCAAGCTCTAGGGTTCCCATAGTTCAGAAACTCTTTAGCTATGGAACAGGTAGTCAACATTCCCACAAGAGGGGAAAATATACTAGACCTGATCATCACAAACATGAGTACAAAATGCTCACCACTTGAAGTATATCCCTCATTGTTGCAATCGAACCATATACTAATCACACTGGAGTACTGGATCCCCCACATATGCAAACCTCAAACACATTGATGTGTGTGGGGGAAATGCCCCTATTAGCAACTGTGACAGTACACTACAGGATGCAGATTCCCCTTTTGAAACACTGATGATGTCAGCACTCTATAACTATATTACCTGAATTAAAGTTCTCCAGTAATTCGTATAGCGCACTCTACTAATGCGTCTTTCTCCAGTGTCATAACATAGTTAGGTAGGGGTTTGAATCATGCAAAGGGAATGTATTTGTGTTAGTATGAGTGAGGTTTGTGTGTGTGCATAATGCTGTGAGAGAAAATTGCCTTTTGCCAACTGGGAGAACACACTACAGGGTGCACATCCCTCTTCCTAAACACAGATGATGTCAGCACCCTCTATGTACAGCATTAGAGAGAATTTCTCCCAATAATGCAAATAGCGCACTCTGCTAATGTGGCTCTCTAGTGTCATAACACAGTTAGGTAGGGGTTTGAGTCTTGCAAATGGAAAGTATGTGTTTTAGTGTGAGTGGAGTTAGTGTGTGTGCACAATGCTGGGGGTGGGATGTGGCTTTTGCCAAATGGGGCTATGCACTGCAGGGTGCACATTTCCCTTAACAAACAGTGATGTTGACAGCACCCTATACAAACAACATGACAACAGACAACTGCCAGTACTCAGTATAGTGCTACATGCTACTGTAACATGCACATGTACCAGAATATACCTAGATAGTGTTTTGAAACCTGAATGTGGCAAGTGTGTGGATGTGGGATGTTTCTGTGTGTGCATTTCCATATGGAAAACATGTTTGATGTGGCAATCAGGGTACCACAGTACCTGATGCACATTACACTTTTAAACTAATGAGGTTGCCTGCACCCTGTGAGTACAGGTAGAGAAGAGGAAATCTGTAGTAATCCACATAGTGCACTTTTCAAATGTGTACCTGTCATGTATTGACAGCTACTCATGTAGGGTAATAAATAATGGAAATAGCAGGTGAGCGTGTGCATGTGTGGGGGTAGCAGGGTGTGTGTAAATGCATGTGTGACAGAACAGATACATAGAAAGGCTCATAAGGCAAACCCACATCCATTCGTATCACAAAGGATGAGGAACTAAGAGTAATGCTACTCAACACCAGAAGTCTAGACCTCAAGATACACGCACTCAAAACTCTACTTAGCATTATGGACATCGATATCTGTGCAGTAACAGAAACCTGTTTCAGGTTTCCCGGGAGCACACCAGCACTACCAGGTTATACCTGTTACCATTCTTGTCGGCCCCAACAATTGGACCAAACAACAAAAGGAGGGGGAGTATCAGTATTCATCTAAGATTCCCGCACTTCCACATTGGTGGCAAAGTACCACATAGGTGTTAAGCCATTAAGTACAGAAGAAGTAATTGGGGACCTGGGGAACACACTTGATAGCAATCTGTCATTTGTCAACCACGTGGCCAAAGTGGATTGAAAGACATGTTATATAGCCCAGCTAATCATGAAGGGATTCACATGTATAGCAGGGGAGGTCATCATGCCTCTTTACTCATCCATCATCAGGCCTATAATTGAGTACAATGCCCCTTATAGGATGTACCTAACCAGACACCTACAGCAACTGGAAAAACCCCAACAGTACCTCATCAAGAGGATCAAAGGGCTCAAACAGATGCCATATGCTACCCAGTTAAAGAAAAGCCAGCTGGACTCAGTGGCATACTGCCTGTTCAGAGGCAATCTGTGCCTGCCATATACAGCCATGTCCAACCCAGAAGTAATGGACATGCTGCACCTCAGGAAATCAAACTCCCATACAGCCACACGCTCAGGAGACCTGAACCTTAGCACTGACATAAATAGGACATGCTGGAGGGACATATTCCTAACCCAGAGGCTCCCTTCACTCTGTAATGAACTCACAGTACAGGTTAGGCAGAGTCCCTCATTGACTCTCTTCCATAGGAATCTGGATGAGTGGATGGAGATCATAGTTGTACCCCGGGTATCACTTCTATGTCACTGTTAGACAGAGGCACAGTATACTAACCTTGGAAAAGGGCATAGCAACATAAATGTTAATTGGGTGGCAAAAGACAAACACATTCTACTAGGCTTATCAATGCCCTTGGGCAAATAGCCTAGTATGAACCTATGAACCTATGTGTACTGCTATAGTACTTCTGCCATATGTTGCATGTGTGTGTGTTGTGGGGATGCAGGTAATGGCCAGATATTTCTGCACAGGCAACACGTCTGAAACACTCTGGGTGTTCATCCCTACATACTGTATGTGTGTTGCCATCCAACCCTGTGATGTGGACACACATTACTCAGCCTGGATATACATATCCCAACAACACCACAAGCACAGTACACTACCTTGCTATGTATGTATTTACTTACACAGTTATTCACTAGTTAGGACTGTGATGCTATCCATGCAGCCGACTGGGGCAGTGGAAGCCACAACACACACCGCTGGCCCCTTTGCAAAAGCTTACCACAGACATCCCACATAGTGCATGTAATGTGCACACACATATCTAACCCAGACCGTATGCACACCACTTATTTATCCTGTCCGGTGGACTACAGATACATGCACATTGTATAACAATAGCAGGAGGCTACTGCAGCACAGGGTAGATTCACATGAAGGCAAGGCATCTGTGGTCAGTAGTGGTGAGATGCTTCACATTCACCAAATGCACAGATATTGGCAACATTGTTGCAGACAGTTTAGGTGCAGATATCCCCCCACCCATTCTCCTACACAAGTGGAATTAGTTATCACAGATGACTGTAACCTCCCTATCATCTCACATGTCTAGGTGAGGGCCACCCTCAACATTGCAGAACACACAGCATCACTGTTACAAAATGGTATCCCTGGATGTGTGATACGTTTACCCCTAGAGGACATAGCACCACATTACAGACTGATATTAAACCCTGGACATACTACAGTATATGTACCTGAACAGTGCCATACATACACAGTGGTCCCACACCAATGAGGAGGAACCTCTACTGACCCTGGGAACTACTGCATCATATGCATAACTGGCCTTGTGTTCTAAGCTATGGAAGTTTTAAGTATGGACGACATGTACAGCAATATTACATATGTATATATATCAGGACTATGTACACACAACCTATCTCATGGACATACATATAGATAGTGAACTATGATACATTTGGAGGTTTCACAGTAAACACAGTATTAACCTGCTACTTTGCATTACCTGTGTTTGTGTCAGCTGTTGCTGTGTCAGTGGTGCTACTTGCTGATTGCTGCTGCTGCTGCTGGCTTTGTTGCTGGCTGTCTTTATTTCTTTTTTTTTTCTCTCTCTGTCTCTCTCTTTCTCTGTCAGTTTCGTGCAATGAATGTAGTGCATGTGTGGAGTGTGAGTACTGGATGCTTTTGTAGGTATCTGCATAGGTCCATGTGATGGCCTCTGCACCAATTGTAAGGCAGCATTTGCTAATTGCATGCAGCCAGTTGTGTACTGATTGCATGTCTCACTGTGATTTCAGGACAGTGCTATAAAAGGGTATGTGAGATAGGCATTGCCCTTTCAGATTGTAAGGGCGTGGACCATGCTGGTATGCTGTCAACAGTGTTCTGTGAGTGTGAAGGTTAGTACGTCTCTCATGCTTCATGCTGTGTTGTAAATTCAGGTTGCTGCATTTCTCTCACCTGTTCCCTGTAGTGAGTGTGTATGCATACTGACACCTACAACTATATTTGATATGTATTGATATATATATATATATATATATATATATATATATATATATATATATATATATTTATATATATGTGTACATATACATACTTTCATATATGTACATTAGCTGACATTATTGGGTACAAGCTAACAATTAGCAGGGTTGTTTCTGTTAACACTGAACTAGTATGGGAATCAAGTAATTGGGACAGTAAAAGTCTGCCTGACATGCTTTGGGTAGTACACATCCTATATTGCCTTTATCTTCATTCCTACTATTACATGTTCTACTTATTTTAGCACTATATTCCTGTATGAGAGTCATGGCTTACTGGTAGGTCATACAGACTAGTGTTACAATGGTCTTGTGGTAGGGCCTACTAGTATGCTTTTATTTTGCTTTCAAATTGAGTACAGGGCCTATCAATCAAAGTGCTGGAGGCACCTTTAAGCAGTTAAAGGGGTTAGTAGGTCTCACAGGAGTCAGGCTGTGTTGCAGATTCTGGTTGCTGCATTTATCTTCACTGTTTCCTGTAGTGAGTGTGTATGGATACTGACACCTACCACGATATTTCATATTTATTAATATATATATATATATATATATATATATATATATATATATATATGTGTACATATACATACTTTCATATATGTACATTACTTTACATTATTATGTACAAGCTAACAATTAGCAGGGCTGTTTCTGTTAACACTAAACTAGTATGGGAATCCAGTAATTCGGGCATTAAAAATCTACCTGACATGCTTTGGGTAGTACACATCCTATATTGCCTTTATATTGATTCCTACTATTACATGTTATATTTATTTTAGCACTATATTCTTGTATGAGAGTCATGGCTTAGTGGTAGGTCATACAGACTACTGTTACAGAGGTCTTGGGTTCAAGACTAACAGTGGGAATTTATTTTTCTTTTGGAATGAGTACAGGACCTGTCAATCAAAAGTGCCAAAGGCACTTTTAAGTACTTAAAACCAGGTCTGCGCTCATTTGCGCGGAGCTCACGCATGCGCATTGGCGTTTAGCTCCTCGCACACAAGCGCACACCCGCGCTATTTTCTTTGAAAGAAAAGAAAAAGGGGTGACAGGAAAGTGGTGAAAAAGGGGTCACAAAGAGGGTAAAACAGTAGGGAAACAAGCTTGGAATTTGCAGGAAGGATGTAGATGAGGCCCACAGCTGCCCATGTCTTTCTCAGCAACAGCTGTGCATTTGTATGCAATTTGGTGTGACATTTGGAACCTTCCACCCCTGAGAGAGGTGTCCGGACAACATTAATACCTGTTGTACAGCCAATTGTAATTAACAGTTTCGATGTCCAGCGGACATGTGTGCAACATGGACAGCTATGTATGGGGTGTAATTTATTTGTGGGTACAGAGTGCCCTTTTTTTTTATCAGGTGAGAGTGGTATGTCAGGTGAGGTAGTCGGTATAGCTGGGGAGGTAGGTTGGGTAGGTTAACAGACAAGATAGACAAGACGCATACAGGGGCAGTGTATGACACATGTGGGGGGGTTACACAATTGACGGGGACGGAGGTTGGGATATCCAGGGCACATGAGGCCACAGATGGCAACAGTGGAACTGATATCCCCACCCATAGGCAGTTGCCACTGTTCCTTCACAGACCAGGACGGGGCTGTGCTGGGGGCTGTGCAGGTGAGACAACGGGCATGCCCGTAAGCTGTGCCACCCGGGCCTCAAGCTGGCGTAGGGGCCCAAGAACAGAGTCTTGGATCTCCCTTCGCACCACAGACCAGACACCTTGGAGGGTGAGTGGACGAGCTCCTCCGGCCATGCTTGCAGAGGGTGGACGGCCCCATCCCCTGCAGCGCTTCCACCCGAAGGTGGCACAGGGCCACCGGAGGAGGGTCCAGCCTGGGCACTAGTGCCAGGTGCAGCCGCCAGCTGAGGTGGGAGAGGTGGGTCCGCTGGGACCTGCCTTCCCAAGCGTTCTAGGTTTGTGAGTATGTTATGTTAGTTTGGGTTAGTGGCATATTATTCCATTCAAATTAGTTGTAACAGCATGCATTGGTATTCCCATTAAACAAACACCC
Source organism: Protopterus annectens (assembly GCF_019279795.1). Classification (NCBI taxonomy): domain Eukaryota; kingdom Metazoa; phylum Chordata; order Ceratodontiformes; family Protopteridae; genus Protopterus; species Protopterus annectens. The sequence continues at coordinate 1,445,529,319 of NC_056737.1, forward strand.
AGATATTAACACCATTGAACAGCGGGCATATCAATATCACATGCATTATTTGAACGGAAATACACAATCAAACAACATGCAGGGTTGATTAATGGCAACAGGCCATGAGGTTTGCAGGTATGAACAGGGCACATGCAACAACAGACATGCATATATTTTTGAAACAGGACAAATGTCCATGGTTAATGAAATGTTCACATACCAATATTTAGTGAGTGTTTTAATTTGCCATTATAGGGTGGGATGGAGAAAGAAAATGATGACACATTCATAAATTATACATTGATATACATGTGTAATAGAAACACATTTAACTTGTGGGTGATAGTTTCAAAATGATTTTTAATTGACTGTCATGCTAGACCTGTTACAGATACTTCACTATCCTAGTTATTTTGAATTTGATCAGATACATCATCCTGCTACACTTTGATGACAGAGCAGGGGACAACTATGGATGTTTAGTATGTCAGACAATCATTCATTCTATCTGCAAATTGTTGACTGTCATCACCATATACAGATTTTGGCCTGAACATTCAAGATTCAGACACACTGAAATCAGTTTGGGATGTTAAGTTTTAATTCCCACATGCATTTAGTTCTGTAGAACCACACTGAAGCCTATATATTCAGGAGTTATTACTACTTTATTCATTGATACATGACCTTTTCTGTCACTCTCACACATCCTGCAATTTCACAGTTCAGGTTGGTACTTCTAGGCTTTGTTCACATATTAGACCTGTGGTGATTCCAACACTTTCCAGCAGCCTCACTTCTGTCATGATTCAGCATTTCAACAGGGGATATATCTCACATGTGATTACCTCAGATTCTGAAGCTGTACTCTTGAGACTACTGCAGGTTATACTACATTTAATTAATGGTGGGACATCTGTATTACAGCACTATTTATTTCTATCAATTATATTTCCAGTTACACTTGCATACTGATGAACTTGTTGCAGCCATACCTGCAGACTTTCACTTGTTGATTGCACATTATATTACTTTTAATCAATACACTGCAGTGGTCTGCTACATGCTACACTATAATATTTATTTACAAGTACTAGGTGGGGTTACTAACCTGCATGGTGGCGCAGCCGCGCCAGCCTGCGGTCATATGCCCGTCGATTCATAGAGCGGACACCTGCAGCTGTAATACAAAACAAGTAATATTGGACAACACATCTCCATGGTATCAGCTAGTTGAATTCCTTACATACATAAGTAAAATGTAACTTAGTAGTGGGGCGTTGGGCATATCCCGGGCCTCCTGAATCCATTGGGTCAACTGGTCTTCTTTACATCGCTTCAGGTCCGCATGGTGGTGACGGACCTGCTCACCAGTACGTGGAATCCCAGTAGCACTAGTGAGATCATGAGCCAACTGGTCCCATGCCTCCACCCTGTACGCTCCCCATGAGACTTGGGCCTGCATGAGTTGGGCCTCATGATGGTGAACTAGGAGCCAGACCATGTATCTGGACTCCTCAATGCCCCACCGCTGTGCTCGAAAGCAACGTCCCTCACCTACTCCACTTATTCTGCCTGCAGGTGTATTCTACAATCATTTATGCTGTGTATTCCCACCTATGGGGCTTATATATGCCGATTTTCCCGCACATTGCTCTGATTGGCCGTTTTGGAATTGTATCTACTTCACAGAAACTGCTTTCTCATGCTCCATTTTGGATTATATCCTATATATATGCTATTTCTGCATTTCAAAGTACTGCTGTCATGGCTTAGTGGTTTAGTACCTTGACTCTAGTGCATGGTATCCTGTGTTCGAATCTGTCCACTGATTTTTAATTTTCATGACTGTCTAGAAATGAGTTGAGGACCTGTCAATCAAACATGCCAAAAGCACTTTTAAGCACTTAAAACCAGGTCTGCGCTGCTTATGGAGCTAACACACAGACCGCGGTTAGCTTGTGGGAGTGACGCGCACCTCCGCGCAAACGGTGTGTGCTGGATTAAACCTTAATGGGCTAGTAACACACATGTTCAGCTAAGCACAGCTAGTTGCACACAGTTTGAGCCTGTTAAACCGGTGCTTAGCTACGGGCAAGCAATTTGCAGCCTTTGAAACACTACTCAGCTACGGGCACTCTGTCTCACAGCAGCTTAGCTATCACTACATTTCTAAATAAATTTATTATTGTATTACTTGCAATATATGCTCCATTTCATTCCATTTTACAAAAGGAAATACTTTTACATTTGTACAATCCTGTCAGGGGCCTTTTTAGTGCTTATTTACAAAAAAAAAAAAAGGTTGCTGTGTGGGCTCGAACCTTGCCTGCCAGCTCTTAAGCTGACAACTCTACCGCTATGCTATTACTTCTTGGCTTACTTTGCATATTTAGTTCTTATATCCTTCTCCACTGATTGCTAACTGCAGTTGCGCTAGTAGTACACCGCTACACGAGCACACAGTAGCAAACATTTACGGGGTTTAAAAAAAATAAAACAGTTTTTATTTTCATTTTATAACATCTGTTCACTTTTTACATTGCTGGTCTGTGGGGGCATGTGTTGTGTAGTGTGTTTATTCATATTTCCACTGCCTCTCTCGTGGCTGTTTACTTTCAGCCATTCTAGACTTCCGGGGGCGTGTCCGCTTGCAGGGCTTAGCCTACGGACAAGCCCCCTACTGTCTTACACGGACCGTGTAAGAGTTATGGTGTGATTCAGCATGCCTCATGCACCTCATGCATATGCATGACATGCTGACATCACACTGTTATTCAGCCTCCGTGTAAGAGTTATAACTCTTACACGGAGGCTTCCTGAATCTGGCCCAAGATCTCCAAAAAGTATTGCATCACGCAAAAAGTTTGTGGGAGGTTATTAATAATTCAAGTTTTAATTCTAAGCCAAAACTCATAAATTATATGCAAGAAATAATTTATGACAAGCATAACAAATTAATTTCTATATCTAAAATATATAAAATATTAATAGTGTATAAAACCAAAATAACTCAAAACACATGGAATACTATAACAAAAGATCTGACTACGAGCCTATCTCCTGAAAGTAAAAATGATCTTCTGCAATCAGTTAAATTAACCTCTAACTTCCAGATATGGAAAATCTTCACATGGAAATTTTTGCATAGAGCTTTTTATACCCCAAACAAAATTGCTAAATTTAATCCTAATCAGAAAGCTACTTGTTGGAGATGTACTCTAAATTGTGAAGCAGATTGGTTACATATATTTTACGATTGTATTATAAAGTTCTGCGTTGACATTAATAAATTTCTTCAAGCCATTTATAATCATACATTTGTTTTAACAAAATCATTAATTTTTTGAATGTTGATGCCTTAATAACTGTTAATAAAAGAGATCAACTTCTTTTATGGACTATTCTGGCTGTGGCCAGAAAATGTATAACAAGAAGATGGAAATCCACAATCTCTCCAAGTTATGAAGACTTCATTTCTCTTTTAAGGGAATCTGCACTAAAAGAAATAAAAGTTAAAGAAGAAAGAATTTTTCCCAGACGTTGGATTAACAACCCTTGGCATAGAGTCTTGATACTCATAGACACACTACAAAAAGACACAACTTTCTCTTCGTGAATTTAAAGGGGACACGGAATAATGTGAACTTAAAGGAATTTATAATTATAAATGTCATATGTTTTTTTTTTCTCTCTGTTTCCTTTCATTGGACCATTTGTAAATATTGTACATATTGTTATGATTATTAACTACTTCTGTTAATTTGATCTGTAATTAATAGTGACTGTACCACAATTTACTCATAAACATAAAAAAAAAAAAAAAAAAAATCTGTTGAGTAAAAAAAAAAAAAACTAGTAAAGAATTTCCATGCTCCTTGGTTACCCACTCAAAGCAGGCACCTAATGTATGAAAGAGAGAGGGCTTGGAAAGAATGGTTAACACATAGATCTTCCCCAAACTTACAGCATTTTAAAGAATTATGTAAGTGGAATAAAAGACAGATTAACACAGACAAGAACATTTACTACAATAACCACTTACAAAATCAATATTCCAACCCTAAACATGTCTGGTTTTCCTACTCCACCCTGGAATGACCAACCCTCTTAATCTTGTTCCAGATATCATGCCCTCTGAAAAAGCTGCTCAGTGTAACTCACATTTTAAAGAAAGAATTAAAGCCCATACTAAATATTTTCCTTCTAAAAATCCTGACATATCATCTGCTCAGACAGCAATCACCCCATATTTCACCCTAAACCCATCCCTACCTCCTACATCAAATCACTACTTCTTAAACTGAAACCCTGTTCTCCTTCATCAGATAATCTCTCAGCAGAATACCAAAAACTATCTGCTGGTCCCATAGTCTATTCTCTGTTTTAATTAATATCAAGGAATCATATATTCCTTTTCTGTGGAAAAAAATTCTTCATTACGCTCCTTCATAAACCTCATCTGATATTCAATATTTCACACCTATTGCCATTTTGCCAAATGTCTGGAGAACTACATTCCCAAATAACTTCTTCAACATATCCTTCAGAAAGCTCCTGACCCCCACAAGTCATGGTTTTAGACTTACCTATTGCACTACTACAGCCTTATTAACCTTTGTGGATACCATTAGCAAAGCCATAGATAAATGCAAACATGTATGTATTTCTTGATCTTTCTAAAGCTTTTCATCTAGTCTCTGTCTAAAAACTTCTCTGCTAACTGTCATGCCTTAAGCTATCACAGCCCACGTTACTATGGTCTAACAACTACTTAACCAGAAGATACCAGTCTGTTAAACAGCTCTCCACTTTTTCTCCCTTCTTTCATGACAAAACCAGTGTGCTACAAGGCTCTATTCTTGGCCCTCTACTCTTCAATATATTCACTAACTACTTAAATCTTCTCAACAAGTGTACCTCATAAAATACGCTGATGATTCTCCCCTAATATACATTTCCATCAACCTAATACACCCTCAGAGAATTACTCAAGAAGCTCTGTTTAAAGCTGGCTACAGTATAATTACCTGCTACTAAATCCTACCACCCCACCAAAAAAAAAAAAAAAAAAATACTGCTCTTTTTTTCCAAAATCCCATTTAAAACAATGAGTGAGAACATCACACAGAAAAAACAATCAGCAAAAACTAAACAAAAACTCCAGCCAAGTTAGAACTTCACGGAGTGACGTCTTAAACCTCTTGTATTAGAGTCATATGGGATATATGCAAATGACCCTTATGAACATCAGGTGTTTCAGCTATATGGCGATTTACTGGACAGCTTCAGGCCAATAAAGTCAAACCCCACTAGCTGGGGACATGCATGTTTCAGCTTTGTTATGACTTTATCGGCATAGCAGAGGTGGACCATTTGACTAAGCATTAGAAACCCAGGGCTGTTACACCCAGCTGATGCCCATTACCATTAGGGTGACTGTAAAATATCCCAAGTAACAAACCAAAACAATGAGTGAGAAGGTCACACAGAAAAACAATGAGTGAGAAGTGCAAAATATCCCAACTAACAAACCAAAAACAATGAGTGAGAACTGCAAAATATCTCGACTAACAAACCAAAACAATGAGTGAGACTGCAAAATATCCCAACTAACAAACCACTGCAAATATCCCAACTAACAAACCAACTGCAAAATATCCCAACTAACAAACCATCTGCAAAATATCCCAACTAACAAACCATACATGCATGTCCACAGCTAGTGGAGTTTGGCTTTATTAGCCTGAAATTGTCCATTAAATGACTTAAAAAGAAAAAAGTCATGGGCATTCAGAAATCGCCATACAGCTGAAACACCTGATATTCATAAGGGTCGTTTGCGTATATCCCATATGCCTCTAATACAAGAGATTTGAGAGGTCAAAATCCCATTTAAAAAAAAAAAAAGAATACAACTTTAAAATTTCTTCCTTAAATAATACCATGATTGAAATTACCCCACATACATTTGGTGAGTTTGTTAGCTATACCTGTGTTGGGTATTGTATCAAATGCCTTATCCATGTCCAGGTAAGCGGTATGCACTGTTTTCCCATCATCCATTGCCTTGTGGACCTTCTCAATGAAGTCCACCAGCTGGCTCACAGACAGGACCCATGAAATCCGGATTGGTCATAACATCTAAACTCAGAGACTAGTCACCAGTGGGGCACCATGCTGGGACCACTCCTATTTGGGATCTACTTCTCAGAGGTAAAGGCTAATGTCAAAGGCCTTAGACTGACCAAGTTCGCAGATGACAGCCAATTGAGATCTATTACAGATTGCCGCATGATACAAACATGTTACTAGAAGGTTTAACACAGACAAATGATTGGTGCCAAAGACAAAGACTAAAACTCAATGCCAATAAATGCATTATAGTGACTTTGGGGAAAACTTCCAGCCAAAGCTAATCTCTCCATCGATGATTCACTACTAAGTAGTTAGGGATCTGGGAACATATGTAAACAGCAGTATGGCTTTGACAAACACGTGGCAAAGGTAGTAAGAAAACCATTGTATGTTGCCCAAATTATAAGTAAAAACATGGCTTACAGGTTCAAGGAAGTCATAGTGGCACTTTATTTAGCTGTTATCAGACCCATCATTGAATATAATGCCCCCTTTGGAAACTACCTGACCAGATATATGTAACAGCTGGAATGCTCACAAAAGTTCCTTAACAGGAGAATCCTGGGTATAAACAAATTGTCCAGTACAGATTGGCTTAAAGCTCTATCTCTATACATTGTCTCATTCAAGTTACTAAATCTTTGCCTGCCATAGAAGGCATCCTTGAATCCAGCTCTTATCATCACATCAGCAAAATGACCAGCATCAGAACCACTAGATCGAAGGATTTAAATTTTGCTTGTCACATAAATAAGACATATTGGCAAGACAAGCATGTGTTTCAGATGATGCCCATTCCCTGGAACAGGATCTCCACCCATATGAAGCAGAGTCTAACCCTAACCCTGTTTAATGGCAGCACAAGCACACAATATAAATAAAACTGCTTGTCTGGAGGCAAACCTATTATGTGAACAAGCGTGGACAACTTATATGAAGTAAAGGGAAGTTGAGTACAAGACTTAAGATGCGTGAGATGTTAAATGGGGAGAAATTCACCCCTGGTCCATTCCCCATGTCTTTGGTAGACACAGACAGACAGTAATGCCCAAACTAACATACTCTCCCCTATGTAACCTCTAGAAACTTCCTAACTAACATACCCCCTCATAATAAATGCCTGTGATGCATAGGGATACAACTGGGTTGGATTGCACAACTAGGCTTATAAAGGCCCAGATGGTCATTAGCCTAGTATATACTTGTGAAGCTATGATCCTATGATTAATCAGTGAATCCTGTACCAGAATATTAGTGGATTATACAGTCTCTACTCCAGGAGATTGTTGGTGCACTGTTGAATTTTTTGAATCCTGTATCTAATTATTATACAGACTTCATCACTGTTTATTATATTCTGACATTATCTATAATGACATTAAAATTTAAATTTGCTGTATAAGAAACACAACACTCACCTGTACCACTTCCTATGCCAAGAACATTAACTGAGGACATCCCGTTTCTAATCCTAGAAATAATTTTGAATTTGTAAGTTTCACTTTTATAACTAAGCATTTGATGAATGCAGTTGAGACATTTTTATCATTAAACTAAATAAAACTGATGCAGTTAGCTAAAAGCAGTATAAAGACTTATTTAAAAAAAAACTTGAATAAGTAAACATTTGATACAAATATGCATATAAAGTCTCATCCTGTCCATTTGCAATTGCAATAAAAAAGTCTATCCCTGGATTTCATTAGCAATCATGTGGGCTTCACATGTAACCTCCGTGATTACAGCTCATTAGCATGAAGTTAGCCGTGTTCATTGGATATGCATGCTGCTCATCATGCAAACATTTATTTGTTTATTTAAATTTGTTGACCGAGAGTGTCCGACTGGATGTGGGTCCATTTTCAGCGGAGGCCCGGGGAGAAAAGCTCCACAGTAAAATAAACAGACAGTAGTTACATTGGATTACATAGCGATTAAAAATTTAACATAGAAATTGCTTACAACATATTTACAGATGAAGAAGATAGTACATCAGTAGACAACTAGAATCTTTATCTGTGAAGTACATAATAGGCATTAACAAATGTAACAATGAGAAGTTCCTGCTGTATAATAAGTACTAGGCTTATGAGCATCTGAGCTTGCTATAATCAAGGTAGTTAGTGGAGTGGAAAGAAAGGTAGTAGTAGTTGGATGGGCTGGATGATATTAGAGCGGGAGTTGCAAGGGCATAGCCAGCATGTTTATAGGTGCGCTTTTAGTAAAGTTTTGAAGTGGGTGCATGATGGTACGGAGGTAATTGTGGGTGGGAGTGAGTTCCATAATTTGGCTATGGCGCAAGAGAATAGTGCTTCACCAGCAGAGTTATTGGCTTTAGTGATCTGCAAGTGATTCTTGTTGCTGGATCTTAGTGGTCTGGTGGTGTGATAGGGTTGGAGTAGATTCTGGAGGGATGGGACATTTAGTGGATGGTTTACTAGTTTGTGAGTGAGTGAGAGTTGATACCACTGAAGGAGGTGAGGGAGTTCAAGCCAGCCCAGTTCAGCAAGTGAGAGACAGTGGTGACTACGGTAGGATGCCCCTGTGGTGAATTTGGCAATTTTGTTGTAGCAGGTATCTAGCTTGTTTAGATCACATTGCCTTAGGTTGGTATATATTGAAGAGGCATAAAGTAGGGTGGCGATAAGGTGGGAATTTGCTATTGAAATCTTTGCTGCTTTGGTGAGAAATTGTTTATTTCTGTATAATGCTCCTAGTTTTTTGTGGACTTTTTTTTATGGTCATGGGTATGTGAATGTCAAATTTTAGTTTATTGTCTATTTCCACTCCTAGCAATTTGGTGTGTTCAGTTGGGTATATAGTGGTGTTGTCTTTTGCTGTGATGTTAAAGTGAGAGTTGTTTTGAGTATGTTTGGTGATTGGAAGATGAGTAGTGTAGTTTTGTTTGGGTTGAGTATTAATTGGGCATCGGATAACCATGTTTCAAAAGAGGAAAAGGCTTCCTGTGTGACTTTTTGCAGTTTGGGTAGGGACTGGGCTGAGCAGATGATGGTCGCGTCATCTGCGTATTGGATGAGTGTGCCATGTTTGGTGGCAGAGGCTAGATTATTGGTGTAAACAGACAAGAGTAGGGGTCCAAGGATGGATCCTTGGGGAACCCCTATGGAGACAGGTAGTTGGGGAGATATGTCATTCTGCCATACAATGGATTGTTGGCAGTTAGACAGGTAACTCTGAAACCAGTTGGTGACTGATTGTGAGAAGGATAGGTTATTGAGGACAGAGATAATTTGTTTGTGTGGGACCATGTCAAATGCTTTAGATAGGTCTAAGAAAGTAGCAGAGGAGAGATAGCCATTGTTTTTATGCTGAAGGATAGTCTTAGTAAAGGAGAGTAAGGCAGTGGTGGTGCTATGGTTTGGTTGGAAACCATGCTGAGTACTGGAAAGGAGGTTGTTAGTAAGGAGGTAGTCTGAGACCTGAGAGTGTATGCATCTCTCTAGTATTTTGGAGAGTAGAGAGAGAATAGCTATGGGGCAGTAATTGGTTAGTTCTGCAGAGGGTCCGCCTTTGTGGAGGGGAATTGTATGTGAGACTTTCCACAGTGTGGGAACGTAACTTTCTGACAGAGATCGGTTAATCAAGATGGATACTGGGTAGGCCAGAGCATCAGCTGCGATTTGTAGGTATTCACTTGGGAGGTTGTCTGCTGCTAATTTGGTGGGTTTAAGTTTAGTTAAGAGTTTTTTTTATGTTGGAGGTAGGTACAGGAGAAAAAGAGAAGGCAGTGGGGAGATTACTAGTTGAAGGTGTGGGTTGGAGGGGAGGGGGGTTGTGTTGTTTAGCTATTGATAGTATGGTTTGAGTGAAGTGTGTGTTGAATGAGGTAGCAATATTTTCTGAGGAGTGAGGGATGTTAGGAGGAGGGGTACTGACTTTACCTGGGTGGAGGATGGAGTTTATGGAGGACCAAAATTCTTTGGGGCTGTGTTGTGAGGAGTCTAGGGCAGACTGGTAGTATTGGAATTTGTCCTGTTTTATTAGCTTTTTGACTCTATTGCGTAGTTCTAGGAATTTCTGTCTAGCTGAGGGGGTTTTTGTTTTGTGCCAGTGCTCCCAGGCTTTATCCCTGTTTTTCATTTCTGACTTAGTGGTTTTCTGTAGCCATGGGGAGGGTTGTGCTTTGGTTCTGGAAAATCTTATGGGGGCATGGTAATTAAGGATGTTCAGGAAGGTAGTATTAGAAAATTCAACTGCGTCATCTAGACTGAGGTACTTTAGAGCATGCCAGTTACATTCTTTGAGGGATGAGATGAATGTGAGTGGGTTAAAGTTTATTTTTTTACGTATTTGACGATAGATGACAGGTTTAGCTTGGTATAGGTATTTTTTGAGTAGGAATGTTGGGGAGTGATCACTGAGGCTATCTGATAAGCAGCCTGTTATATATGACTGGGGGCTCTTACTCACTAGTATCCAATCCAGGGTAGTGTGCTTGCTGAAGTTTTTATTTATCCTTGTTGGTGACTGGTCTAGTTGGGTGAAGCCATGAAGGTGTACATGATGGGTTGGATTGTTGCCAGAACAGGATTGCCAGTCAATATTGAAATCACCTAAGATGATAGTTTCTTGGGGGAGATGGTGGGTAGACCAGCTGAGGAGGTTTTCTAGTGGAGGGATGTTTTGGCCAGGTGGGAAGTAGCATCCAATTATGTTGATGGTTTTGTTTTGGTTAATTTTGAGGTTGGTATATATTATTTCTTCATTGCCTATTTGTGGAGCTGATGATTTTAAGATCTGGATGTTTAGATACTGTTTAATATTATAGCTACACCACCTCCTTTTTTGTTTAGCCGGTCTACTCTTAGTATGCCGTAATCTGTAGGGAGTATTTGCTCACTGGTAATGTGAGGTTTTAGCCAGGTTTCTGTCAGGATGACTATATTTGGGGAGTACAAGTCTATGGTGGCATGGAGTTCATGGACTTTGTTGGATATACTTCTAATATTTAGGCTTAGTAGAAGGAAGTCGCTTGGCTTTCTATTGGCTGTAATATGAGAAAAGTTGTGGTTTCTAGTCTGATTATGAGGATTGGGGTTGGAGATGGTAGCGCCAGGGTTGGGGTGGATGTCTCCACTTAGGGCTAGTTTTGATATGCATGAGATTATTAGTTTTCTCAGTTTTTGAATGTGTTTGTTTATAAGGGAAACTTTATGATTGTGCTCTGTGGGTAATAAGTATGGTGGGAGGGTTACTATGTTAAGTTGTAGGCATGCTTTACGTTTGAGTAATATAGTTGGTAGAATATGTGGGGGGTGCATAGGGATGGTTCTTGATCTGGTGGGAGGGGAGCTGAGTATGGGTGAGACATGAGTGCTGGTGTGAGTAGTAGTACAGTGGTAGTGGTTGAGTGGGGGAATGATGGAGCTTTGGTAGGATGTAAGATATGCAAGGAGAGTGTATGCAGTGAGCAAAGGAAAGGTATGCTTGTACATGTTAGTTGAGGAGGTGTGATAGAGGGAAGATAGAGGAGGTAGTGTTGGGTTAGCGCTGTGGTTGGCTATTGGAAAGATGGGAGGGGTTTGAGTGCAATAAAGGTGGGACCACTGGGGGCGGGAGGGAATAAGGGGCAGGGTGGGGAGCGAAGCGGGTAGAGACCCTGTTAGGTTCTTGTATGAGGGGCTGGAAACAATCACAAAGCAAATACAAGTATGTGTTAAGAAACAATCACAAATGACCAAGGACTGCTCTGAAACTGTAAGTCATTTCTTAATTTCTCAGGTGATAAAACAGGATAACCTTGTATCAGTAGGCTACTGTGGTCATAATTTAAATTAACAAATGCACAGTATTGATCAGTTATGGATACTATTTGCTAACAGAAGGGAATAAGAGAAAGTGGAAGGTGTGTGTGTGTGTGTGTGTGTGTGTGTGTGTGTGTGTGTGTGTGTGTGTGTGTGTGTGTGTGTGTGTGTGTGTGTGTGTGTGTGTGTGTGTGTGTGTGTGTGTGTGTGTGTGTGTGTGTGGTGGGGGGGGCTGCTTACAGCCAAAGCAGAGTGCTCTCCAGGGGAAAATGAATATTGGCTCAAACAGGTAGACACTTACTCAAAGTTAACTGTAGCTGTTTGCAGACAGTTCAGACCCGGACTGCGCTTTTCTTATAAGAATGTTAAAGGTGGTACTGCAGTTGAATACTTAAGAGTGGTGTTAGGTCTAGAAAAGAAGAGTACAGAGAGGAGTAAGCACTTTTGAGATGGTAAATATATATTACAAAGATTATAAAAAACACACTGAGCAAATAGCTACCACATGCAGGACAATGTCCTGAACCTCTACTTAGTATATGCAGATACTGAGCCAACTGGAAGAACATTAGAAAAAAAAAACCCAGACAGTTATGCAGTCACAGATAAAAATATAGCGAGCAGCAATCTGTCTTGGTTCTCTAATGTGATTCTATCCACCAGTAACAGCACAAACTTATAGAAATAATTTAGACACTAATATGAGCTGTCTACACACAACACAATTACATGAATAACATTAGTGAACAAGGTGCAGCTATGCAAATAGACCATACATACTATTATACTAGAAACAACTTGGTGCATACAAAATGCTAGCATGCCATAGTAACATCACTAATAAAGCATAAATCATGTTATATGTCTAACACAATTCAACATAAACATATACAGTTGTAAAATGTCTAATACAATTCAAAATAAATAGGCATTTACAGTTGTAAAACACTTACTGGAGAGATACTGAGCCTTCATGGGGCCTGTAGCAGAGTGGATTGTAGTTTTACAAATGGTGCCTGCCACAGATAATATTTATTAACTCTGGGATTGTCTTAAGGTAATAAACAGGGAAGGGGGATTATTTAGGATATTTCCAAGCACTGTTTTGTGGCCAGTAGCAGTGTTAGTTGCCATGAAATAGTGCAAGGGGAGCAAGAGCACACAATGAAAACAAAACTGCTTGCCTGTAGACAAACCTATTATGTGAATAAGTGCTGACAGCTCATATGAAGTAAGGACAAGCTAAGTACAAGGTGACATTAAATGGGGAAAATGCACACAGAACAGAATGTTAACGGTGCAGACATAAGGATGAACATAGACTAAATGATAAAACAATATACACACTTAATTTGATTATGCCACAAAGAAAGATTTTAAATAGAAATACTTTCATACTGATGTAATTATAACAATCCTGTTCACAATTCTTGACCCATGCACATAACTAAAAATGGACATGCTAACAATGGATGTGAGAGGAACACAATGAAACACTGTAATAAAGGGGAATAAATTTGATATTAATGTTAATAACATACTGAGTTAAAATAACAGCAAGGACAGAATATATATTAAGGACTATTCATATACAATGCAGTTACTGAATATGACTTATAAACATGGACCATATGTGTGATAATTGACTGTAGCACTGTATTCTCCACTTCATCATATACAAGCAAGAAGAAATGAGCCCTACAGTTGTTTTGTTATGTACATCAAAAAGGGAAATGTCTTACAACCTGTATTCATTTGACAGCCAAAGACAGTGGGGAGATAACACATGTCTGATGACATTGCAGTAGTTCAAGGTCTCTCTTTGTAAATGGAGTATATCTACTACATGATTATACTGGGCATGCTCAGAAGAAATTACAGAGAACATTGCCATAACAGCGTGTATACAACAGATGCACACAAGGAAGTGTCCTAACACAGGCCCAGACACTCTTTATGATGATCTTGCATAATGCTGTACAGTAAGAAATGTTATGTAAGTCATCATGTCCTATGAAGCTGTGCATTGTGAAGAAAACAATTAGAGTAATGCATAAATGTTCAGAGGAAGCATGCAATACACTGCATTCTTACATGGAAATTAAATAATTCCGGTTAACAATCAAGAATATATGCAACATTTGCATCTTGCCAAACTTGAACACAAGCAGAACAAATATCAGAAAGATGAGTATCAAACTGTGACACCACAGGAATAGTCATACTGAGTGCATCACGACAAACATACTTGATGTGCTTACAACACTTCCTTATTATAATGGGTATGGATCCACTACCTTGAAGAGTGATTCCTTAAACTGTTGCCCTCTGACTGTGCCATAACTACTTTCTTTGCCTAAGCCACTCCTGTCTGACACAGTTATCTGACAGACAAATGTTACCTGATTCTAACCCCTGCCCATCATATAATGCTCTCTACAGAGCTGTGTGTTGACTGTATCTGCCACATGACATAGTAATGGATCTTATCACTAATACACAAAATTAATGTGTGAAGTAATAAAGGATATTTGAGGAGAATCTTTACAGTCTAGTTTGTCAGAATCATGATAAGGAGGTAATCATATTCATGTACCTATAACTGTGAGCAGTGAAGTAGCAATGTTTCTTGGCCAAGGAAGTTGTCCCTGCTTTTTTGTACAACAACGTCCCAAATATGAAACACACTCTATCGATGTAGATATGCTATACATGTCATTACTAAATACATGTACCATAGGAGCACTCACACCACGACATTCTCATAACAACTGTTTCACTGGTTGGAAATTATTATTATTAATATTATTATTATTATCACTATTATTATTTTAACATAATAATAATAATAATAATAATAATAATAATAATAATAATAATAACAGTAATTATAATAATATTTTCCAAAATTACTTTCTCCAAAGTAAAAAACAACAATAATAACTTAATGTATGCAGTATTGTTTGTATAATATCAGTGTTGCCATTTGGTGAAATTGGACAGCAAATTATGTAAATCTCCTGACTAATGACGTGTATGAATCATATGCCCCATAGTGGAAACCTTAACCAAGCTGTCTGACTCCATCTATGTAAAGCCATTACATCAGATGATTGTGTTACAAACAATTTCTAGGAGATAAAACGGATGGGGAAGTTTCCCCCACTGTAATTGTACACATTATAACAGTTGTAGATTTTATTCATACATAACAGCATTAGGACACAAAATGCTTATAGTCAGTCAATGTGTGTTTTGAATGACTATGTGATTGCAGAAGCTACATAATATTGAGATTAAACACTTCACGGTGAAAGTGTTGCTACAATTGTGGGATATCTGGGTCTTTAAAGCCATGACATCATGTTATTGCTGCAAGGGATATGTGTGCATGCAAGTTCTTTAAAAGACTATTGATACATGTCTCTTTCTCTCACAATATTGCCTGCTGCTAGGTATACCCAAACACATGTGATGCGTAATGCAGTCATAACTGTGACAGGCAAATGACAACCATATGCAATGTGTGGATAATCAGGGATTTGAACACTTGCCTTACTAAGGCAACAACATGCAGAACATTGCCTGATGTCCTCATGCCACAGGAGAAGCCTTAGTTGTTCTCAAGGGAAAACCAGCTGTCATCCCAGGGCATCATAGTTGTTCAGTAAAGCATTTCTGTGTGAAAAATTTGCATAAATTCTTATAATAGGAATCCCCAACCATATATATATATATATATATATATATATATATAATATATATGTGTGTGTATATATATATATATATATATATATATATATATATATATATATATATATATACATACATTGACAGCATTGCTACCTCCATGCATATTCACAGTGATACTGACTTAAGTGAGTCTTAGGAGTAACGGATGGATTTGAACAGACTATCTAAGATCACAAGGTACAGAATATTGCCTGAATTGCACACGCCACATGAGATCGTTTACAACTGTGACAGTGCACATTTATAAGGAGGTCATCACCTTTCTTTAATATGTTGATGTTCTTCAAAAAAGGTAGGTATGAAGGTGATTGAAGTGCACAGTAGCACTATACAGCTACACATACTACATGGATTAGAAGCCTCCTCTATGCAGCACAGCAGATAAACACACATAGTATTCAATCATTGCTGGATTAAAACTTCTACCTTCTGTACTTACACAATCTGGAGAGCACAGCCAAGCAGTACAGTATAACTTATATTACAAATGTGAAGTACTTTATTTTTCATAGCATGATGTAACCATTGTATTTTCAAAACTGGATATTGCCTGGGGAAAACAGAAATTTAATGTGTAGTCCTCTGGTAGTGAAAATATGCCTCCTAATTGAAAGTTTACATAAGGGGTGTTGTCACGGACATAACAGTACGTACAGACACATTTTTTAACCAAGGTTGACTTTGAATCCCCTACCAAGCTAATTATACTATCTATAAAACACAGAATTTGCCACAAGAGCCACAGGAGAAGTCTGACTTGTAAGGGCAGGGAGTACACTTTTGGCATCATGATCTCATCAGTGTGATGCAGAGAAGATGTTTGTGGCAAACCTGGAATAAAGGGATGAGGGCATCTTTACCCATGTCAAAATGCTCCCCTTTCTGTAAGTCGATACAGCACATTTGTTCAGGTAGCTATAGGTAGCTGACATTTAAGGCACATATGCAAATTCACCACTGTAGGATCTGAACCTCCTAGCTATGTAGTTATATGAGCTACAGGACACAGTATTATCTGCAAGTGCCACAAGAGAAATCTAATGTTTACAATGATAGAGTACACTTATGAAAGGAAGATCTCCTCAATGTGTTGCAGGGAAGATATTTATGGTAAAAGTGGGATAAGGGGATGGGGGCATCCTTACCCATGTTAAAATGTTCCTCTCACTGGAAGATGATATAGCGCATCTGTTCAGGAAGTTATACATACCTGACATTGAAGACATACACAGAAGGTTTTTACTTTGAGATTTGAACCTCCTACCTATGCAGTTACACAGTCTAGAAGGCACTGTATTAGCAACAAGTGCTACAGGAAAAGTCTGTTTTTGTAGTCAGGAAATATACTTATGAAAGGATGACCTCACCATTGTGTTTCAGCGAAGATCTTTGTGGTAAAAGTGGGATACAGGGATGTTGGAAAACTTGCCCAGTTTTAATTTTGCCTTTGACTGAAAGATGATACAACATGTCTGATCAGGAAGCTATATATAGCTGATTTTGTAACTACACATATAAGCTCTCACCTGCAAGATTTGAACCTTCTACATGTCTAGTTGTATAATCTAGGGAATACAGTATTAACTGCAAGTGTCACAGCAGAAGCCTGATTTTAAAGGGGATACAGTGCACTTTTGACATGATGGCCTCATCAGAGTGTTGCATAGAGGATGTTTGTGTTAAATAGTGCAGAGGGACCCATGTCTAATGTTAACTTTATTCTCCTGAGTGGAAGTAGACACAGCACATTTGATGTGGAAGCATTACTTTACCTGTTAGTAGAAATACACACACATATTCACCACTGTAAGATGTGAATCTCCTACATTTTGGGTAAGACAATCTAGTGAACACAGTATGAATCAAAAGCACCACAGAAGTCTTGATTTTAATGTAAAAATGCAACATCTTCCAATTAGGAGACATATTTTCACTGCCAGAGAGCTACCCAATACATTTATATTTTCCCCAAGCAATGTCCAGTTTTGGAAACACAATGGTTACATCATGCTATGAAAAATAAAGTACATCACATTTGTAATTTAAGTTGCACTGTAACAGCACTGTGCTTGTCCCATGAAATGACATACTTCTCTGCTAAGATTTATACACTGTCATTCATGTGCATTGTGTTATGGTGAGGGACATCTACCTGTTTCACTTGGTTTAATTTCTGCAAGTCATTTGGGTTTCTAATACCATGACAGGAATGGGCTCCATTCCTAAGTCAAAGCATGATTAAAGTTTGTGAAATTAGTATTGTTTCAGTCTTTGATGTGCTCTTTGCAGCACCCACAATATCCTCAGAACTGACTATTTCTACAATACATATGGGGTCACATGTATTGGTAGCATATGTAAATAAGACTGCAAACTGTTTTTTTACCATGCCCATTGCTCTTACTACTATTGGAACTGTCTGGGTATCCTTCTTGCATGTTTCCCTCATTTCTGAATGCAAATCCTGTTTTTTTCCCTTATTTCTGAATACAAATCCTGGTATTTTATGACTGTGTGTCTCAGTATTTAAGACTGTAAAAACTGGACATAGCAATTTCAATGATCAATGCTACTGTTGTCTTCTTTTCATGGACTACTATATCTAGATTTCTCACATCTATTTTTTAAACTGTTGGTAATAATTGACTCAATGTGATATAAACTTCATCATTCTTCATGATGCTTGGTGGCTCACATTTCCAATGTTTCCAGCTACTTTAATATTGTAATGTTTGCACAATCACCACTACATCAATCTTTCCACATTATTATGCCTTTCAGTATACAGGCCCTCTGACATCAGTGTATCACACCCAGTAGCAAGATGTGTGACTGTTTCCAGTCCTGTTTTACAGAACCCTAATTTGTCTGTTTTCCCACATGTTCAATGGACGTTATAAACCAACATGTATGTAACCCGCTATCCTGTGTCACTAATACTAACCTTTCAACTTTTGGTTTAAATTTGCATCTCCTTAATCATTCCTGCATCAAATTCTGATCTACGTGAGGTTGTTCCAGGGGGTTTCTGTACTTGCATCCGTTTGTCCAGGTTGTGCTTGAATAGGGTCAGTCAGAAGCTCTGCTTCAAATGAACTGAAAGTTTATTCTAGATTAGCGGCAATCTCTTTGAGATATATCTGTCCCTCCAGCATGTTCTGTTAATGTCACAGGCTAGGTTAAGATCCCTAGAGTGAGTAACTCTTGTGCCATTTGACTTGCTGATGTGCAGCAGATCCATCAGGGCAGGGTCAGAGACTGCCCTGTAGGCCAGGCATAAGATGTGTCTCAGCAGCCTATACAATACAGAGTACAGTGTCAGGGCCTTCAGTCTATTAAATCCCCTATATTTTCTTGGTAAGAAACCTCTGTGATCTCTCCAGCTGCTGCAGGTGTCTGGTGAGGTACATGCAGAAGGGACCATTGTACTCTATTAATGGTCTGATAAGGGTAAACTACAGTGGAGTTATAACATCCTTAGACCTGGATGTGATGTCCTTACTTATGAATGTGCAATGTAGAAGGCTTTCCTTACCATTGTGGAAACTTTGTAATCAAAGTTCAGGTTGCCATTAACCTGTGTAACCAGATCTTGCACTAATGGGTTTGAGCTTAGGAGGGTGCTGTCAATATTGTAATTGACAGCAAAATCCACTTTGTTAAAGTGGATAATAACGCACTTTTTTGCATTTAGTTTTAGACCATAACTTAGTAATTTGTCTGTGTTAGCCCCTCCTGTAATATGTTAACATTGTTGGGAACTCAATGATTGCACCCGATTTGAAATCATCAGTGAACTTGGTAAGCCAAAGTCCAACTGAGAAATAGATTACAAACAGTAAAGGGCCTAGCACAGATCTTTGTGGTGTGCCACTGGTGACGGGTCTACTGGTGGACATGTAGTCACCAACTTTGACAGTATGTGTTCTGTTGGTGAGCCAATTGGCTATCCATCTAGTGACATAAGGGTTAATCCTCAGCTGGGGGAGGTTCTTAATGATATCTGAGAGGGGGATTGTGTCAAAAGCCAGGGATATGGTGACTTTCTTGAAGAAGTCTACTAGGTTTAATAAGCATGATCTACCCTTAACAATGACAAACTGGGTTGGGTCTAGAGTTTGAAGGACACCTGTGTCCTTGTTGATAAGGACCATGATGATTTTTTCCCATGGCCTTGCAGATGAGGCTGGTTAGGCTTATAGGTCTATAGTTCCCTGGGTCAGTCGATCTCCCCTCTTCGTGCAAGGAGATTACTGTCGCTGCTCTTCACTCTACTGGAACAAGCACAGTTCTCAAGCTATGGTTAAAGAGAATGCCAAGAGGGTCCACTAGGTCCTGTTTTAGATTGCTTAATAAGCAACCTGGGATGCCATCTGCTTCCACTGATGCCATGTTTTTGGCCTTGGAGAATGCAGATATGACCTGATCTCCAGAGATACTAGGCAGAGGATAGGTATGCTTTGAGGTGTGGCTGGTAAGGACAGGGGGTTGAAGTTTGCACCAAATCTGTCAGCTAGCAGGTTGGCAATTTCTTCTGGTATAGTATGAGTGGTACCATCTGTGATGCCCCTGCAGTGACCCAGTAATCAAGGATCCTCAATCCTCACCACTTGCACCCATGAGGGATGTACACATTGGGAGGATGACAAGTGCACACACAGTAAAGTACAATTTCTCTTAAGAGCACACAGAGATCACAGTCATTCTGGGGCTGGTTTCTCCCTCTTTTTCCAAATCCCCAATAAGACTCCCCACTGGCACATCTATAGGGTTAAAATCTCAGCTAAGGAGTCAAGCCAAGACCTCCAGCACCCTCTCTGTCCAACCAGTGCTTTATGTCCCTGCCAAAGTAGCTGACACACACATACACACACTTTGAGATTCGATTTATATAGAAGCACACACACACACACACACACACACACACACACACACACACACACACACACACATACATGGGGAAGGCTGGCACAGGTTTACTAGCTATGCCCCTTATTGCCCAGACTATAAGGTAGTTATCACTGCCACCAACCCCTACTTATCAGCTACTTAAAGGCCCTTACAAAGGGTGACCAGTCCTACAGTGTAATATTACGATTATCCAAAATGGTATGTGTGACCAAAACTAAGGCTATTTAGTAGTGGCCTGTACAGTGTCACCAAATACATATGCAAGTACTCTAAGAGCTTAAATATGTTTCACAAATATCAGCCAGAAATATAGGTGTAAATATATTTAATAATAAATAATAAAAGAACAAGCCAATACTCATACAACACAGTAACTGCGGAGTTCAGAATCACAGGAAATATTTTAAAACAACATTGCAGGACAGTCTTGAATACAGAAAACATCTAAACTAATCTTTACTATATTCTTATCTATCTCTAAAGAAATTACTTTTCCCTAGTTATTTACTATTAGCAAGGCAAATACAGATGATGCTGAATGTTTCAAGATCCAAGACAAGATACAAAATGCACTGTTTTCCTCTGAGAGAGCTCTTAAATTACTATCAAACATTATTTTAGGTCAGCTTGGATGACATCACTCTTTGTCACCTGCCTTTAGTTCCCAGGCTAACAGATACCAACAGAATGTTATCATCTCTGGGAAGTACACATATCTCTCAGATGTGCAGCTGCTAGGAAGCAATAAAACACTTTACATTTTAAATCTAGTAATTAAAATTACTTTCCAGACAACAGAAAAAACTAGCTCTAGACATTGTGCATGCTTCCTGCACTGAAACTGAGAGATAACACAATCATAAAACATTTTGATTCCAACTTATTTTCTTGAAGCTTTGCAAGTTAACTCTGTATGTTCCAACTTCTACTGTTAAAACATACATTTGCACAGGTATATAGTTTATATACATTTCTGTTCTTTTCCAGTAAGGTACACTGTGGTTACATTCTTGAATATGAGTACATAGCATACAGTTCTGAATAAATCATATCAATATTCATAAATGACATAGAATTATATACAAAATTCCAGCTAGCTGGGCTGGCAGCATCACACCATCTACTAGCATTTTGGCACATAGTTGGGAATTCTCTTTTATATTTTGAATGTAGTTAAAGAATGCCTTATGATTATCCTTAGGTAAGGATAATATTTTACCTTTGTAATTAGCTTTAGAGGACTTTACAAGATTTCTGATTTGCTTGCTCAAGCTGTAAAGAGAACACTTCCTCTGCTGAGATAGTTTCTTCTTGTTCTTAGACATGAATTTCTTCCTTTTGTTATATAATCTGTTTATATTTGAGGTCCATCAGGGTGGCTTGTTTTTTCGGGAGGACCTGGTTTTAATCCATTCAGGCACAGTCAAGTCAATACAGTTGCTTAAGTGTTTATACAGGGCATTTGTGTACACCTCTGCATAGGTGTCATTGTTGTCTGTGATTGAGGGGGTACAAAACTTTTTATACCATAGTTTAGTAGGCTTAATTTGCTTTGTAAAAGTTTTTCAGTTTTTGTGCTCCTGTGGTGGTGACAGGTTCAATAGTTACTTCAAACAAGACTGATTTATGGTACAGCCTTTCCAGGGAGGGCATCACACAGGGGGAGTACAGTGATCCCCCCATGTTAGTGAGTACTATGTCTAGGGCATTTGAGCCCCTTGTAGGGGTGCAGATTATCTGTTTAAGAGCATATGTATTGACAAAGTTTAGGAACCTCTGGGTGAGCATGTTCATGCTCATGTATTTTACCCAGTCGATGGAAGGATAGTTGAAATCTTCCATGACTGAACTGTTGGGCTGTATGATGAGTGACTCCAGTAAGTCCAGGTAGGCAGTATGCTTTTCTTGGTTCATGATGGGGGACCTTGTATTCTTTTTTGGTTTTTGGCGCATTTTACTTTTTGACACATTCAGTTGCTGCCTTTTTTTAGTCTACTTCTGGTCTGGTTTCCATTCCCGCTTCACAGTATGGGGTTCAATGGCAATCACAATTGCAAAATGGTGGATTGTCAAGCAAGCATTCATGCCAGTTGATCCTGGGATGACTGCATGCAAATAGCAAACTTTTATTGTGTCTCTGTTGTTTTGTCTCATGCTTGCACAATGTGCATTGACAAAACTAACAGACACTTCCAAAATATGACAGTGTACTTCTGAATAACATTGAGGGATAATGTGTGAAAAGGTTATACACCATTATAACACAGTTGAAAATGTAATCAGAGGGTAAACATATATTAAATGACCACTACATGACAAAAAGTGAAAAATTAAGTTCTGTACATTGCAAACCTCTATGAATGAGCTAAATCTTGTTAAAACACATTTTATTATGTTTGTAACCCTGAATGCCCTCCTGGGGGCAGACATGCTGATGACAGTGTATTTTTCTTTCTAAAATTAATTCCTCCACATAATGTACTGTGAGGGCACAGTTGATGAGATTGCACATGGTTGGGCTGGCTTATCACTGTCCCATTGACTTAGAAAGGAAGAACTGAGAAGCAGTGCTAATTTTGAGAGGCCTCAATAAAAGTGACATTTACTGTTGTGCAGTGTCGCTTACGAATGTGTTTCCTACTGATGTGTTACACATTAAACTCTAGAAGAATAAGCTCATTGCTGAAATAACAGACTTTACTGAGACATTCAACTTTTGAGTCCTTCAGTTCACCAGGTTACTCCTCCTATATGACCATACACAGTCTCACATTTCCTGCCCTGCAAGATTCAGTCACCTATGCATAACAATGCACATCAAACAAATCAGTCTGCCTGGTTTGCTAGTAACAGTGCTCCTGCATATCACTCTTTATTCCTATCATCTGAGTAGCACTTTCACAATAAATGATATTTTAATATGCTTTTAGAATTCCTTAATATAAAGGTGTTTAAGTATTCCTGAACTCATGCCCTGTAGTATACACAGATTACAATTCATGTTGCCTGCTCACAGATGTGGATATGTCTGAAAGCTAATCTCTTATCATCAAGTACAAATCTCAGAGACAGAGTTTTACATAGCAATGCAGTCCTCGGTGTTGGTACCTGTCAAGCTGGCCAGTAAAGTCACTTTATACTTTTCATTATTACTTCTTTTGCATGCACACATTCACAGATGTTTACATTATGCTTTTTTATGTTATTAAACATATTTCTCCCTAACCACAATAAAATCCTTACCATCAATGTCCTGAACAAGGTGCATATTTGTCTTGCTCAGAGTCAGTAGTGCTTTCCAGTTCAACTACAATAACCTTTTATATTCACTACTATACAAAATTTCACACATTTCATTCAGAAGCCAATAAGACACCTTGTAAAATCCTCACATAGTGGCTATGGAAAATATGTCGAAATCATAGGCAATGATAACCATAAGGCTTTCCACTGTTACATCTGCAACATCAAAGGTATAACTCAGATGTGTGTTGAATTAATTGTGGATGGTATTGCACACACTGAACCAGTGTAAACTGAAAACCTGCTAGCAGACATGCTTGGATACAAATGATCCCCCCATTCATCCACAAGCTTACCACAACACGTCTTCAACATCACCTCCAACCTCCCTCTACAAAGAGCAAGTAATCACTGCTCTTTCCAAGACTAGGAACACAGGCTCCATGGGACCAGATGATATTCCGGTATGCATTCCTAATGTTCTTAACCAGTGAACTACTGCACTAGGCACCCTATTCAGTCACAATCTGAGTACTGCCTTTATCCACCCAAATTTGAAATCAGTGACCTATTTCCCCCTACACAAGTGTGGACCAGCAACATACACATGTACTTATAGCCCCTTAAGTTTCACATGCCTCAACTGTAAGTCAATGGAATGGATTTTCATGGATGTTAGAGTTGACATCCAAACACTACATCTGTTCCAGCATGGTTTTCTCAAAGGAAGGTTGTGCATTCCAAAACTGATGGTATTCAATAATGTGACCTGAGACATAGCATGTGTGCACTGCATTGACTTTGTCTCTCTTGACCTGGCCAATGCCTTCCACACAATCCCACATTCATGCATTAAATAAGAAGCGAAAAGATGCGAATATCAACTATTATGTTATCCGGTGGTATGCAAATTGTCTCACAGACAAACAACACTCATTCAAAGTGGGAGAGTTCACCTCTAGTAGCAGAACCATCACCCATGTGTTACCACAAGTGTCACTGCTGTGTCCATTCATGTTTGCAATGTACTTTTCAGAAGTCCCAACCAAAACAGAGTGTCTGTGGCTAGTCAAGTTTGTGGTTGAAGGACACTTAGGTGCTATCTTTGTATCCTCTAATAATGTGAGTGCTGTTCAAAAGGGGCTTACACAGACTAATGACTGATGACAACTCTGTGCTGTTAAATGACTGTCATATAAATACATCATCATTTCCTTTGGTATTAACAATGCTCCAGCTTATTATGACATAACTCTGAATATCCTAATCACCAATTCTGTATTGATAGACCTGGGAACACAAGTAGACTGCGTGTCTACTGTGGTGAGGAAGGTTTTCTACATATTGAAACAACTGTGTTGCAAATATTATACATAACTTGGATGATTTGATGTGAAACTGTTACTCTCGCCCTGCATTGCCACTGCTTCTCAACTGCTAGGCAAATCTTGCCCATACATGATATCTGGCATCGAATTTTATATTGTGATTTAATGGCTAGGCTTCTAAACACCATCAAGTCAATAGCCTAATAACATCCTATGTACCTATGAAGCTATGGTGATGTACATGACAGGAATACTGTTTTTTTTCCAAACATTTTTATTAAATTTACACATATGACAAAGCCAATCTTACATTTATATAAATGAAAAACATACAAAATGATATCACTTTAGTTACAGTGTACCATACAATCACCATTGAAACAACTTTGTTGCAAACATTATACATCACTTATAAACCATCCAGTCATTGTCAGTTAAGCATTAAATAGCTCATTGAAGTCCTGCCTCTTAAACCTCATTTCTGCTCTGCATATATTGTTCCCACAATTCCCATTTTTTTTGCGATATAGTTTGTGCCTTCCCTTTTCTAAAGATCCCAATTCCAGTTGTTTTATCTCTGTTACTATATTTACTCATTCTAGTAAAATTGGTCTAGACTTTGATTTCCATTTTCTAGTAATTGCTTTTTTGGCAGCCACCATAATTAGACTCAGCAAGGCTTACTATGTCTAGGCAGTTCTGATTCCGTAGCATAACTTAAAATATCATCTCTCCAGTCAGCCTAATCTGCCCACCCAGCATCTCTAACAAAGTGGTCTGCAAGGAATCCCAAAAATCTGCCAGCTCATCAGACTTCCAAAAAATATGTTCCCAGCTACCTTTTTCTTTCCCATCACATCTCCAATATTTGCTATCCACCTGAGGAAAAATTCTTTGGAGTCTACTTGGGGTATAAAAATACCTATGTATTCCAGGCAAAGATCCTAAATCTTTCTTTGTTGCATATTTGGGAGATATACATATATCCCCCATTGTCTCTTTGTGAATTGCTTATTCAGTCTCTCTTCCCAATCTTTTCTAAACTTGCCTGATTGATTCTTATAGTTATCATGCAATGTTTTATATGCTTTACTAATTATTAATTTCTTAACAGTAGCTTCTGTTCTAGATTCTATTAAAAACTCTACCAGTGCTGGTCTTTCATCTAGGAGCCCCATATTTCTTTCTTTTTGCCTATACTGTGATATCAGTCCTTGATAGGGAAGGCAATCTCTAACCTGCAGTCCAAATAAATACTTGGCCTCTTCCCATTCTATTACCTTTCCCTTTCTAGTTATTTGTTCCCAATACCTTGGTTCCTTTGCCAGTTTTCTCCAATACATTCCAGTCCCCTCTTGCCTATTATCTGTATCCCTGATCATAGTCCATCCTATCGGCAAAATCTCTTTTCTCCATTCTCGTGCTGGTTTGGTTCTTGGAATACTCCCTGCTATTTTATGAATGTATGATTTTGGTTGTTCTCCTTAAGAGTCTGCATCCAAAATCCCAATCTCTCCTTATTTCTTGGGCTTCCTCTTTGTGTCAACATCATTCCTTTCCACTTTGAATTATATCTTTCTGCTTGTGCTATGTATAAGAGCCTTAAGTGTATTACTCTAAAATACCCCCTCAAATTAGGTAACCCTAGTCCACCTTATTCTGTTAGTAGAATCAGCTTATCCCACTTGACCCTTGCTGTCTTCCCTACCCAGATAAAATCCTTCAACTCTTTTTTAATTGCTATCCACAACTTCTTCTCTGGTTGATAAAAGTATGCCTGACCTGTTTATAAGACTAAAGGGACTAAAAACGTTTTAATGGATTATGTCTTAGTATCCATATCCATATAACAAAACTTCCAGTTTCCCAATTTTTGTATATCTTCTGTTTAGTGTCTTCCCACATATCCTTAGCTACCACCACAGATTAATTTCTAATCCATACTCCTAAATATTTCATTTTATCATGTCCACATAAATATGGATATTGTTGGAACAATTCATGCATGGTTACATAATTTACCACTATTGCCTGTGTTTTAGCTTCATTCATTTTGTATCCTGAGAAGATTTGAAACTGTCTTAAAATGCTCCTCAACACTGTAATGCCCCTTTCTGGTTTTGTCATGGATAAAATAATATCATCTGCAAATAGAGACAGCTTTTCCTAACCATCATACTAGCCAATTTCTCTGTTCATTTTTCTTCTTTTCCCTCAGCCAATCCCCTTCCACCAGACTGTCTCCAGTTATTCCTTATCAGATTGTCTCCATGGTGGCATGAAGAGCAGCTGCAGAAATGCTACTTAGTATACATATTTGCAAGTGCTAGAAAAAAAACTTATATCCAATACATTTTTTTTTCATTTACTTGCTCTCTGTTTTAAAACAAAGGTCTTTAATCAGTCATTTCCCCATGCAAGAATGAAAAAAAGCACATTAATCTGAACTCTGTCATGCCCCCTTAACCAAGCTCCCTTTTTCCTTTTTTTTGTTAATCATTACATTGCCCATGTTTCTTAAAACTGCACAAGAAGAAAAAGAGGGGAGAAAAATAAAAACAACACATGTTTATAATCCCCATTACACCCAAAAATAGCATGCAAAAAAAAAAAAAAAAAAACATGCAACACAGATACAATACTATTAAGAGAAGAAAGTGTTTTGTTTACTTACAGTTAGCATTGTCCCCTCTCCCCCCCAAAGCATTTTTCTGAACATTAATGTCATAAAGTATGGTGTATACCTGAGATCTGGAATACAGTCATACTGTATTACTGTTTTGATGAGAGTTAACTACACTGCATACTTAAACACATGATATTTGAATCTGATGTTATGACTTCTGATGTGCACCATGACTCTCTAATAAAAATAATTACAGGGAAAATTTCAGATTGTATGATACAAATTTCAGTTGTTATCTTCACAACCCTTACAACAGCATCTACTGTAAAGTAGTGAAGTGATGATGGTAGTACAACTGGCCAAGTATAATATAACTGACAGGTGTAATCATCAGTTCAATACCACACATGCCGATGTAATTATCATTTATGTAAATAGTTACCTTGTGCATCAGACACATAGTTTTACTATCCTTGAATCCAAAAGATAGAAAATGGATGGCACAGTTATCATCACTTGTACAGCATGTTCTTTGGCGGGGGGGGGGGGGGGGTTGCTGGAGGCCCAGGCTGGCACAAAAGGTGTGTGAGTGTGTGTGAGTAAGGAAGTGAAGCAGGCAAGATGCACCGTAAAAATGTTGTGTGTGTGTCTATAGGTGTTGTCAGTGTAACATTAGTGTGTGCGTGTCTGCATGCATACAACCAAGCTCAGTGTTAGCTCTATGTGTCTGTTTCTTGGACAGATGTGAGCCATGCATGGTAGAGTTAACAGTTCATCATTGTTGCCCTTGACCATGAGAACTGGCTTTGCCAGGAGTTGCACTGGCACCTCCATGCCCAAGGTCAGATGTAGGACTACTACCTGCAGGTAGGTGATGTCTGCTGGATGTGCTCCCTTCATGGGAATACCCAGGACCACAACCCCATGGTATGTCATGTCTGGGTGTGGACAGCACACTCCCTAATGTAACAGTGGAAGTACTGCCCCTATGGGAGAATGATCGGACATGGCCACTTTGGCACACAGCAGATATAGTTGCTGCCGTATGCACACGAGGCCGACATTTCTTTCCCAGCAGACGTTCCGTCACAGACAATGTACATTCCATGACAGATACTCTGTGCTCCATCTCAGATACACCTTTTTCAAATGTGTTATCCATCTGATCCATGGAATCAACAACACGGTGGAGGCAGTCATGGATGTCAGACTGTGCTACATCTACAACCATGTACATTTGTCTGTAGTGCCTTTCTGAAGGTGCCTGTGCCTCCATGATGGCCCTAAACATATGTTGCATTACACATGAACAGACACCTGCAGCAAGTGGATGAAGGACAGCAGGCCTCTTCTGAGCACCCCCTACTGAGCCTCCAGTTGGCTACAGCCAGAGTCAACAGGCTCTGAAGCAGTATTAGCTACACTTCCCTGGTCAATGTCTTCACCCTTCACCTGTCCAATATCTGTGGCCAAAGTGGACTGGGGATGCATAGGTCATACTGGCTGTATATGGGGAAAATTAGGGGGTCGCTGAGTG
Organism: Protopterus annectens; assembly: GCF_019279795.1. Classification (NCBI taxonomy): domain Eukaryota; kingdom Metazoa; phylum Chordata; order Ceratodontiformes; family Protopteridae; genus Protopterus; species Protopterus annectens. Next base: position 1,445,558,602 of record NC_056737.1, read on the forward strand.
TCAACATTTCTGTCAGATTCAGCCTTTGGAAACCCTGGCTGTGCTTCACTTTGGCCAAAATCATGATAATCAGAATCTGATGAGACACTGACATCAGCTGGTGCAGGGGACACAGAACCACTTCCATGATCACCTGTAATATTAGGAAGAAACAAAGCAATACATTAATACCTGCACAACTATGCTGCAATATATGCTAAACAATTTACACTGCTGTCACTATTACAGACAGTCATACCTTTCAACCTTTTAGACCAAAAAATCTGGACAAAGCCATAAATAATGGGTGGACACAGGCCCAAGAATAGGGACAATTTTGAAATATTGCTCTTACAAACTTAGAAAGTTGATATAATAGGTTTAGCATGACATTTCTGAAGGGTATGAAGTCTGAAACTCACATCTCTGTCATTATTTTATGTCTTCAGTCTTTAATTATTTTCAATAATTTGACAGAACACCACTATGATATCAACTACAGGCCAGGAATATGAGTCAAAAATCTGGACAGTAGGCAAAAATCTGTACAGTAGACAGGTAGGTAGACAGTACACCAATGCATACAGCAAGCCTGAGAGGACACATTAGCAGATAGCTTGGAATTTATCTACAGTACTGACATAAATGTATTATGCTTACCGACTACAGGAGCCTTATGTCTCGGAATTCCTGACGGTCCTGCAATAAGTAAAGGAAAAGGTAATGGCAACAGCACCATGTTTAACAGTAAAATGGGGTAATACCTTTACTCTTCTGTACCTGCAGTAACTCAAATGTTAACAAGAATGGGGCTGACAACCTCAAAATAAGCTTAAAACTGCAACTATCTTAAATACCCCCACCAAAAAAAAACAAGCTTGCCACACACACATATAAACTATTGACACTACTTCAGAATGCCACAGTATTCTAATGATATCCTAAGAAAGCATACCTGGAAGCTTCTCTTGAGATTCAGGAGTGTTGCCCACGTCCAGGACATACTAGGTCATTTAGCAATGTTTGCCAGAAATTCCGATGTGGCAGTGAAAGGGGGTTCTGCAGCAGGCCCACCACCAGTGATCTGGCGATCATGTGCCACTGCTGCCGCATGCCTTCTTGCAGCTGTCATCATATCTCTGGCTCTGTGACACACAAGCTCATAGGTGCAACTGTGTTGCCCAATATCATTTATGTTGCAGACTAATTCGTTACACAGCACTATATGCTGCGCCATACCGACCCGCCCTCTGGGCAGCATTACTGCAAGATGTTGATGTAAACCCTCTATGATGAGATCATTCTCACCCTCGGTAAATGGAGGCCTATTTTGAACTGACATTTTGTGTCCTGAAGGACAAAAAAATGATAATACATACAAGGGTCACATAAGTACAAATAGATTGTTTACAGATAAAGCAGGAAAGGAAGTCTGTCATTACTCTCCACTTGATAAGATTTAAAGATTCAACAGGGGGTCAAAACTAGTGAGGCAGGATACAAAACAGGGAGAGTAACAAGAGAAACATATCCTTGTTTGTGCCATAACAGATACTCAGCTATCTTCACCCACCCAAAATAGCAGGCCATTCTAGCTTGTGCTATAGTAGGAGCTCATCTTTGTACTCCCCCAACCAAATAACAGGCTAAGGACCAATTGTGCTAAGCAAACAACTGTGAAATGCTAAAAGTGCTATTAAAGGACCTTTCCATAAAACATATGTACATAGTTATTATCACTTGTCCCCTAATCCATGGAAGACAAGCAGGTGGGGTAGTTCGTTTAAGATGCTTTATTGTATAGAAACCTATCAGGATGGATAGCAGCTTCACTAAATATAAACAAACTGATTAACAGGTAGAGCTTAAACACATACATGCTTACATCTCAACAGCTTACTAAAAAATGGCAGTCTGGCTCTGCTACTGCATGTGCTCAGTAACCAATACACTTAGTACATGCCCACAGGAGGTTTCTTAAAGAGATATACACACTGATCTACATCCTTCCTCTTAAAGAAAAGATTGCCTTCTATCAAAATAAGATTTAAATTAGGCATGCATCAATAAGGACAATTAGAAAAATAAACACAATGCTCAGGTTGTTCATATTGTTCATGTCCAAGTCATTGTATATCTGAAACATGGTCGGAAGATTCAACCAGATCTTATGACATAAGTATCAAGACTGGACTTAGCAACAGGTACAGGTTTCGGTGAACAGCTCATGTCAGGATTCATCACAAAAACAAAAATAGCTTCTGGAACTTTCTTAGGAACTGGAACACTGGAAAACTCACTCTGAGATAAAGAGTGTTTGTCACAGGCTATATGCTGTTTTACAGGTTCAGACACCGGTATCAAATGAGTCTGATTCTGCCTGAATTTTGCTCCTTGTAATTCCACAATGCACAGTCTTGGCTCTGGATAGATGTTCTTCACTATTCTAATCCTATCAAAACATTTGGATGTTTGCATTAATGAATTCAGCGGTTTGCTGGTTTTATCATAATAGGACTTCTGGGTTAAACACTTCTTCAGCAGATTGGCTTTCACTGACATGTTGTTCTTGACACATGGAAACAGCAATTGACAACTGATGGGTAATGCGATTCTGTTTTTTCTTGACTGAGGTCTCTGAGCAGGTGAACCAAGATGTTTCTCACGAGGAATGTTTCTGAGATTCAAGAGATTTAGAAAAACAACACTATTGTCTCATTTTGACTTCTCTAGTAACTGCTTTGCACTTTGCACTGCACATTCTGCCAAACCATTTGCCTGAAGATACTCTGGGCTACTCATGATATGAGTAAAGTTTCACTCTTCTGCAAATCTTTTCAACTGTTGGTTTGTAAACTGCATGCCATTGTCAGAAATAACTTTGTGTAGGTTCAGGCATGGAAATCCGCTCATCTGGTTCAGCTGAAGTGGTTCTTTCTGTTGATGTGACTTTGTACTATTACATACAGAACAAGATGAAATAACTCTGCCAATATTTTGTGACATAGAAGGCCAAAATACTAGTCCTCTTGCCCTTCTTTTGGTAGAGTCATGTACTCTTGTTGCAATGACTTTGAAACAATAACTTTAGGACCTTTCATAACAATACCATTGTCAGACCAAATCTCATCTCTGTATGGAAAATAAGGTTGCACTTCTGGAGGTAAACTAGATTGCGCTGATGGCCATCCTTCTCTGAGGAAGTGGTTGAACTTCTGTAAAACTGGATCTGCAGTTGTATGATCTCTGAGCTCTCCAAGATATGTGGAAGAAAATGTTCTTACTTCCATGACTTCAAAATCAAATCTTTTATTCTCATGCTGTTCAGTGGTACTTCAGGGTGATCTGGATAAAGTATCGGCAAGATAAAGAAGTTTTCCTTTCTTGTAGACAAGATTGAAATTATACTTTCGCAATCTCAGCATCATGCATTGCAATCTGACTGGAGCTGTATGCTTAGGCTTTCTCAAAATACTAACTAGAGGTTGGTGATATGCTTCAATCTGGATGGGTCTACCATACACATAATCATGGAACTTGGAACATGCAAACACAAGTGCTAAAAGCTCTTTCTCTATCTGAGTATACTGCATTACAGCTTGGGTGAGAGTTTTGGATGCATAAGCAACAGGTTGACCCTCTTGTAGAATGACTTCACAGAGACCAAATGTTGAAGCATCATATGAAAGAGTAACTGGCTTGTGGATATCATAGTATCTAAGAGTAGGTGGACTGGCAATTCTCTGTTTCAGATCATCAAATGTTCTCTGGTGTTGCTCTAACCAAGACCAAGATTCATCTTTGTGTGTTAGCTCTCTGAGTGGTATGGATATTTGACTCAAGTCTGGAATGAACTTGCCTAGGTAGTTAACTATGCCAAGAAAATGTTGCAGGGCTTGAACATTGTCTGGAGCTGGCATCTCAAGAATCGCTGATTGCTTTGAATCGTCTGGTCATAGTCCTGAACTGGTAAATAAATGACCAACGTACATGACTTCTTGTAGCCTGAATTTACATTTCTGGGGATTGAGATTAAAATTCACTTGATGTGCCCATTCCACAACTTTTCTGAGGTTTCTGTCAAGCTCTGCTTCACCATTACCTCCTACCAATATGTTGTTTATTATAATAGCACAAGATACCTAGAAAAATGTCCTCCATTGCATGTTGAAAAACTTCACTTACAGAATTTATCCCAAATGGCATTCTCAGAAATCTGAACCTTCTAAATGGAGTACTGAAAGTAGTTAGCAAAGAAGATTTCTTGTCAAGCAAAATTTGTCAAAATTAACTCTTTGCATCTAAGAAAAACAGTGGCATTAGGCATGACAGCTGCAACTTCTTTATGTGCATTGGATGATGACACCTCTTTACTGCCTTTTTCAAATCTCATGGGTCAATAGATATTCTGATATCATCTGAGGTTTTCTTATGAGCTACCACCATGGAATATACCCACTAAGTCATTTCGCTAACTGGACAAATTACACTTTGTGGCACCATTTTGTCTAGTTCAGCTTTGACTCTAGTCTGCATGGCTATTGGAACTTTTCTGGCTGCCATGAAAACTGGACTGACATTTGGGTCAAACTTCATGGAGTACACAACTGAAAGTTTGCCTCGTTTGCCTTCAAAAAGATCAGCATAGGTAGAAAAAATATACTGGGTGAAATTAGAGTAGTGGTCTTTTAAGCTAACAAGGTGAACTTCGTTGTTAAATGAAAACAGTCCCATTTTCAAAGTGTCTTTGAGGTCTAATAATGACTGGACATGCCTTTTGACACCATAAAATAATACATCGTAGCTTCTTCCAGCAGAGTAACATGAAAGCATTACTGAGCCTTTGATTAGAATCTCTTCATCCCCATAAGGAACCAGCTTTGCACACTTTGTCAAATCAAGCCTTTCACTAGCACATAATCTAGGAAATGTTTCTGCAGACATAACATTGCACTTTGAGCCAGTATCAACTTTCAGCTCTATCCAAACAGTAGAAAATACGTCATTCTTGGGCCATAAATCAACTGCATTGACTGTTTCATGAATCACTGACAGACCATCAACATAAAAAAATGAGACTCTGGGTCATGGCTTTCTAATTGATCAATTCATTTCTTAAAGTGTTCCCTTTTAGTGAAAGCACGTGTGGCTTTTGATTTACAAAAATCATTTGAAATGATTCCACTTATTACATTTGTGGCATTGCTGACATAAAGCTAAGCATTTTTCTCTTTTAGATTCATGATTATTACCACAATTATGACAGTTAACAGTGAAACTGGGTTGGGGCCCATGCTTTGAGTTTGCTGACTCACTCTTCACTGAGGCTGTGAGGTTTCTGGAACTTGCTAGAAAGCTCTGGGGTTTACCAGTGGGTGCTGCAGGGACTACAGCTGCCATGTGCATGGGCCTGTTTCTTTTAACCATGTGCTGCATCCTATCAATGTGAGGATTAAAGTTACTAGAAACACGCCTCTCTCACTTGTAAGCATAGTTGTGTGTTTTCCTGTGAACTCATATATCTGACAACTCCCAATGGCCTTATTCAAAGTTAAATCACTGTCGTGAAGCAAATATTTCTCACAGCATCATCTTTAATACCACACACAAGTCTGTCCTTTTCAACTCGTCTCTTAAATCACCAAATCTGCACATTTTAGCTTTATTTCTCAAGTCGGTTATATTTGCAGCAAGAGTTTCACCTAGCTTTTGATCCCTTGTATAAAATATGTGCCTCTCCATTGTAATGTTGGTCTGGGAGTTATATATTTCTCTAAATTTATGTTTTAAGCTCTCAGGGTCCTCCCTTGACTCAGCCTGTACAACAATATGATGGTTTTCCCCCTCTCCAGCAAAGATAGCAGGTGCTTACTCAAATGAATGTTCCCTTTCTATGGCTTCTGATCCAGCTAAATTAAATAGAATAAATGAGTCTATATTATAACAGCGAACACTTAAAATAGCGAACTGTGTATAATCACCCATAAAATATTGAAACAGCAAAATGCCGAACACACAGAACAGTGATTTTTTTCCCAGGCAAAAAAAATCACTGCTCCGTTTAAAAAAAAAAAAAAAAGCAAATACAAAAATAAAGTGGGGGGCTTTGCCACCCACACCCTCCTGCTTAGATATACCAACTCCGAGATTGCACCACAGTGGAGGAAATAGCAAAGTTCCCTGGGAAAAAAATTGCTGTTGCATGTGTTCAGGATTTCACCATTTTGATTAAAAAGGTTTGATTAAACAGCATTCGCTATTTTAACCGTTCGCTGATTTAATAGGGAACCGAATAAATGCATTTGTGCAGTCATCTTTATCAGAAAATGCAGCCTGTAGGAAAATGTCATACTCTTGCTCAAACACTCTCCAGTTATCAGCAATATTATTATCAAACACTAGTGGACTAGGTTTTCAAAATCTTTCAGCCATGCCAACAAATATGCACAAAGACACTGAAAATTATGGCTCTTGCAATTATGTATGAACAAATTGCCTCTCTGCAGCTTGTAGTAATACACAAATGTACAAGAAATTCTTGGAAACACTGTACTTTGCGAAATATGCTTCAAAATGGCTGTATTTTGTGAAATAACTTTACTGTAACACTACACAAACATGCGAGCACTTCATACACTTCTGATAATTCAGATAGCCTCAGGAAATATGAAAAATACGGATTTGCAAAGAATGCATTGAAAAATGTAGTCGTTTTTCTTTATTTTATTCATTTTACTCATTTTATGCAATTCAGACTTTATTTCAAACATTTCCATAGTAATTTGAATATTTCCAGCAATATCGGACAGTTTGACTTTTTTAAATATCATTTAAAGCAGTCTGTATGCTTTGTTTCATATTTTGTGAATAAGAAATAGTTTGAGCAAGTTTTAACATTAGAAATTAGTTTTTGACCTGTTTTGAGAATTACACTTGCAGCAAAAGATGGTCCACTCCTGTATGTACCTCTAACTGTAGCTGAATGGCTCTCGAAGTCAAAGTAGAGAAACTGGAGTTCTTTCTCACCATTAGATATGCTGCTTCTGACATCATGTCCTTTTTAGACATGCCACTTCTGACACCATGTAGCTCGTCCCCTAATCCATGGAAGTCAAGCAGGCAGGGTAGTTCATTTAAGATGCTTTATTATATAGAAACACATCAGGATGGAAAGAGGCATCACTAAATATAAACAAACTGATTATCTGATCGAGCTTACACACATACATGCTTACATCTCAACAGCTTACTACAAAATGGCACTCTGTCCCTGCATGTACTCAGTAATCAATACACTTAGTACATGCCCACAAGATGTGTTTTAAAGAGATATACACATTGATCTACAGTTATCACACAGCATTATATTTTCAGCCTATTCTACATCCTCTGTACCTCTGAAATGGCTTGAAAAACAAAGCCATGCCATGATTACAGTTCTAAAAAATGCATACAGATTTACTTCACATTATTCTTAACTACATTCCAGCATATACATTATGCTAGTAACAAAATGGATATATACCTGCTGGAGTATGATACTCTTCTGTAGAACTATACTGGTCAAAATAAATGTGTCACTGAGTTAAACAATGCAATAGCTCTTATCCACATCAGTTTGTCTAGCTACACATTTGCTTTTTTATAATGGAGTACATGAGTAATGGATTGCATAGGTCTCAGTCTGTGCTTCAGAGATGATAATTACAGCATACACAGCTGAAATGCATGCTAATCAAACAATCTTGTGGAGCTAGTCAATAAAATATACAGCATCCATGTGGACTCCATGCTGTTTTTTAATGCAGATTGAGAAGCTAGTGGAGTACTGACACAAAGTAATCATGAATAGATTGTTAGTAGCTGCTGCTTTTTTAATACATTTGTCTGTGCTACAGGCTGAAGCCAGTGCTGCTGCTGCTGCCAATAGCCATAGACAAAGAAGGTGAAGACTTTGGAGGACAAGGACACAGTACAGGAACTGTGCAACTTCTGCCAGCCTTGACTGAGAGCCAGAAACAAATGCAGTGAACCCATCCCTGTGGAAAATAAGGTATGCGTTGAACCTAGAATCTGAGCCACAGGTACCTTTCATAGACTACCAGGGGACATGTTTGGTGTGTCATAGGCATCAGCATCCAGGTTCTTCCAAACATTCCTGCATGCTATGCTACAACATGGCAGAGAGTACACATATTTTAACATAAGTTCTGAGGAGAGGGTCACAAGTATCCCACAACTGTATCATATATCACACTACCCTTCAGTAATGTGTGCCATACATCACAGTCATGTACACATGAAAACAGCACCTGGGGAACAGGGTAGGGTCTATATTAACCATAAGGTGTACCACTCAAACAACTGCCAAGTCATGTGCAATGGCATAGTAATCATCTGGAACATGTGTGCTGGCAACGCTGGCAGTTAACATGACTTCTATATGTGCTACATCTCTCTCCAACTGCACCAGATGTGTGCTACGGGGGATATGTCATAGTCTCATTTAGGGATGGATGCATGCTATATAGTGGAGTCATGGTTGAAGAAACCCATCAGAAGCACACACACACACACACACACACACACACACACACACACACACACACACACACACACACACACACACACAGAAGAACAACTTATTGAGACACACAGTCCAACCTGTAATATCATAGAGCATGTTTTTGAGCTACTGCAATCTCTATGCCAGTGCCTACATACATCTGGCCAAGGCCTCCATTACAATCCACTGACATGTCCCACAATGATCATAGTATGTGCTAGGCTACCCATGTTAACATTGTGGAAACAGCTGCAGCAGGATCAGCAAGGGGAAGGGGAACACATCCTCCTAACAATGCCAAGGTCACCACAGCCATAGGCTGATGATGAATTACAGGAGGAACCAACAGCAGGTGTGGTAGTAGGCAGACATAGGCATGCTCAGTATGTCCTTGCATTGGCTAGGAGATAAGCCATAGAATACTGACTCAGCACCTAGGAGCCTACAGCCACCTTCCTACTTTACCATACTTTTGTACTGGGAAGCATTGCAGATAAAAGTTCGACAGTAAGGATACACATTGTAGTTTCTGACTTCTCAACCCTCCCTAAATCAGACAACAGGCAGGATGCCAAATAAGCAGAGTAACCAGACCAACACAATCTTGTTATTGCCATAGCAGGAACACACCTTTGCTCCCCCACCCCGAAAAGAACATTCAGTGCCTGTTTGTGACATCCAACCTGGCTTTAATTGGCAACTGCATATCATATTATTCCTAATTAATATCCCTTGACATTGTAAGTGCAATGAAATAGATTGGTTTACACACTGTATCTCCCAGAGTACTAGTTAGATAACTACTGAATGACCAAGGAACACAGAAGGTAAGAATGTGCTGCATATTTGCAAGCAAGAATCATAACAGGGTGTGTAATCACTAAGTGCAGTATTTTAAGATAAACATTTCACTAAATGTACAACTAACATGTCATGTTTTAATATAACTGTACATTCTGTTTAATTTCTTTGTGTGCTGAATGAGTGTTGCTGCTTCTGCAAAGGTGTGTGTGTGAAAAACAGGGTTAAGGCACCCATCCTGTGTTCTGAATGTACACTGGATGGTGATTTGGATTCCAGACCCATGTAAGCATATTTCATGTGTACTAACATATTGTACTGTGTATGTCATACATTGATTTCTGTTTATGCCTGTTATTACTTGTTTTTTCTCTTAATTTTGGGGCTACTGTTTGCATGGTGCTATGCTTAGCACAAATGGCTTTGGCTAACCTCAGCTAGTTTGAGTGCACAGCAGCAGTGCACAAACTGGATAACTGGACCACCCAGGTAACAGACAGGACCCAGACATCTAAAAATAGGCATTGCGTGCATTCTATTAATGTAATTGTGCCTGGTTCAAACCTGCTAAGTGCCATTGCACTGCATTCACTTTACTGATGTGACCTTGCATAAGGTAGCAATGAAATTAAACATAGACAAGTGTTTTTTTTTCATTTGTCTTGTGGTGACAGCTGTAAGTGTAGGACTACAATACAGAAGGTCAGGGTTTGAATACAGCAGACTCCATTGTTTTCAATGGTGTCCCACTTCACATTATAGTCACTCCCAATTATAGCAGTTGACTTAGTATTTCTTATATCATAATTATTTTCCTGATGGCTGGCACACTAATATTGTGTCAGTTATGTACTTATGTATTAACGTCCATATTGGTTACCATCACGCAAACTAGTGGCCTGTATTTGCAAAATGGTAACTTGCATAATTTTCAAATGTTGCAAAATTCAAAAGTGCGTGCTCTCAGTATTTGTGATAACTGGAATTGGTGTGAAACATCATTATAGATTGGTCTTCATCTGCATTAGACATGGCTGGTGTTCGTGGAAAGGTTTTGAGATTTTGGTTTCAAAGGTGGGGTATGCAGGAGTCCAAAGTGTTTGTTGGATTCCTAGCAAATGAGTATGGTTCCTGGCTGTTGCAGGAGCTCTACCATGGATTTGATTACAATCAGATGCATGGAATAGTTTGGGCTATGATTTTTCCAGTACTACCAGTATTCCCTGCACTGATGAACAGTGTAGAAATCACTACTGAGACCTCATAATGAGGAAGAGGGATACCCTCAATTGTTGGATCGAGGAATGTTGGACTGGCAGTACTCCACAATGTGTAAGTATCACTTACAGGCACCACTTGTAAGAGTTAGCAGCTGCATTTGTTCAGAATTGGTGTTCTTAATGGTGTTCTGTTTTTTTTTCCTGCTTTTTCCACAGCTAATGCAGATAGATTGCTGAATCTGTAAACTTATGAAGCAAGACTGTCATAGATGCAAGAAGTAAGTAATATGTATGCATCCAAACAGTACTGTTACTGTAGCATTAAGAGTAAATGCACCATATTGTGTTAAATAGTTGTTGCACTGAGTATGCATTTGCCAGTTGTAAAGGAAAAGTATACATGCATTAGTCTGTAGGATAAAACAACAGTCCAGTATTATGGAGTAGTCAGATGTTGTTGGTTCAAAAACCAGACTTCCCAACTATACAAGACTATGTTTACATCAATATTGCAATGTAACTAAGACCTATAAATCAGAGACAATCAGTATAATTGGAATTGCATATGTACAATATATACAGATATCCATGATTGCTTGATGCAATTGGTAGTATACTGTGAATCTGTTATGAGCTTTGTTGTCTTTACAGTGTAAACATTTTTTTATTACGAGTCAGTAGTGTTAAAAGTGAAAGGTGGCAGAATCTTATCTCTCAATTGTTCAGATTTTGGCAGAATGTCCAGATTTGTATTTTATATTTTTGGTATGTTCCTCATAAAATGTGTGGTTTTCTGACAAATCAATGGGATTATCTGAGGATAGAAGTCACTAAACAATGGCACACATTTGAGTTTCAGACATCACATCATTAGTAAAAATGTATGTTCCAACAAAATCTGTTACTCTAGCAACTTTCTAAGTTAATAGTAGTTGCTGTTGTGTCTTTCGGCTTTTCCCGGTTAGGGGTCGCCACAGCGGAACTCCAGTCCGCTAATGATTGGTAGTTGATTTTTACATGCCGAGTTACCAGCCCTGATGCACAACCTTCAACGAAGATACGTCCATTCATGCATGTCTCCTCGCAGAAGACGCTCTAGCTGAGAATCGAACCAGACAGCGTCTTACTGTGAGGTGATATTGCTACCGCAGCACCACCACTGCGGGTATTCTAAGTTAATAGAAGTAATATGTAAAATATGTCCCTATATTTGGGCCTTAGTCACCCCATTTTGTCAGAGTCTGTCCAGATGTCTTGCACCAAGAGGTGGGGAAGTATGAGCAGAATAGAGTCATAAAATTGTGTACATGCGCATTGTATGTCACATATGACATTAGCAATTTTCTCCTTTTTTCCTCTCACCCCACCTCTTTTATTCTTTTTTACTTTTGGTTGCTTTTACTTAATTTTTGTGTTGTTATGTATAATTTTGTATTTCTTTGTTACCTATTTTTTATTTATTATTTTTAATTGTGTTTGCATTTCTTTTTATAATTATTTATAATATTTGTTCTTCTTTGATATTATTTTCTTTTTATTATTTATATTTTTGAAAACTGCTATCACAGGTATCAACATTATTTTTCACAGGTGGCTCCATTTCAGAAAAGGAATACTTTTTTTGAGCCATTCCCCTAAATTACAGTCATTGTTTAAATTAACATCACTCAAATTATTAAAGTGAATATAACAGTCACCTTGTTTTCCATTCCATTGCTCTTTTGGAGATATCTCCATTTCCATGTTTATTCCACAAATTTCACTTGAATTGGGAAAAAATGTTAGGTATCCCCTCACAACTTAATCTAGTTTCACCAGACTGAAAAACAGCATGTCTGCCTCCATCTTGGATTGCATTCAGTTCCTGTCTTCCTCTGACACCTCCAGGGCTTACGCATAACCTCATTTCCCGGTTTCCTTGTATAGAAACCATAGAATAGTTTGTAACCATAGTTTTACAAATGGATGTAAGTAAATATTTAGTTGCGTGAGTTCGCCAGTCATTTTCCTGCATTCACCAACTTCAACATCCCTGTTTGTATCTCCACCACACAGTGTAGCCTGGGTCTCCAAATCCTCCGTAGTACCAGAACCAACCCAAAAAGTAAACTGAGGACAGTCCAGTGCCAACCTGCACAAAGTGTAGTAACCAGGAACTGACTAAAGGCATTTGTGAAGAACCAGGCAAACCAGAACCAGGCAGAATTCTCACTCTTATTCATAAACTTAAAAACACATAAATGCTTTACTGATTCACAGCATTTTTGTCCCAGTAAGACTTCATCAGATGAGTGCTTAAGCTTACTAACACTGTTTAAATACTTTTCTCCATAATACTTGATCAGCTAATCAAATTCCATTAATTACTGTTAATCACTAAGTTAAAACAAACAGAAATCATACAAACACATTATCTAAAACCACTAAACGTACTTGTTAGTGAATGTAAAAACTTCTAAAAAATGTTAAATATGTTAAATATATAAAAATATTGTCAACATTGTTAAAAGCTTTGTAAAACATTCTAAAATATTAAATGCAATTAAAAAATATAAGAAAAGAGATTAGCTCAATGGTCAGGGTGTTCACCCCACAAAATCAAGTGCAGGGTTAAACTCTCACAAGAGGTTATTAGCCAGTCTCAAAATTGCACCCAAAGGCAGTCAGCCTAACATCAATCCAAGTCATAACATAAGTTTTTACATTAAGTTACACTGTTGAAACACTCTAAGTTGTGAACTTTATAGGAGATGGCTTATTACAACCTAGCTGCCCTCAACTTTAATACTGGGGCCAGGGAGGCATTTTCATTCAAGCCAGGTGCTCTATTAGCTTACAAAATGAGTTGCCAATATACTTCTTTGTATTCAAACTTTGTTTCCCATGGCCCACCTTTAGGGTCTATGGGCACTTCTTCTAATATAAAAAATGTAAACTTAGATAATCTACAACTAAGGGCATGTTTGTATAAGGCATTTTTCTCATCCTTAGACCTAATAGCATAAGTATGTTCATGTATTGTCCTTTTTAGTCTGTGCTTAGTCTTCCCTATATAAAATGCCTCGCATTCATCACATAGGGCAATATATATTACTCCCGCACTATTACAATTACTATACTTCTTGCCCCTAATATGAATATCTCTACGTTTAATATAAATAAACTCCTTATTTTTAATATAGGAACATTGTGCACAGGCTCCACACTTACAGATGACCACCTTTTTCTGTTTTCCATACCTATTGTGGACTTATTTTGTTTAACAATGTTTTTGATACTGCACCCTTTTCGAAATACACATTTTAGAGAGGCCTTAAAAATACCTTCCAGGTCTGAAAGTTTAGCAAATCTATTCCATTCTGTGGTTATAATATCCATTATGTGGTTATAATATTTTTATAATGTCAGATTCTGCATTCACTCTGTGTGCCATTTTGTGACTGGCTAATTTCCTCCTGTGAGAATTGAATCCTGCACTTGTTTTTTGTGGGATGAACACCTTGACCATTAGGCTAATCTCTCTTCTTACATTTTTAAGTGCATTTAATATTTTAGAATGTTTTACAAAGCTTTTAACAATGTTTTTATATATTTAACATATTTAACAGTTTTTTAGGAGTTTTCTACATTTACTGACAAGCATTTTTAATGGTTTTAGGTAATGTATTTGTATGATTTCAGGTTGTTTATATATAGGAGTCCCTATATCACATAAACTGTCCCTGTATCACATAAAATCTTTTCTGCTCTCCTCTTAACTTGCCACACCTCATCTCCTCACTGCTTACCTCAGCTATTCTGTACTACTCAAATACTCCCTATCAGGAACTACTATCCTACAAACTATTTCTCACGCTATGACATATCTCCCAAATAGCATTATTTTCCAGATTCCATTCCTTCATTTTTACGCTTTGTACTACCAATAGGGAATTCAAAGTTTTGCTATCTATATACCAAGCTTGCTCAAATCAAACTAAGGTATGAAAAATCTCCTTGATTGTATATATGCCACTGTATAGAAATTTTCTGTCATTTGTGGATTATGTGTTGTCATATAAAGACATGGAGCTCTGATTGTATGTATGCCTCTGTACAGAAATTTTTTGTCATTTGTTGTATTTGTACTGTTATGTTATGGAGCTTTTCTCCCTGGGCCTCCACTGTAAATGGACCTTGTTCCAGTTGGACTTTCCTGGTAAACAAATGTAAAATAAAATAAAATAAAAATAAAAACGTTTTAATTTAGTAATAAACAGTAATTAATGGAATTGGATTAACTGATCAAGTATTATGGGGACAAGTAGTTAAACAGTGTTAGTAGGTTTAAGTGCTCATCTGATGAAGTCTTGTTGAGATGAAAACATGGTGAACCGGTTAAGCATTTATGTGTTTTTAAGTTCATGAATAAAAGTGACAATTCTGCCTGATTCTGGTTTGCCTGGTACTTCACAACTGCCTTTAGTCAGTTCCTAGTTACTTTGTGTAAGTTGGCACTGGACTGTCCTCAGTTTACTTTTTGGATGGCTTGTTGTATCAGAACTTTAGCACAGAAATAGTTCCACAAATAGTTTCCTTTTGCACTATAATTTCAGTAAGTATAACATACCCACCTTTTTTGGGAAAACACCTTAGATTGTTTCTGGGTGACAACCCACTCTGGGTGAGCCCTATTTCATTCACATTTTTAAGCTTCAGCGCACTCTTCTCTCATGTCCAAACCCCAGTTTCCACTGACCCCCATTATAGCTACATATAAATGCAACTAGCTCCACCCACAGCATCCCTGCAACCAATAATCCAAACTGTAATCATCACAGTTGTTCACTAATCACCTATACCTATTAATATAAGTCTCACACACACACACACACACACACACACACACACACACACACACACACACACACGCACACACACACACACACACACACACATGCACACACACCACTACTACTCCAATCAACTCTTTAAATTTCTTATCAGAGCAGCTCCACAGTCTGCTATACCCTTAACTCATCCCATTCGCATGTCTCCAAGCACAATGTACATTATGCATTCACTTAACACCTTTAATACTAACATTATTTGCATATACATCCTATCACACTCATCTTCAACCAAATCATATCACTCCTGCAAACCTTCACTATCTCACTTATAATGCATTCTCTTACCCTGACTATCTAGATAGTATGTCTATACGATATCTAGATATATATTTCACCACATGCGCAGGCTATTTTAAACACACCTTTATTATAAACATAATATGCATCCTATGCACATGCTCTGTTCCTAAATGTTTATGTAAGCTAATGCAATTTTTTTTCTCTCATATACTTCCCTATATGTTGTATTCTTTCTGATATAATGTAACTGTATTTTATATATATATGTCAAAACTGTCAGATATGGAGCTTTTCTCCATGTGCCTCTGCTGACACAGAGTTTTATCCCGGTGAGACTTTCCTAGTAAACAAAGATAAATAAATGCATAAATTATATAAATAAATACATAATTTTATAGACAGATAATGTCCCACAACAATATTCTTTACATAAATAAATAAATAATGTGCCACAACATTGTTCTTTACCGGATTAAATGTAAATGTCTTTTCGATCGTTGCATTTTCTCTCTCCCATATTTCACTTAGGTGATAATATCAATCACAAACCTGGACCTATTTTGCAATCTCACTCCACCCACAACCCTCATATAGAGAGCAGCCACAATACTTCACAAATCTAGCACAGGAGCTAGCTTACTCCTACTCACCATGAATGTCAGGAGCATTTGCAACAAGCTGCCAAGCTGCTTGATATTCGTGCAGGCCTAGCCTTTAACTTCTCAGATATACTCACTGCCACTGAGACCTGACATTAGCATAAAACAATAGCTGAGGAAATCCTTCCTCCAGCCTACAACTCCTTCAGAATGGATAGCCAGCACAAAATGTAGATGTAGTAGCTAATATATCCAAAAATATTCTGGAATTAACTCCTTATAGTCCTACCCACCCAAATTCAACACTGCAGAAATTCTGTTTCTCCTCAAAATAAATAATTATAAGAGCTTATGCTTCACAGCTGCATATATCCTGCAGCAAATAATATAACAACTACAGAGAGCATTTTGCAATGAACATAATACAACATTCAGCAAGAAACTATTATGATAGGTGACCTTAACACTGACAACTTCTCAACTTAGATAACCCCACTCCATCAATGAACCTCTATTGTTTCCCCCAAATAATCAATACCCCCAAAAGGGTGGACAAAAGTAGCACTGGGCAGCACATACTTAACTGGATCCTCATTACCACCCCAAACACAGTTAGCAATGCTGGTTGCATACCTGACCACATCAATGATCATTTTCCAACCTATGCTTTGAGAAAAATGCAACATATACATGAAAACTTTCTAGATTGCCAAATGTGCAATCTGCATATATTTAACAAAGACATTTTGTAACTAGTATTCACCAATATACTTGGCATATATTAAAGGCCATGCCTCTTGATGTAACAATGTCACACATTAACACTATATTCCTAAGCATACCAAATGACCTAGCCCCAGCTAGAAGTAAAAGACCCAAATCTAATCCAATATGGTGGCTAGTAAAAGAAACCAAACAACTCTTAATCTGAAAGAAAAAAAAAACATTGAAGGTTTGGCTTAAAAAATAAAACTAAGACAACCATGCAGGATTTCACATATCTATGAAATCTCTCAAAGCAACAAACTATAGCAGACAAGAAATCTTTCTACATCTAAACCCAAAATTTCCTTTGACTGGCACAGAAAATGTTGGGATAATTGAAGAGTAGGATTCCCTGATATTCAATTGTATGCTACTTCGGCAATTGTAACAGTTATAGCATTGTGGATAAATTCATCTTATGATTCAGAATGAAAACAAATACATCAAGAAATATTATTAGTAAATAATAAATATATCACAACCAGTCTTAAACAAATAGTCCCTAATAATTTTATCTGGTTATTTAAAGATTCATGTAAATTGAATTACACCCTCTTCCCAACTTCCCTATCTAAATAACATCATTTCCTCCTTCCAAAAGTTACCATATTCTAACCACTGTATTAAAGACTTAATATTTTCCATGTTTCCTATTGCATATACAAATGACTGCTTAGAAACTTGTAACTTCAACAAAAGGCTTGTATTGAAACAACAAAGTAATAATTTATTGGCATCAATTCTTAAATGGTACTGATATTGTTACTCATCTGGTCAAGATGCAACAGATGAACATTGTGGGTTCTTGTTCAAGCAGTTTTATTATATACAAGCACATTGTAAATGAGGTTAAGTAACTAACTTATAAACAAACTAGCTATCATGCACATAGATATTAACACTCTGGCTGCACCTTCAAAATAGCACTGAAGCTAACATGTACTTGAGAAAGACACACAGACACACACACACACACACACACATATATATATATATATATATATATATATATATATATATATATACACATGCACAGA
The DNA here is from genome assembly GCF_019279795.1 of Protopterus annectens. Classification (NCBI taxonomy): domain Eukaryota; kingdom Metazoa; phylum Chordata; order Ceratodontiformes; family Protopteridae; genus Protopterus; species Protopterus annectens. The sequence goes on from NC_056737.1 coordinate 1,445,576,701, forward strand.
CAATTCTTGAAAATGCTTCTTAAAGGTAGAACACACTTGGTATTCTACATCCTCCCTCTTTGAAAAAATAAGATGCATTATAGACAATATTAATAAATATGCAATTTACACAAAATAATTTTCATCATGCAATTATACAAAGCTAGATGCATATATACAACTATGTCCAAGTTGCTGTGTATTTCACACTGGGCTTTGAAATGCGACCATATCATGTGACATAAAATTTGGGATCTGGTTTAGCAAATGGGATTGTCTCTGCTGACTGTTCAACCTTAGGAATATTGGAAGCACCTTCAGGAACATTATCAGGAGTCAAGACATGCACTGGAGTGGGAAAATTGTCTGGATTGCTCTGAGAGTTAGAGTCTTTATCACAGGGACAATACTGTGATATCAGCTCTGCTACAGGAAGAAGATGTATGTGATTCCTCCGGTACTCCATACCCTCAGATTTTACAACATAGGACCTTGGCTGTGCACATATACTCATTACTTGACCAATCTGGTTGAAACCTTTTGCCATTTGTATCCTCACTGTCTCTCCTTCTTTCAATGGACGAAGTAACCTGTTCAATCTGTTATAGCTGGACTTCTGATAAGAATGCTTTCTGGATAAATTGGGCTCTGATTGCTTTGTTGTTTTTAGCTTTAGGCCTCAATAAACTAGAACTGATAGGCAATGTTGTTCTGGTTTGCCTGGATAGAAGTCTCTGAACAGGTGAGCCAATTATATCATCATGGGGTATGTTTCTGAGACTGAGTAAATTAAAAAAAATTGTAGAACACGAAACACAGAAATCCTCTACCAACTAATAAAGCAGCTGGTGTAAAATAAATATAGCTGAAGTAGCAAACAAACACCAACTGTACCACAGCTAGGAAGTTTATTATAAAACAGGTAAGCGCTTTCAGGGATGTGCCCCTTCATCAGACAACTCACAAAAACAATTCATTCATATGCATAATATGTGTAATAATATTTATGAATTTTTGAACCAGATATATGCATATTCAAGATATATTAGAGTGGACCAACTTAAAGCATTTGTATTTAACATTGTATCTTTAAGACTTAATTGATAGCCGGTGCTTCTACTATACTATTTTTATGAGTTGTCTGATGAAGGGGCACATCCCTGAAAGCACTTACCTGTTTTATAATAAACTTCCTAGCTGTGGTACAGTTGGTGTTTGTTTGCTACTTCAACTAAATTAAAAGAAACATTGGTATTATCATGTTTTGACTTCTCAACTAATTGCTTTGCACTCTGTACTGCATGTTCAGCTAGTCCATTTGACTGTGGATACTCAGGACTACTATTAACATGTACAAAGTCCCACTCTCTTGTAAATATCTGAAACAATTGACTGGTAAATTGGATACTATTGTCAGAGATTAATTTCTGTGGACTGCCATGGGCTGACAAATGGCATTCAACTTAGTAATGACAACAGTGGAAGTTAAGTTAGGTAGTAGATCGATCTCAAACCAATTCAAATTAGAGTCTACCAGTACTAAGTAATGTTGATTGTTCATCTCGAATATGTCAGTAGCTACTATTGACCAAGGCAGTTCAGGGACTTGACTTAGCTGAAGTGGTTCTTTTTGCAAATGTGGTTTAGTACTATTACATACTGAACAGGAAGAAAGTACTTTATCAATGTTTCAGTTTCAATTCAGTACTGACACTTATTTGGTTAAAGACATTATTTCTAGAAATTGGGGGAAGTTTGGGGACTATTCTGACTTGGACTTGTTATTCAAGGATCCCCTGAAATTTACTTATAGGAAGGGGAAAACATTAAGGACAGGTTGGAATATAGAAAACCAAAGCAGGGTAGGCAGAAGAAAGGCACTTTTAAGTGTGTGGCTTGCTCCCAATGCTCACATATTATACAGGGGGAGAGTTTGTATTTAATGGAGAGGAAGACAAAGTTAGAAACTAACACATTCTCCAACTGTGACACCATGGGGGTCATATATATCACCATTTGTAAACCCTGTGAAGCCTTCTACATAGGGAAGACCACAAAGAAGTTTACAAGACAAATATATGAACATCTCTATGACATTAGTAAGCAAGACACTAATAATGCATTATTTAGACATACCACACTTTGTAAAGATGCAGTTTTTGTTTTTTTTTTGTCATAGAAAAAATAGAATAGGACCCTCGAGGTGGTCCCTGAGAGACAACGACAGAGTACTGGGAACTATTTTGGCTGTTGAGCTTGGAGGCCAATAGCGAACCAGGCTTGAATGACTATATTTCTTTAACTAGTGAACAGCAGAAAGCAAACCAAGAAGAAAACAATGCGGATGACCAACACCCTTCGTTCTGCTGCCAGTTAAGCCTTATTGTTAGAGTAACAATTGCTGTAATATTAGCTCCAAAAATCGAATAAAGCCAAAATAGCAAGCAACAGGAATCTCCAGTCAAACTTCTTTAATCCAAACAGCAAAAAACATCAAACACAAGCGCTTTCGCCCGTTAGTAACGGGCTTTTTCAAGTGTGACAATTTCTTTACAGAACAGTGCTTTTATATCTTTTAAACAACCACCATATTGAATAATTGCTTTAAATTAATTAAGTAGTTGTTGTAAATTACCACACAATTTTTAAAGGTCCCACTAGATTGTATGAAAACATTACCGACAATAAATACATTAAATATCGTTTTAAAATGTTTCACAATAAATATTACATCATATCATTTCTAAATTAACAATAAAAAGTGGAATTTTGAAATATAAAATACATTACTAACAGCAAATTAAAAATGAGCAGCCACTTTTAAATGCCCCTCCGTTATGCAAAAATGCAACAGCTACTAGGTACTCCCAAACATTGAATTTAAAACAATGAAAGAAGTAACATAAATGTAACTAAAGTTACTATCTGTGTTCTACTAGATGGATGGACCGTGCATGTTGTATAAAAATTTTTTAATAATTTTAATAATTAAGGAATAGAGTCCAACACAAAAAATATACTAAAAAAGTATCTAATATGTAATGTGCAAATATGCTGACCATTAAAATCACATATTGAACTAAAATAAATCATCCGAAAAAATACTATTTAATTTATGCTACTCAATTTACAGGACTAAAAAATAATGTTAAGAATCTTGTTATAGCTTATTACTTTTGGCTTTAAGGATACTAGTCAAACTAATCCCTTCATTCAATCCTGGACACTTTGTTGCATTTAATTTCAACTGCCACATCAATTCTTTGATATTAAGAGCAGTCTGCTTTATTCGATTTTTGGAGCTAATATTACAGCAATTGTTACTCTAACAATAAGGCTTAACTGGCAGCAGAATGAAGGGTGTTGGTCATCCGCATTGTTTTCTTCTATATTTCTTTAACCCCTGTCCTTAAATTTAGATCTGACCAGTAGATGGCAGTGTTTTACTAGTTTACCACAGTGGTTTTGTTTCAACACAATTTAAAACTTTGGTGTAACACATCTTTTTTTTTTCTTATTTCTATTATGTTACATTTGATGGCCAGCATTTTATGTATTTACATATTAATTATGTGATTCAATGTTTTTTTTAAATCTGCCTTTTAAAAAAAAAATCTGTTAATGTAACAAGTAACTATTTGTTTTAGGAATTTTTATAGTTGCATTTTTACAGTTGCACTTTGAATGCACTACATTCAATTATACTAAATGTTTCAATTGGTTAATTGTTTTGTCAATGGGAACAGAGGGTTATTTAAGGAGATTACAAGCTTGGTTAACTATTCGTTCTGATGAAGTCTAAGGATGAAAATGCAAGTTATTGTTTTGTGGCGTTAAATAAATCTTTTTGGTTCACTGACCTGAAGAGGCGTTTTGTTTGCTGGTTCTGCAAGTGCTTTGGTTTGTAGTGCTTTTGGTACTGTTTTCAAGCACTTTTTCCTTCTCAGTTGGGTTCATTACTTTATCAATTTCTTTTGCTAGAGAAATCCAAAACACTAGTCCTCTCATCCTTCTTTTGTTAGATATGGAACCTGGGTGACCATGATGCAAAATCTGGATATATTCTTGTTGTAAGGAAGCAGGAACAACAATTTTAGGACCTTTAAAAATAATGCCATCTTCCATTAACAACTCATTTCTGTAAGGAAAGTAATATTGTACTTCAGGTGATACACTAGACTGCTTTGACGACCATCCAACACTGATGTAGTGACTGAGCTTTTGCAAATCTGGATCAGTCACTGTATGATCTCCTAGCTATTCAAGTCTTGTGGTAGAAAAATTATACACTTCCATGAAATCAAAGTCAGAATTCTCAATGTCAAGCTGTTCTGTTGTATTTCTGGGTGATCTGTATAAGGTATCAGCCAGATAAAGAAGTTTGCCTTTCATATAGACCATTTTGAAGTTATACATCTGCAATCTGAGCATCATTCTTTGTAATCTCACTGGAACTGAATGCAGAGACTTCTTTAAAATACTAACCAGTGGTTCATGATCAATCAATCTGGATATCTCAACCATAGATATAATCATGTAACTTCAAACATGCAAACACTGTTGCCAAAAGTTCCTTCTCAAATTGAGCATACTGCATCTAAGTGTGGGTAAGTGTTCTAGATGAGTAAGTTACTGGCCTGCCCTCTTGAAGAAAACTGCACCTAAACCAAACTTTGAAGCATCGCAGGAAAGCGTTACTGGTGTGTTAACATCATAGTGTATTAATGTTGGTGGGATGGCAATTTTCAGCTTAAGAACTTCAAATGCTTTCTGGTGTTGTTCTAGCCATGACCATGTAACATTTGTATGTGTGAGCTCCCTCACAGGAGCAGTCAACTCACGGAAGTCTGGTATAAATTTGCCCAAATAGTTGACCATACCAAGAAAATATTGTAGAGCTTGCACATTATCCAGTGCTGGCATTTCAAGAATGGCTGCCTGCTTGGACAGGTCTGTTCCCAAGCCAATACTTGTAAATAAATGACCAACATATGTAATTTCTGGTAGTCTAAATTTGCACTTCAGAGGATTGAGCTTTAAGTTCACTTCATTTGGTCTGTCTAAAACTCTCTTAAGATTTCTGTCATACTCTGTCTCACCATTGCCATCAACCAATAAATCATCTTACTATTATAGCACAAGGATAAACTGAAAAAATTGCTCCATTGCATGCTGAAATACTTCACTTGCAGAATGTATTCCAAATGGCATCCTTAAGAATCTGTATCTTCCAAATGGGGTACTGAATGTAGTCAGTAGTGAAGAGTTTGTGATCAAGCATCACTTGCCAAAATTAACTCTTTGCATTTAAGACAGAAAAAATAGTGGCTTTTGGTATTAGGGGTACAACTTCTTCAACTGTATGCATAGGATAATGCGGTCCCTTTAATGCTTTTTCAAATCTCTTGGGTCAATGCATATTCTGATTTCATCTGAGCCTTTCTTATGAACTGATACCATGGATAACACCCATTCGGTAGGTTCTGTAACTGGACAAATAACACCTTGTTGCACCATTTTATCCAAATGAGCTTTGACTTTATGCTGCATGGCTATTGAAACTCTCCTTGCTGGTCTGACCACTGGACTGATCTCTGGGTCTAATTTCATAGAATATACAACTGGAAGTTTGCCCAACTTCTCATCGAAAACATCGGCATACTCTGATAAAAATAGTGTTAGTGAAGCTGGAGCTGGGACACATGCTTATTTGATGAACTTCTTTGGTAAAAAAAAGCAGATTAATTCTTAAATTGTCTCTGAGACCCAATAATGACTGTACAGGTTTTCAAACTATATAGAATAATAAGCTATAACAGTTTTTGTCCACATAACATGAAAGCACTACTGAGCCTTCAGTCTGAATTTCTTCACCTCCATAAGCAACACGTTTTGCACAACTAGTCACATTTAGTTGTTCACCAGCTCTGACCTTTGCAAAAGTATCTGCACACATAACATTACACTTTGAACCAGTGTCCATTTTGAGCTCAGTGGATTTACCATTGATCCGGACAGTACAAAACACTTCATTCCTTGGCAATAAATCTACTGCATCAATCTTTTCAGCAATTACTGACACATCAACTACATAGAAGGTAGACTGTTGTAGGTATATTTGACCAACTTGCTTTCTTGAGTGATCCTTCTTTGCAACTGTGTGAGATTTACTTGATTTACAGAATCTTTGAAAATGGTTATATTTCTTACATTTTTGGCATTGCTGACCAAATGCTATGCGTTTTTTTTCTTTTAGACTCATGATTGGCACCACAATTGTGATAGTTAACTATAAAGCTTGATTTGAGTTTTGCAGATTCACCCTTGTACTGTACTGAGCAGCATTTGTTCTGCACTGAGCATGCTCCTTTAACTGAACTGGTCTTGGAATTTGCTAGAAGACTACGGGTTTTACTTTGAAATCCTGCAGGGGCTGCTGCTGCCATGTGCTTAGGCCTGCTTTTGCAGTCACATGTTCCATACTGTCTACATTAGCTCTGGAGCCTGCTGAAACCAGCTCTTATCACTTGCAAGCATACTTGTGTACCTTTCTGTAACTTCATGGATCTGACAAATCTCAGTGGCTTTGCTCAGCATTAAATCACTGTCATGAAGCAAAATCTTTCTCACAGAAGCACTATTAGTACCACACATGAGTCTCTCTATTATTAACTCATCTTTTAAATTGCCATACTTACACATTTTAGTTCTTTTTCTCAGGTCACTAATATAAGCTGCAAAGGATTCCCCTTGCTTTTGATCTCTGGTGTAAAATAAATGCCTCTCTAATGTAACATTAGTCTGGGGTTACACATTTCTCTTAATTTGTGCTTCAAACACTCAGGATCCTCTCTTGATTCACCCTGCACAACAATATGACAAGTTTCTCCTTCACTTTCATACACTGCTGGTGCATATACAAATGAACGCTCCCTTTCAATGGCCTCTGATCTTGCTAGGTTTAACAAAATGAATGCCCTGGTGCATGCATCTTTATCAGAATGAGCTGCTTGTATAAATATATCATACTCTTGCTCAGTTATTCGCCAGCTGTCTACAATATTCTGATCAAATATAAGTGGTAGGGACTTTCAAAATCCATCTTCCATATTAACATATCTCAGTGAAGACTTGCAAATATGCATGAACACATACACTTACACATACACATATACATGCACCTGAAATTTATGCCAGTACTTGTAACTATGCCCAATAGCACACTACGCTTCTGTATAACTGAACTTTGCAAAATAACTCTCCTGGGCACTGTAACACTCAGAATTACTTTACTGTAAAAGCTGTTTGCCTTGAAATTACTTCATTGTGAAAACTATTTGTTTCGAAATTGCTTTTACTGTAAAAGTCATTTATCATCATTTTAAGAAATATTTTGAACAACTGCACTGTGCAAATAAACTGGGCAAAAGAAGCTGAGAGCAAGAAACATTTCGAAGCAACTATACCTTGCAAATAAATTATTTTGAAGTAATGGCAGTTTGTGAATAAACTGTTTTGAAGTAATTGCAATTTGCGAATAAACTGTTTCAAAGTAATTACACTTTGCAAAGGTATTGAACAGAAGAAGCTCAGAGTGAGAAACACTTCAAAGTAACTGCACTTTGCAAATAACACTACACAGCACACTGAAATTTCCCCAAAATGGCTGCACGTTGCCAAATAACTATGTACAGTGCAAGAACGGCTGCCTGTTTGGCTGGCATGCTGCAAATAGACACACTCATGCACAAAAAACTTTTTGAAATGGCTGTATTTGACTGCACTTCATGAAATAGTTGCACTTTGTACACAACAAACTCTTCAAAGTAAATGCACAGTAATAAACACACAGTAAGCACTTTTACACACTTTGAGATACATCGAATAACTCTAGTTATGCTATTCAAGGCTTTATTCAATGCAATGTAGCAGTTTATGCTAAAAAACAGTAATTTGTCAAAACACATGCAGTCACCTCACTTTATCTGTGCTCAGTGTGCCCTTTTCTGCCCTTTCTGTTATATTTGTTTCACAAATTTAATCTCTTTTCATGCCCAGTATACTTTCTCGTGCTTGTTTTAACTCTAAACATGTTAATTTTACAATTCTGAGGTAATTTTATACCTCCTGTATACTTTTCTAATGCTTGTTTTATCAAACAACTTAGTTTCAAGCACTTTAATTAATTACCTTTTTTATGCTTCTTGTTTGCTTAATGTTTCTGTGCTATTCATTCACTTAGTAATGCATTTTGTGCACTTGTAACGCTGTTTTATCTTTTTAAATAAATAAATAATGTGTGTGTTCTCATTATCTTTTTGCTTGCTTCTGGCCATTTTTTGCTCTCGGTTCACTTAGTTTGCCTTCACTGTCAATTCTGCAGCTTGTGGCTCTGAAGAGTAGTCTTCACTATCCTGCTTCTGACTCCATGTTGCTCGTCTGGTCAGGATGCAACAGATGAACATTGTGGTTTCTTGTTCAAGCAGCTTTATTATATATAAACACATTGTAAATGAGGTTAAGCAACTAACTTATAAACAAACTAGCTATCATGCATATAGAAGTTAACACTATGGCTGCACCTTTAAAATGGCACTGAAGTTAACACGTGCTTGGTGTGTGTGTGTGTGTGTGTGTGTGTGTGTGTGTGTGTGTGTGTGTGTGTGTGTGTGTGTGTATATATATATATATATATATATATATATTTATTGTTCTATATATGCATGTGTTATGCTTGCTTTTCAACTGTTGAAAATATGGTGTGTTGGGTTTATGGGAATACTTCTGCATGCTGTTATAACTAATTGGGAATGCTGTTCACTGTTACTAACCCATATCTTTATTAAACTCTCCAAAACATAGTTTGTATGGGAAGGCCGGTCCCAGCGGACCCACCTGTCCCACCTCAGCTGGCCATGGCACTTGGCACCAGCAGGTCTGGTGCCCAGCCTGGGACCTCCTCCTTCGTTGGCCCTGCACCACCTTTGGGTGGAAGCACTGCAGGTGAAGGGGCTTGGCCCCCCAGTGCAAGCATGGGCGGAAAAGGGCCACCTATCACCCTTCGAACGGTCTGGGCTGTGGTGTGTAGAGAGATTGAACGTTCTGTTGCAGAACCTCTACACCAGCTTGAGGCACGAGTGGCTCAACTCCCAGGTCAACCTGCTCCACCTACACAGCCCCCAGCACAGCCACACTCTGGGCTGCGAAGGTGCAGTGGTGACTGCCCATGGGTGGGGTCCTCAGTCCCACTGTTTCCATCTGTGGGCTCATGGGCTTGCAATTTCCAAACACCCCCCCGTCAAAGGTGTTCACCCACCACATGTGTCATATACCACCCCTGTATGTGTTTTGTTTGCCTTGTCTGTTTACCTCCCCAACCTACCTCCCCAAATATACCTACTTCCCTTACCCCACATTCCACTCTCACCTGAAAAAAAAAAAAGGGCAATCTGCTCCCAAAAAAAAATTAGCTGCCATTTTGTACACATGTCCACTGGATACATAAAATGTAATTTAATTGGCATTACAACATACTTTGTTGTCCTCACCCCTCTCTCAGTGGTTGAAGGTTTCATATCTACCTCCAAATTTATTCCATATGCACAGCTGTTGCTGTTAAAGAAATGGGCAGCTATGGACCTTCCCTACACCCATCTTGCACATCCCGAGCTATTTTCCATACTGTCTTTCCCTCTTTGTGCCCCTTTTTCACCACTTTCCTGTCTCCCCATTTATCTTTTCTTTCAAAGAAATGAGTGCGGGGGTTAGCGGGAGTAAGCACTATTAAGCAGTAGTTAGTGGGTTTGCGTGAGTGTGCACTTGTTTGCACTTAGCTAAGCATTGGTAAGCATCGCGCAAACCCGCACAAACCCGCTTACAACTGCTTAAAAGTGCCTTAGTCACTCTGTATGTGAGGGCCCTTGTTCTGCTCAGGAGCAAAATAAAACACCTCTGTCAGTCTTGAACCCCAGACCTTGTACACACTACACAACATGAAGTATCACCAAGCCATGGTAGATATGACACAGACAATGGATCCTACCCAATTTGGCTTTGTCAAGGGCAGATCCTGCCTCTTGAACTTGGTCGACTTTTTCGAAACAGTCACTAAGGCCATTGATGAGGGTAAGGCAGTTCACACAGCCTACCTTGACCTAGCAAAAGCATTCGACACAATACCCCACTCGGGCATCATAGAAAAGCTCACCAGCTTAGATGTAAACCCATATGTCACAAGATGGGTTGCAAACTGGCTCAAGGACAGAACACACAGGGTTAGAGTTGCTGGTGCCATGTCAGACTCTAAGCCGGTCACGAGCGGTGTCCCACAGGGCTCAGTCCTGGGCCCCCTCTTGTTCGGCATTTATTTTTCTGAAGTGCAGGCAAACATAGGGGGATTGTGGCTGACAAAATTTGCAGATGACTGCAAACTGGGCACCATAATTGACACTCCATCAGACACAGACATCCTCCAGAAAGGTCTCATAGAAATGGATAACTGGTGCCAGAGCCATGGCCTTAAGCTAAATGCCAAAAACTGTATAGTCATACCCTTTGGGAAAAACAAGGTAACCCCTAATTACCACATAGGTGGTAATCCATTAAACACGGAAGAAGTTATCAGGGACCTGGGGACCCAAGTTGACAGTAACCTCTCTTTTGACACTCACATTGCCAAAGTGGTTAGGAAGACCTTCTACATTGCCCACCTTATCATGAAGGGATTCACATCCAGATCAGGAGAGGTCATTGTACCCTGTACTCTTCACTTATCAGACCAATGATTGAGTACAACGCCCCATTGAATGTACCTTACCCGACACCTGCAGCAGTTGGAAAGACCCCAAAAGTTCCTCACCAAAAGGATAAAGGGGCTCAAACATATGTCATACGATGCCCGACTGAAGAAACTCCAGCTCTATTCAGTCACATACCGTCTGCTCAGAGGTGATCTGTGCCTGACATACAAGGCCATGTCCAACCTGGAATTAATGGACATGCTCCACCTCAAAAAATCCAAATCCACCAGAGCCACGAGAGCAAGAGACTTAAACCTCAACACGGATATAAATAGGACGTGCTGGAGGGACAGATTCATCACCCAGAGAATCCCTACACTATGGAACAGAATCCCAGTCCATGTGAGGCAGAGCCTCTCACTGACTCTGTTCAAGAGAAATCTTGACGAGTGGATGGGAGATCGTAGGTTTACCCAAGGGAATCATCTCTGTATCACTGCTGGACAGAGGCACAGCAAACTAATGGGTATAGTATTCTCATCCTAAGGGGTGGTGAAAGCCACACACACTCTGGCTAGGCTTATAAATGCCCTAGGGCAGATAGCCTAGTATGAACCTATGAACCTATGAACCTATATACAACAAGTTGGTGCTGAAATAAATATATCATGCATCAGTATGAGTGAATGTAAAAGAAAAATAGGAATGTCATACCACACAACTTGTTCTGTGGATCTTTACCAACAGTTGTTGTGGGATTACATTACATGACTGTGATAAGAGAAGCAGCCATTCTAGCAGGAAATAATGTTACACCATCACTTTACAACCCCACACAGTATCACAGCAGGACAAACACTGGCATATCTATTTAGGGAAGACCATACCTCCCAACTGTCCCTAATTTTCAGGGATGTCCCTGATTTTGACACAAATTTTAGCTCTGTCCCTCTGAATCCCTCCTAAAACTACTGACTTTGGGCAGAAAGATGGTGAATTACACTTAATGAATAATGACAATAATTAAGAGTTAGGCACTTCTTTTACTTCTGAAAAGGTGTATTAATTCATATGCTCTGATTCTCTCAATGTTTCAACTTAATGGCACTAATATTTTAAAGGTGTCCCTGACTTTTTTTTTACTTTTCCATGAGTCTGTTCAAATATGTACCTGAGTGTTTGAGCGGTCTGGCAGAGGCAGAAACACAGAGGCATATCAGCCTTTCTGCTGTTACACACTGTGCAAATAGCTTTGGAAGGAGTTTCAGAAGCATAACCTTATGTAGGAATACAAAACTGAAATACAAATGGATGTAGCCATGTACTGGTAGCAACCAACTGTAACAATGCCATTGCTCTATTGCTGAAAAGACCTGTGTGGTGCACAGACATAAAATAACATGCTATTCTCTGGCTACAATATGGATAGGTCCACAGTTAGCAGTTATGCAGACAGACTACTTGCCTTAATAAACTAACATGTACACAGCAACCCTGTAAGTCCAGCAAGATAAAATCCACACAATAATACTTACTCTCTATGTACTTCTGCACCCCTACCTAAATGTAGAATATACCTGTGTGTGCAGGGTCTACCAAGGATGTAGGTAAGCATACTCACAGTACTGAAATATGTCCATTTTTTTCTGAGCAGCTTGTGCTAATGTCAACACTAAAAAAAGTGCAAACTTTTTAGAACTGAGTAATTGAATATTCACAGTATAGCAGTTCACAAACAATTATTGTGCCAAAGGAATACATCTCAATAACTAGCTTTGTATGGCAGTTAATTGTAAAAGTTGAGAATAAAGTACATCTTTCCATGTATCTTGGGGTAACATTTTGAGGGGTGAGTACATTTCTACACTGACAAGTGGGTACTGGAAGCAGCAACATTAGGTCTGAGTACAAAATGTAAATCTCTGGCTACACCCCTGGCTTCTGATATAAGAACTATACCAACCTTCTGTCTTAAACAATGATGTCCACAGCAAACAAGGATGATTTCCATCTTGAAAAGCTGAAAGGGCCACCCCTACCTGAGTTAGCAATTTATAGTATTGGGTTGCTATGACAGTGATTACTGCAATTACTGCAGAGCAGGCTGCATGCAATTAGCAAATGGTGGCCACTAATTGGTGCAGAGGCCATCACATGCTCATGTTCAAATACCTACAAAAGCAGGCTGCAATCTCTGCCAACAAACTCAATCACTCTATTACAGAGACGGACAGAGAGAGAGAGATAGAGAGAGGGAGAGAGAGAGACAGATAAAAAGAAAAAGGAAAATAAATATTACCAAATCATACAAAGGAAAGGTATGTGACACATATGTATTTACTGGCATGTAGAAGATGTTATTGAAGAATAGTCTACATAATGTGAACCATTCATGTGTGGCAGCAGTACTTATTTATGCATAGATGTTCTGCTTAACTACTGCTATGGACAATACAGTGTGTACCTGTGGGCAGTGTGACATACCTGTGAAATGTGTAGCTCAGTATTAAATGTAAAAGATCTGATCCATGTTATCTGTGTTCTGTACAGTAGTGTGGCCAATGGCTGTTGGGAGGATTAGCACTGACATTATATAAACATGGGTGTGACAGAACAACACATGCATGATAGTCATATTAAAGTGTAGCTTAGCACTGGCAACTGCTGTAGCAGTCTAGTATGCTTATCTAGTATTTGTAGCCATATATACCCCCTAATGTTAGTGTGTGTTCTTATGTGACACCTGTTTGTGTTGCAGCAAGGCCCAACAGTTCAGCTGTGAGGTCCAGGGGCTTACAACAGTGTGGACCTTGTGTGTGTGTGCCACACACATACGGAGAAATATATATGTGTCATATATATTCACATCTGTATATGTGCATAGAGCAGGGGACATATTGCAACTGTTTGTGAAGGGTGGATATATATATATGTTGGTGAAGGTTAGTATGCCCATATTTCTATGTAGGTTTTAGTGTGTGACAAACAAGACAGCATACAGTGCTGGTATATGACATGTGGTGGTTAAACACTGTGGGTGGTTTGTTCAGTTTGCAATGTTGAAGCCAGTGAGGCCTGTAAAGCTACCTGGGCTGTGAACACCTTCAATGCATTTATCCCAAGACTGTGCGAATTTATTACATTACTGTACACCTCACATCCTTTGTATAATTGGGAGGGTGGCCTAATGGTTAAGGTGTTTGCCTTACAAACACAAGGTACAGGGTTTGAATCTCACAGGGGATAATTGGCTAGGCTTAAAATGGCTTTCAAGGGCAGTTAGCCTAGTACTAACCTATGATCCTATGATCCTATAATCAATATTCTCACTATGAAAGGTGAAATGTATATGTGCCTACATATATATGTATATGTACACCAATGAATGTGTATGCATATATATATATATATATATATATATATATATATATATATATATATATATATATATATATATATAGATAGATATAGCTATATATACTCATACACACCTACATCTACTTGTTGCAATAGATTCTCTGTATTGTTGACTGACTGTGATGGTCAATGTGTTTGTTAATACGTCAAATATCTGTGGGATAGCTTAGTGGGAAACTGTTTATGTCATGGTATTATGGGTCTTTGATTTGATCCTAGCAAAAGCTGTGTATTCTGTTACTAGACAAAAAAGTGCTATTGCATACAGTGTGATTAAGTCCCTTGGTTTTAACTAGGGTGTGGCATTGGAGGCTAAAGCACTACATCTATGATTATTGATTGGTACTGATGTTGAATCCAAATCCTGTGCATACTGTAGTACTACTTGAAGCTCTGGGCCAGTACAGCAAAGTATGGTGTATGTCCACATTGCTTGCATCCACTGTTTTGTGTGGTCCCTGTATTCATCACAGATGACATTTCTCAATATTAATGTTATGTAAGTACTGACACACAGTACTGTATAGTACACACTGAAAGCTTATCTGGGTTGTCATACCTTTGTGCCCTGTAATTATGTCTGATGTGTTTGTGAGTATGTCTGTAACATGTCTTTTGACATATGTGTGGTAAAACATATAACTGCGTATCTAGCAACATTCATAGTGTACTACAGCAGTATGCGACCTATATTATCATATTTTGGCTATGGGTTTGCCATTAACAAGTTGTGTGGTATAATAGTAATACATTTACTGGACCTTACACTCATTGTGATGGATGATATATTTCTTTACACATCAGATTGATGTATATCTGCTGTGGCTAGGTGGTGCATCGTTTTGCATTCAGTGTGTCAGGTACTCTTGTATAGTCTTATATAGTGATTTTATTTTGTTGCTGTGCAGAACATGGTTCAGTAAATAGAGATTGAGCCAGGCACTTTCAAGTAGTTGTGGGGTGAGCAGTGATAAGTGGCAGTTAAAGTGTTTCACTCTCGGTTAGCTAATAGGTTGCTATATATGGCAGTTTAGTGATATCTGTACCGTATAATGTTAAATGTGCCATATGACTTGCTCAGACATATTTTCGTATTTATGTCTTCCAGGGATCATGGTGCATCGCAGGAACCCCAGTTACAGTAGTGTTGACGATGATATAATTACTAGCAGTATGATTCAGCACTATAGTCTCATGTTCTCACAAACCAGCCAGGACCAGCAGGAGCAAACTGCATTGTGGCAAGATGTTGTTTGCAGGGCAAATGAGGTAGACCTGCATAACTGGACATATGAGCAGGTACGCCACCACTGCAGTGATCTTCTCAGACATGTCCGTCAGCGTGCTGCTGATGTGCAGAGACAACAGCTTGCAACAGGAGGTGGTGTTAATATCCATCCCCCCCTCACCAGAGTGGAGGAGCTGCTCCTGAGCCTGGTGGCACCTGCCCAACAACAACAGCAGCAGACATACACCATGATGGAGGATGGAGCCACCCAGCAAGAACTCATGGAGCATGCAGGTAACATGGCATATCTGTAGACTACTGTTATCTATATTGGTAGATCATGCATATGTGAGATGTGGAGTGTGTCGTTAAAGGATGTGGAGCCTGTTGTTGTGCAATACTGATCATTTGGAACATAATCTGTAGCCCTGTGAATGTAAACTGTTGTTGTACAGTAAGATTGCAAACACACAGTAGCAATGTCACAGTTGTGGCTACTGACAAACTGTCTCATCTCTATGTAGGTCCCTCTGGGGTGACATCAAGGCAGCAGACAGATGCTGGTGAGTGCGTTCTACATTTGTTATTGTAAATAAAAAGTGCATGTCATAGTTAAGGTGTAGGCCATGTACACATGTAACTCACCTACCCATAATGCATGTTGTGCATGTTTGGTGTAAGACCATGCACATCTCACTAATGTGATTAGCTGCCTCAAACACATGCAATACCCAGACCATCTCAAATACATGTGGCTAGACTGTAGTGATCATTGGATAGGCACAGTTGATACTCAACATGCACATAACATACACATCTATGTCATACACAGAGCATTTTAATATGCTGCACATAAAGGATTCCCAAACCCTCTGTAAAGACACAATCCAGTATCCAAAATCTCATCCACACATTACACATAATATACCTGAGGAGTAGAGGCCTATCATGGGGCATTTACACACTCTGCAACACACTACACATTCATGTCAGGGAATGCTCCTTATTGGCCTCCTTACAAACTCATGTAACAACTGGTTGTGAAATGGTGAATGTAGCCAAGGTAGTACAGTTCCGGTACAGCATGATCAGTGCTGGTTTGGGAAAGATTTGTAGCCTTGAGTGACCACATGATGCTTCATGATGATGGCCTATGTTACTATACCCCATCCAGTTATTGTAATCAAAGTACTACACATAGCTTTCATTGCTATACACCTTAATGTTGTGTGTGTGCACACATATGCACCTCTAAACAATATGTATACCAATCACCATTTGCACAACTGACACATATATGTCTCGTGATGCTATTGAGTGGCTAGGTCATATGACACACTTTGGGTATGTGTAGTGTTTAAATATGCAGTTGTGTTTTAGCATACCATGTCATGGATGACACTGGCATGTCAACAATATTATCTACACTCACCATAAGTACCGTACATTGGGTATGCGGCCGAATGGTATTCCATCAATTATCCATGCACCACTGATGATGTGTGAATACTCATCATGCATGTGCTAAAAATGTGTCCACAATTAATTGCTAAAGACAAAGAGGCTGTAATCAGCATTGGATACCTATCTGGCACACAGATACACATCCAGCCATGGTATGTACACCTGTGAGTTATGGTGCACAATACATTACAGAGTTTTGAATACCTGCACAACAATGTTGTGTCCATGTATGTATTGTGTTCCAGGGGGAGGCCCATCACCTAATAACAAAACACATGCATCAAAGCCATGTATACTGTTAGTAACAAGGACTGTATACACTTGCACTGCATGCTGTTGAGCAACACATGTCCTGCATGCTGACATGTGTGATATGACTGTTTTGCTTGTGATACTGTACCCCACCATCACCTGCTATTGTGTATGTTCTGAGATTGCTGGTGTTGTGTGTGCTTTAGGGAGGAGTGTATTTTTGTGTATGTGCATGTGTGCATGTGCGCATGTGTCCATGTGCGCATGTGTGCATGTGCACATGTGGTCTGACATCATGTTCAGGTCTTAAAGTGTGTTTCCTGTTTTCCTCTCACAGTTGCCAAGGTGGGACTGGTTCAGTACAGCAGGGAACCTGATGTCACTAAGACAGACAGTGATCATGAGGATAGGTGTGTTGAGGCACAGGCAGGTTTGTCAGGGTCTGTTGTTGGGCCAACAATTGACAGTACACAAGTCTCCACCCCATCCATGCACACAGTCATCCTGCCTGTACATCCATCATCACCATTGCCCTTAGATGAGGGACAGTGTATGGTTGGCACTGGCCAGGACAGTGTGGTATCTATGGCACATGTATCAGGACACAGCAGCCATAGCCAGATGTCTGGAGCGGTACCACATAGGCAGATGCCCAGATGTTCTCATCAGAGCACTGCTGGTCATCATGCCCCTGGCAGATGTGCCACACCTCTTTCTATTAATGCATGTTCCAGGCTGTCATGGAGACACAGAAACAAATGGAGCGGTACACCAGACAGGGACTAAGGGCACAGAGGGCTCATAACACCTCTGTAAATGACAGTATCCATGATGTAGCAGCTGCCATGTGTAATTACACTGAGGTCATTGATAGACGTTGGGGTGAGACATTGGATGTCCTCCACAATGTCATGTCCATGTGTCAGGACAGTGCACAATGTTTGCGACATCGATGTGGATGTATGCCAGCAACATCAGCAGCTGGAGGTCACCGTGGATGCCCAGCAAGTCACAGCCACTCCCGTAGTGCCAGTACCAGCCCCAGAAATGTGGGTGGGCTGTCCATAGACCATCCTAGAAGACCACATGCACGTGGCTCTGGCCAGTCCCAGCAGGGACCTGGATCCAGTGGACATATGTCAACCTCTTTGGATAGTACCCGGTCTGGATTAGTACCTGATACTGTCTGTAGCACCCCTGCCAGGCACAGGTTCTGTATCCATGGCCAGAGATGGTGATCTGTAAAGCCTGTCAGGTACAGTCTGTAGCTGTCTCACAAATCCCTGTATATGGCAGCCACATGGTGGAACTGTGTGCATGCAAACACACACACATAAACCAGAAAGGTAGGGCAAACACATACCCGCACACATTACATCAACATTGGCCTATAACAGTACTCATGGCCCTCACACACACACTCACACACACATGTTGATTGTATGGCTAAGTGTAGGCCTCTGGCAAACCAACAACACACGCTGTGCATATGATGAAACCTGTGCCACCTCCTGTCATCTGTAACATTGATGCAAGAACAGGCTAACATGGTGCTGATGCACAGGGTGACTTTAATAAAGTATAGCAATGGTTGAATGTGTAGCATGTTGTCAGCAGTAAAGTGTAATGATATCCTTGAAGGTGTAGCTGAGCAGGCATGATGCATTAAAGCTGTAATTAGCAATGTTGTATTGTTTCCACCAGTATTTATTCCAATTGCATTTTGTTTGCCCATGTGCGACTTGGCTGATGTGTGTAGTTGTGTCAGCATGTGTTATACAGTGGACAGTAAGTGTGGGGTGTGTGCAGCACAGGTTTGCAGGTGTACATTTGTGAACATGGTGGAGGTGCACTGTCTGCATGTACATGCATATTGGACACATGGGTAGGGTGACATGCCCTATATTAGCCAGAGTTAACACTCTATAGTTTCTATTGGTGGCCAGTATGCATTGTACTACACACATTTTGGAACTTGAGTATGCATGTGTGTGTGTATGACACGGGATGACACTGTGTTGTGGGTGATGCTGTTGTTGCCATCTGTCATTGGTTTGCATTACTAAGGTTAACACTGTCCCAGCGGCATAATCCTTTATTAATGCACACTGTTCATCTACAGGGTTGCATGGACCGTGCTATCACAAACACAAGAAATTCTCACTTATACAGTAAAAGTGCATTAGTCTCATGGACCCCTGCCAAAAGCTAAATATATAATAGAAGGTGTGAAGTTGTACCAAAAAAGGGTTACATACCAAGAAGGGATAACCTCTCTGGTCAGTATCATTGGGAAAATACAATCCTTCAATAAACATACAAGGCAAGCTTCAAAATACAAAATGGCAAGGATTCCAAGACAACAGTAAAGCTTTCTTTAGTGTTGTTTGTAATCTACAGGGGAAATCTCAGATCGGGTCCAGTTAATGTAAATGGTCACAAAGTACACTTATCTGACTGACATTACCAATTCCTTGCCAGACAGACAGTTTGAATGCGGATTTCACCACCCTGTCATTACACAAGGGCCACATTTCCAGACCTGAAGAATATAAATCCTGATGATTCAGACACTCTAGTTAAAACATCTCTTTAACAAAGTACACACCACGGTGGCAGGTACTGGACAGTGTCCCTGGCTGTGTCATACACAAGCTGACATATGAAGTCACCACTCACCTAAATGCTCTGTCCAGATGCAGCCTCTATACAGGTTACATACTTGTTAAAAACAAAGAGTTAGAAGGTCACACTGAAAAATCAATCAGAAAAAAACTAAGTGAAAACTCCAGCCAAGCTAGAACTTCCAATGAGTAACCTCCCAAACCTTCTGTAACAGAGGCACATGGGATATATGCAAATGGCCCTTATGAACCAAAATATGCATATCTATAGCTAGTGGGGTTTGGCTTTATTGGCCGGAAATTGTCTATTAAAACCACTTCAAACGTAAAAGTCATGGACAATCAGAATCGCCATATAGCTGAAACACCTGATGTTCATAAGGGTCATTTGCATATATCCCATGTGCCTCTGTTGCAGAAGGTTTCGGAGGTTACTCATTGGAAGTTCTAACTTGGCTGGAGTTTTCATTTAGGTTACATACTTGTGGAATGACACACGGTAATGATGTTCACAGTCCACAAGGGTTGAGCTACAACGTCTTCTTCTTCTCCTTTCAGAGGCTCCCATTATGGGTCACCACAGTACATCATCTGTTTCTATTTCTTCCTGCCCTCTGCATCTTGCACTGTCACACCATCCACCTGCATGTCCTCTCTCACCACAGCCATAAACCTCATCTTAGGCATTCCTCTTTTCCTGTTACCTGGCGGCTTCATCCTTAGCATCTATTTCACAATATACTCTGCATCCCTCCTTAGCACATGTACAAACCAACTTAATCCTGCCTATCTGGCTTGGTCTACTAACCTTTAAACCTGGCCTGACCCTCTAATATACTTATTCTTAAACCTGTCCACCCTTGTCACACCAAGTGCAAATGTTAACATAAATTGATTAAGGGTAGAGCTACTACAGATCCTGGAAACTCTCACCCTATAAGCCAGACAAATGTTATCTGGAAGGCTATGGAGCACAGCATTATGGAACTCATTAACAGAGACATTATGAACCTGCAAACACTGCACCATACCCACTTAGGTTCTCTAAAGGCCAGATCATGGCTCCTACACCTAGTAGACTTCAAGCCAGTCAACAAGGCTATAGCTGAAGGAGGGTTGGTCAACACAGCCAAGCTATAGCTCACCAGCAATTCATACCCATCCCACATACTAGTATTATACATAACCTCAACAGACTGACCATAAATGATTGCTTGATGATGGCTTGCCAAATGACACACAGATGTAGGACACACAGTAACATTTGCAGTCTCCATATACTATTCTATGCCAGTAACAAGTGGTATTCACCTGCACTCGGTCATGGGACCACTGCTGTTTGGCATATAGCGTTCTTAGGTACAAGCAAACACAGTAGGGATATATCTGCCTATGTTTGATGACAATGCATACTGTGAGCTATACTTTATAGTCCAGATGACACACACATCCTCCAAAAGGGTATCATACAGACAGATACCTGGTGTCAAACTCATGCCGTAAAGCTATAAGCCAAAGAAAGCATAGTTATCCACTTTTAGAAAACAAAGTATCCCCAGAGTACCATATAGGTAGTAGCCCCCAAAATGTGGAACAGGTACTAATGTATACATAGAGCCATGTGTTAAGTCATCTCTCCTTTGATAATCACATTACCAAAGGGTTTTGGAAATCACTCTGTGGAGCACATAAGCAATAAAGAGTTTGCATGCAGATCCACAGAGGTTGTTGCACACCTAGCCTGATGAGCCTCGTCTGCAAGGCCATGGAATGTATCATCATGGAACTCATAAACAAAAACATTGGAGATTTCCAAACTTTGGACCCCACACAGTTTGGGTTTTTAAAAGGCAGATCATGTCTCCTAAACCTGATAGACTTCTTTGAAGTAGTCACCAAAGCCATAGATGAGGGTAAGGTGGTTCACACAGCCTATCTAGATCTTGCCAAGGCATTCAACACCATCCCCCACTCTGGAATTATAGATAAACTCACTAAACTAGGTATAAATCCCTATGTCACAAGATGGGTTGCCAACTGGCTTACTGAAAGAACCCACACCGTGAAAGTAGCAGACTCCAAATCAGACTTCAGACCAGTGACAAGTGGAGTACCACAGGGTTCAGTCCTGGGTCCTCTCCTGTTTGGTATCTACTTCTCTGAAGTACAGGCTAACACAGAAAAGTCTTTGGCTAACTAAATTCACAGATGACTGCAAACTAGGAGCCATAACTGAAACTCCTAACGATGTGGACATCTTACAAAAGGGCCTCACTGAGACAGATGCCTGGTGTCAAAGACATGGTCTCAAGCTCAATGCCAAAAAGTGCATTGTCATCCCCTTTGGTAAAAACTCTGTACCCATGAACTACCACATAGGCGGTAGTCTACTTAACACCAAAAGTGTGATAAGAGACCTTGGGACACAGGTGGACAGTAGTCTCTCCTTTGATAATCACATCGCCACAGTGGTCAGGAAATCCTTCTACGTGGCACACCTCATCACAAAAGGTTTCTCATTAAGAAAAAAAGAGGCCATTGTTCGCCTTTACTCATCACTCATTAGACTCATTATAGAGTACAATGCCCCTTTTGCTATGTACCTCACAAGACATCTACAACAACTGGAAAGTCTGCAAAAATACCTCACAAAGAGGATTACTGGCCTCAAACAGATGCCTTATGCAGACCGTTTAAAAAAACTCCAGCTTTACTCAGTCGCACATCGCCTACTCAGAGGTGATCTGTGCCTAACATACAAAGCTATGTCAAACTCAGAGCTGTTGGACATGCTCCACTTAAAGAAATCCCAGTCCCTCCGAGCTACACACTCTAGGGACTTAACCTTATCACCACAATAAATAGAACATGCTGGAGGGATAGATTCCTGTCCCAGAGACTTCCCATACTCTGGAACAGACTACCTATCTATGTCAAACAGAGCTCCTCATTAGCATTCTTCAAGAAAAATCTTGATGATTGGATGGGTAATAGGAAATTCACCTCGGGGATCACTTCTGTGGTTCGCTTGACAGGGGCACAGGAAAATAATTTTCTTGGGTGGTGAAAGCCAGGGTACCTTTTTGGCTAGGCTTGTATAGGCCCTAGGGCCAATAGCCTAGTACCTACCTATGAACCTATGAACCTATAATGATTAGTCATCTTTGCCAGACTTTGCTTGCTTTGGAACAGGTTTCAGATATACCTCAAGCATAAACCCTCACTCACACTCTTCAATAGAAACCATGATGAGTGGATGTGAAACGGAAGATGTAGCCCAGGGATCACTGCAGTGGCTAAGCTTGTAATAACCATACAGAAGTGGCCTAAGGTCTGGAAAGCACCAGCACGCTCTGGCAAACATAACAGATGCATTCATGGAGAAAGCAGAGTACCCACCTATGAAATAATTGAGGTCACATGTATATATGTGGATTTGCCCCAGAGCTACCTTACATGTGTAATGCACATACAGTTGTCATTGTGATATGTCATACACTAGAAAAATCAGAACCCACTCCACATTGGCCAATGATGTCACACACCTGGAGCACACACACACACACACACACACACACACACACACACACACACACACACACACATTCAGCAAGTGCGAGATTCAAGCTCCTTTTTAACTACATTATGATACTACAGCAGTATGCATTTACACAACACGCTATACACATTACTGGGATTTCATTGTTCTACAGGTATATTTGTAGGATGGTGACATCATGAGACTCGACAAAGATGAGTATACCACTTTTAAGGGGTGTGAGTAGTCTCCAAAAAGGTTGCTCCATTTCAGGGAAACACACACACACACAGTTGACAAGTGCAGGATTCAAACTCCTACCTAACTACATTATGATACTACAATAGTACACATTTACACGATGCACTATACACATTACTGGGATTTCTTCTTTCCACAGGTATATCTGTAGGATGGTGACAGCATGAGATTTGACAAAGATGAGTATACCACTTTAAAGGGGTGTGAGTAGTCTCCAAAAAGGTTGCTCCTTCCCAGGGAAACACACACATTCGACAAGTGCAGGATTCAAACCCCTACCTAACTACATCATGATATGACAGCATTACACATTTAAACAACGCACTATCTATATTACTGGGATTTTTTCTTTCCACAAGTATATTTGTAGGATGGTCACATCATGAGACTTGACAAAGAGGAGTATTCCACTTTTAAGGGTTGTGAGTAGTCTCCGAAAAGGTTGCTTCTCCGCAGGGGGACATACAGATACACAGTTGGCAAATGCAGGATTCAAACCCCTACCTAACTGCATTATGATATTACAGCTGTACGCATTTACTCGACGCACTATATGCATTCCTGTGATTTATTTTTTCCACAGGTATATTTGTAGGATGGTGACATCATGAGACTTGACAGAGATAAGTATACCACTTTTAAGGGGTGTGAGAAGTCTCCAAAAAGGTTGCTTCTCCCCAGGGAGACACACACACAGTCACATACATACTTGGATAGTGCAGGATTCAAACCCCTACCGGGCTACATTATGATATAACAGCAGTGCACATTTACACAATATGCTATACACATTCCTGTGATTTCTCCTTTCCACAGATATATTTGTAGGATGGTGACATCATGAGACTTGACAAAGATGAGTACACCACTTTTAAGGGGTGTGAGTACTCTCCAAAATGGTTGCTCTCTCCCCAGGGAGAGACAGACACACACACACACACACACACAGTTGGCAAGTGCGGTGTTCTTAATTCAAACTAAGTACGTCTTTACACCTCAGCAAGCAATATGGAGTTACAGGGTGCAATACAGACATTACTTGCTGACAGTTTGCCCAAAGGTTTTTTTCACATTTGCTAACCTCAGCAGGCTTATCATACTAGGTGTAGTGTGAGTGTATTGTATGCATAGGCCATGACCATATCATATATGGGTTGATGCACCACATGCTGGCACACACAGGGTCAAACCAGTGGCTAAGCTCTGTCAACCCAATACTGGACAATACAGTCAGGAGGAGTAGGGTCATACAACCACAACACCAACTGTCTCACATAGACCTACAATATAAGCACCAGCAATGCACACACATAAATACACATTACCATATCGGAGAATACAAATATTAATCTGAAAAAGAGAGAGTGTCCTCCTAAGCAGACAAGCAAGCAACATGCACCTCCAAGCACACGCCAGAAAACACACAATAGACCAAATCAGTGTGCCTCACAACAGGCCCTAAGGCAAAACAACATACCCAACACACTAGTAATTGGTGACTTCATAGTCAGGCACACAAATGTTCCACTCACTCAGCTGGACAAGGGGAAGGTTACTGTCAGTTTTCTGTCAGGTGCTATGATCCGCCACATAACACAAGCACTTACATCACTCCAGAACAGGTACATATATGACGTGTTCTTTGTACATGTAAGTGTGAATGATCTGAGACATACCTCCCAGGACAACATGACAAGAGATATATATTAGCTCTTTGATCATGTAACCCAGGCTGGTATGACCCTGACCTTGAGTATCTTACCTTCACCTACATGATACTGCAATATAACAGAAAGACGATAAACTTCAACAATTGGCTGAACTTCTGATGTCATTCAAAGGGGATCCAGTCTCTGTCTGCCTGTGATGACATGATAGATAAGCCTTGTTGCTTCACTACAGATGGTTTGCACCTGTCGCCCCTATGCTTCTGAATACTGGCCAAGGCTCTTGCTGTCCCCATATTACCTTTTTTAGGCAAGGCTCAAAGGTTCATAGGTTTATAGGTAGCTACTAGACTATCTGCCCAAGGGCATTTACAAGCCTAGCCATAATGTGTTGGCTTTTGCCTCCCTTTTAAATTAGTTTCCTGGGCCTCTGTCTAGCAGGGCCACTGAAGTGATCCCAGGGGTAAATTTACAATTTCCCATCCACTCGTCAAGATTCCTCCTGAAGAGAGTCAGCGAGGGGCACTGCCTAACATCAACTGGGATTCTATTCCAGAATGAGGGAAGTCTCTGCGGCAGGAATCTATCCCTCCAGTAGGTTCTGTTTATTGCTGTGCTGAGGTTTAATTCACTGGAGTGTGTGGCTATAAGATATTTGGTTTACTTGAGGTGGAGCATGTCCATTAATTCCAGGTTGGACATGGCCTTATATGTCAGGCGTAGATCACCTCTGAGCAGACAGTAAGCAACCGATTAGAGCTGGAGTTTCTTTAGTTGAGCTGCATAGGGCATCTCTTTGAGGCCCATGATCCTCTTCGTGAGGTACTTCTGTGGTCTTACCAGCTGTTGCATGTGCCGATTAAGGTACATACCAAATGGGGCATTGTACTCTATTATGGGCCTAATGAGTGATGAGTAGAGGGGCACAATGACCTCTCTTGATCTAGAGGTGAACTCTTTCATGATTAGGTGGGCTACATAGAAGGAATTTCTAAACACTTTGGCAATGTGATTATCAAAGGAGAGTCTACTGTCCACCTGTGTCCCAAGGTCTCTTATCACACTTTCAGTGTTAAGTATACTACCGCCTATGTTGTAGTTCATGGGTACAGAGTTTCTACCAAAGGGGATGACAATGCACTTTTTGGCATTGAGCTTGAGGCCATGGCTTTGACACCAGGCATCTGTCTCAGTGAGGCCCTTTTGTAGGATGTCCACATTGTTAGTAGTTTTGATTATGGCTCCTAGTTTGCAGTCATCTGGGAACTTCATTAGCCAAAGACCTTCTGTGTTAGCCTGTACTTCAGGGAAGTAGATACCAAACAGGACAGGGCACAGGACTGAACCCTATGGTACTCCACTTGTCACTCGTCTGAAGTCGGACTTGGAGTCTGCTACTTTCACAGTGTGGGTTCTATCAGTGAGCCAGTTGGCAACCCATCTTGTGACATAGGGATTTATACCTAGTTTAGTGAGTTTATCTATAATTCCAGAGTGGGATGGTGTTGAAAGCCTTGGCAAGATCTAGACAGGCTGTGTGAACCACCTTACCCTTGTCTATGGCTTTGGTGACTGCTTCAAAAAAGTCTATCAGGTTTAGGAGACATGATCTGCCTTTTACAAACCCAAAATGGTTGTGGTCCAGAGTTTGGAGATTACCAATGACTTTTTGTTTATAAGTTCCATGATGATACATTCCATGGCCTTGCAGACCAGGCTCAACAGGCTAATGGGGTGCTAGTTCCCAGGGTCCGTGTTGGCTCCTCCCTTGTGTAGTGGGATAACCGCCACTGTGCATCATTCAGTATGCACAAAGCCTGAGGTGAGGCTATGATTGAACATGGTACATAGGTGTGGTGCCAGTTCATTCTGTAGTTCATGTAGAACGCAGCCTGGGATGTTATCTGGTCCCATGGATGCTGTGTTCCTGGCTTTGGAGAGTGGTTTTTACCTGTGCAGCCGTGATGACAGCAGCTTTGCATTCTTCCGGTATAGAGATGGGCTCTTTCATGGGTGACAGGGAGCTAAAGTTAGCACTGATCCTATCTGCCAGGATGTTGGCAATATCAGTTGGGTCTGTATATTTAGTGCCATTGTGCTGTAACTCAGAGCAGATCTGAGTGTTATTATTGAGATTCTTGGCATAGCTATAGAATGCTTTGTGGTTATCTTTAGAGTCAGTGGTGATTTTGTTTTCGTAACTAACTTTGGAGGATTTTATCAAGGATCGCAGCTTCCTACTGAGGCTTACCAGGGAGCTCCTCCATTCATGGGATTTTACCCTCTTTTGCAACAGTTTCTTCCTTCTGTTGTGCAGTTTGTTTATGGCAGGGGACCACCAGATTGGCTTCCTTTTCTTGGAGGATAGCATCTTGGTTCTGTTTGTGATAGCATGATGCATGCACTAAAGTAAGTGCTTATAAAGTGCAATTGTGAAGGATTCAGTAGTCGTAACTGTATTGTCCATCTGCATGGGTGTCCTGAAGTTCACCACTTCTGTCTTTAGAAGCATGAAGTTGGCTTTGGAGAAAAATTTTAACATGGTTTCCTTAATGGGGGTGGGGCCAGAATGTGGATATGTAGGGTAATTAGCTTATGGTCAGATGGGACCAATGAGGTGTTGACTTCAGGTGTGGAACAGCGGTCACTCAGGACAACCAAACCCCATAACCAACACAAATAACCACAAAGTGAGCTAAATGCTACTGATTTCCAGAAGTCTCAGCCTACAGATGCACACACTCAAGGCACTTCTCAGTATGGAGAATGTTGATATCTGTGCAGTAACAGAAACCTAGTTCAAGGCTCCAGAGAGCACACCAGCATTACCAGGATACTACTCATTCCATACCTTCCAGCATCAGAACCTGGATCATAGCACATAGGGTGAGGATGTATCCATATTCATCAAGGATACCTACACCTCTCTCTACATCCTCTCTACAGAATATGTACCCATAGAATGTTGCACAGCAACGTTCTTCCCACTCCACAGGGGTAGGACCACAAAAGACCCTTGGCATTCACGCTCTATGAGCCTGACGAGTCTGATCTGCAAGGCAATGGAGCCAGTCATAATGGAAGTCAACAATAAAGACATTGGGAACCTTCACACAGTTGAGCACACCCAGTTTGGCTTCGTCAAATGCAGATCACGCCACTTGAACTGGGTGGATTTCTTTGAGACAGTTACCCAGGCTACATATGATTGAAATGAGTTCCACACAGCCTACCTATACCTCGCTAAGGCCTTTGACACCATTCCCCAGTCAGGTATCATAGATGAACTCACCAACCTGGGCATGAATCCATACATCACAAGATGGATTGCAAACTGGCTCACAGATAGATTCTACAAATTAAGAGTTGCTGGCTACATGTCAGACTCTACACCGGTAACAACTGATGTCCCCCAGGGTTCAGTCCTGGGGTCCCTCCTGTTTGGTATAGACTTCTTAAAAGTACATGCCAACACAGGAGGGTTGTGGTTGACTAAGTTTGCTGTGAACTGTAAAGTGTTTTCCATAATAGATTCCCCGGATGGCACAAATATTCTCCAGAAGGGACTCTATGAGACAGATGTGTGGTGTCAAAATCATGGCCGCAAGCTCAATGTGAAAGAATGCATAATAATCCCCTTTGGTGAAAACAAAGTACCCACAAACTACCACATAGATGTTACCCCCTAAAAACTGACAAGGTAATAAGGGATCTGGGTACACAAGTAGATAGTCATCTTTCCTCTGACAACCATGTTGCCAAAGTGATTAGGAAATCCTATGTGGCCCACCTACTCAACAAAGGGTTTGCATCAGGATCAAAAGAGAGGTAGTGGTGGCCCTCTACTCTTAAGTCATCAGACCCATCATTGAGTACAATGCACCATTTTAGATGTACTCGACTAAGCATATCCAGCAGCTGTAGAGACCACAGAGGTACCTCACCAAGAGAATTACTGGCCTCAAACAGTTGTGTTATGCAACACAACTGGTAAAACTAAATCTGTTCTCTGTTGCATACTGCCTACTCAGAGGTACACTCTGCCTAACATACAGAGCCATGTCCAACACATAACTGTTGAACATGCTCCATCTACGGATAACAAAACTGAGTCGCACCACACACTCCAGGCATATGAACCTCATCACAACAATGAATACAACATGCTGGTGGGATAGAGTACCATCCCAGACACTTGCCTTACTGTGGAACAGAGTCCCAGTGTACATGAGACAGAGCCCCTTGCTGACACTCTTCAATAGAACCTTGATGAGTGGACGGGAAACGGACAATTCACACCAGGCATCACATCAGCAGCCCCACTAAAAAGGGGCTTAGGATACTAACTATTAGAACTAGGGCTAAGGAGACTACCCAATGGGATGGTGAAAACTGCCCAACTTGCCTAGGCTAATATATGCCTTTGTGAAGATAGTCTACTATATACCTATGAACCTATGTGACAGGTACATGACTACAGATAGTAGATGTGTACTTCATTGTACAGTCATGTTGTACACTAGGCACATGGACCACATACACTGTAATGATTACAGATACTGATGGCTATGTACAGTGGGTGAGATGTGCACCTCATGTCTTTTGTGCCATTGGGATGTGTGCTGGGTGGGACAATCCTGGATGGCTCCCTGTCATGGTCACCCTCTTACACACATCTCTGCCCATCCATCTTTGGCTTATTATACTGTGTTCCCCCTACATATATATATAGGTACATAGGTAGGTAATAGGCTATCTGCCTGAAGGCATCTATTAGTATGGCCAGAGTGTGCAGCTATCACTACACATGGGGTTAGTTCCCTGGGCCTCTGTGTAGTAGAGCTGATGAAGTGATCCATGGTGTGATAGTTTTGTTTCACATACACTCATCAAGGCTCCTACGGAACAATGTCAGTGAGGGACTCAGCTTAATGTAGGTTGGGAGCCTGTTCCAAAGCAAGGGAAGTCTGTGAGTTAGTAATGTATCCCTCCAACATGTTCTATTTATTGTTGTGATGATGATATCCCTAGAGCACATGGCATAGTGAGCTTGGGTTTACTTCAGATAAAGCATGTACATCAGTTCTGCATTGGACATGGACCTGTCTGTTGGGCAGAGATCGCCTGAGTAGACAGTATGCAACAGAGTACAGATTGAGTTAACTTCAGTCATGTTGCATGGGGCAACTGTTTGAGGCCAGTAATCCTCTTGTTGAGGTACTTCAGTGGTCTTTCCAGCTGCTGAAGGTGCCTAGTCAGATTCATCGCAAGTGTGCTGTGATACTCTCTGATGGGTCTGATGACTGATGAGTAGAGGGAACCTCCTTTGATCTACATGCAAAGACCTTGGCAATTTGTGGGAACACATAGCATGATTTTCTAACCACTTTGTGAATGTGTTTCTGGAAGTAGAGATGACTATCCACATGTGTCCATAGATCCCTTATTATTACCTCCATATTTAGGGTGTTAGCACCTATGTGGTATTTGTATGACTGTAGCTCGAGGCCATAATTTTGACACCACATCTGTCTGACTGAGACCCTTTTTAAGGATGTCTCTGTTGTCCCAAACATTGATTATGACAACCTTTTTGCAGTCATCCACAAACTTTGCTAACCATAGCCCTGGTGTGTTTGACTGCATTTCTGAAAAGTATACACCAGACAGGAGGGGTCCCAAGACTGAGCCATGGGGGACAGCAGTTGTTACCAGCTTACAGTCCAACAGAGAGACCACAATTCTTACCTTGTGGGATCTATCTGTGTCCCAGTTGGCAATACATCAGATGACATACGTGTTTATGCACAGGTTGTTGATTTTGTGGATACAACATGTGTGTGGGATGTTGGAAAAGGGCTTTTCAAGGTCCATGTAGGCTGTGTGTAGCTCATTTCATTGATGTATGTCCTGGGTAACTGCCTTGAAAACTGTCTAGCAGGTTTAGGAACCATGATCTGCCCCTGACCAAACCAAACTGGGTAGGGTTGGGTGTTTGTAGGCTGCCAGTAGCTCTGTTTATGAGTTCCATAATGATGGACTCCATGGCCTTGCAGATCAGGCTTATTAGGCTTAAAAGACAATAGTTCCCATGGTCTGTTGTGCACCAACACTTGTGGAGTGTGTCAAACATTGCTGTAACCCATTCAACAGTTTCATATCCTGTACAGAGGGTGAGTCTCAACAGACTGTTCAGGTGTAGGGTCTGTTTATTTTGGAGTTCACATATGACACAGCCAGGGAAACCATGTCATCCCATAGATGCCGTGTTTTAAGGTTTGGATAGAGCTGTTTAACCATTGTATATGTGATTTCTGGGTTTTCTCATTCTCCATATATGGTAATGGGCCCTTTTGTCAGTGAGAGGGGGGTAAATATGTATGAACCTGTCTGACAAGATGTTGGCAATGTCAGTCATGTGCATGTATTCATTTACACTTTGCACTGACTCAGAACATGTATGAGTTTACATTGATATTTATGACATAGCGAAAGAAAGCTTCATGGTTCTCTATGGACTCTTTGGCAATATTTTTGCCAGAACATGGCTTGGATAATGTTAGGAGTGCTCATTGTTTCTTGATGATACTGATCAGAGATTTATTGATCTTTTTTTGATTTTCACTTTCTTTGAACAACTTAAGTACTTATAGTACATAGTTTGATTATGACAGGGTCCAATATATTATATGGGTCTGTTTTCATATCACTGTGTGTGCAAGGCAGGATTAGTGAATAGTGATAAGTGTCTGGAGTAAGAACTGCAACTGCCAGATATGTGTGACCCACTGCTGTTCTCAGACATGGCCTAAGTGTGTGAGCATGCCCAGTATGACTTTTCAGTATGTTGCTGACTGAAATTTGTTAAATTTGTTTAAGTGTGTGAGCATGCCCATTATGGGCATATATACTATATGTGTGTGAAAAATCAAGTTGTTTTTTAATTTGCATACCATGACGCTGTCCGTGCAAGAGTAGCTTCAGCAGCTCTCGTGCACGCTCCTGCTGGCTGTTCCTGGATCGCACGTCAGACATATTGCCTGTTTGACATCTTACTCTACTCTACAACTCCGTGCAAGCTTTCGTAAATCCGGCCCAAGATCTTCTAATATTACACATTCATATAAATCTTGGCTTAAACTTAAAGACTTGCTTTGAAATATATTAAATATTAAATATGTAAAACTTTGATGTATTGACCAGCTGTGAACCTATGTAAACAGTGATTTGTTTGTTTTATAGCTGATTTGTTTGTATATTATTTTAAATCCAAATAAAAAGATTTTAAAAAAGAAATCTTCTGATGTATAAATACATAATCTGATTTACAAACCAAATTGACTTTGTTAAATATAGACAGATTTCAGACTTTGCATATAGAAAGTTTATATATATATATATATATATATATATATATATATATATATATATATATATATATATATATGTGTTGTATTCGTCTCAAAGCATAGGTTGGAAAATGATCACTGATGTTGTCAAGTAAGCAACCAGCATAGCTAATTGAGTTTGCAGTGATAAAGACACTCACAAAGGTCCAATTTACAGCTCTACATTCCTGTCAGAGACCTGCACTCTAATAATAAATATCCAATTATTACTAGCCAATCTAACAACAGTGCCGGTTGATTCTCTAGGGTCTATATTAGAACATCGAAGTGTCAGAACTTTGAATGTTCTAATATCGAACCCAATTCAGCGAACGCTGACAACATCGAACATTCAGAACAGCAAATTTTTTCCTCTGAAAAACATTTGCTGTTCCGAAACATATACACACAACACAAGCACACCAAGCAAACAGCAATCCACACACATGCACCTAAAATCTTACATCTAACCCTACACTAAACTGTACATACACCACTAACTATCCACTTACCTTAACCCTGCAGCTTCGCTATTTTCAGCGTTCGCTGAATAGGGATCAATATTAGAACATTTGATGTTCTGAAACATCGATGTTCTAATATACACATAATATACACCTGATTATCTATGCTCCACTCATATTAATAAACTCTGGAATTCCATCCCACTAACGACTGAGACAAACAGATAAACTGAAATATTTCAAACAGAAGCTCTGACACCTCTTACACGTTTCTTGGTTGTGCTTATTCTGAATACCAGGTTAATGTCATGCATCTTGGTATTTCCCTGCATCATAACATAACTTAGAACTTTTTCTCTACCTCAACAAAAACTTGTCGTATAGGAATATTTCACCACCAGTCACTCCCTCCTTCTACCCTAACTGTAGCTGGCCTTACTTCATACTGTGCCTTTTTTTCCTTTCATTATTTTTATATAGGTTCATAGAGCAGTACTAGGCTAATTTTCAGCCTAGCTAATTATCCACGTGAGAATAAATCCCTGCATCTGGTGTCTATAAGGTAAACACCTTAACCATTATGCTAATCTCCCTCCCATATTTGTTTGTTAATTTCCTTGCCTCTTTTCTCTTATTCCCTGCCTAGCTAACTTGCTCTTTTTTTTAAATTCCCTCTCTTTTTCTTCTTTCTGTACTCTTTTCCCCCTTCAAAAGTATCTCTTATTTCAAAGTCATATACTCTCTGTATTATATACTCTTGCCTTGAACGTTATTTCATGGTGCTACTCTAATTTTAATCAAGAGGTTTGTGTTTTACTTTAATAATAAGTTGCTGTGCATTCATTTAATGTTATTAGCTCTTTCTTTTGTAAATATTACACATTTTGCTAGTAAATATGTCCTTTATATACCTTGCATCCGCACTTGTATATAGAACTTCATTTATATAACATTTATTTTTTTCTAATTGCTTGTCTGTGTGGATTAATTTAAATCTGTATGTACATATAATTTTTACTTATGTTTGGAGCTTTTTTACCAGGCATCCACTGAAACGGGTCTCTGAGCTTAGATGGACCTGCCTGTTAAACAAAGACAAAATAAATAGTTTGTGTAGCACTTTTCCAATGGTAATTTCAGTATTTGAAATCACCTAGTTGCTATCAAAAATTGCCTCCCATTTTGTGAAGCCAATTTGTTTTGCATAAGATTTTGTAAATATACTTAACAATCTCTTGTGTTTGAGAATACATTTTATAATCTACACACAATTTATCTATTTCCATGTCTTTATTCCTACCACATCTTATATAACTATAAAATATTTTCTTATATCTTTCTATAAATGTCCTCACATTATATGGCTTATCCTACTATTGTCTCAATACATTTAATTTGTCAGTCCAGTTTATTTATTTGTGTTTTCATAGATATATTTTGACATCATTTGCATTTCTTATATTTTTTTGTCTGTCATCTTTACTAAGTATCTTGATATTATGGAAATGTGTCCTTCTATCATTGCACATCTGCATCCAGATGTTAAACATTGGTGGGGATTTAATAAACTCCACATAGGAATAGTGGAAGGCGTACATGAAAGGAACCATGGCCATGCCTGTGGCTCCTCCTCTGCTGCACGCCTTGCATATTAATGAAGGCGTGCTACTGAGAGAGACATGTGTAACACGGTTAAATAATCAGTGTAGGGGTGTGTTACAGTGTCCAGAGCTGAGTAAAACACCCCATGCACTGTTAAAGTGCCGGATAGCACTGAAATATAAAAGTTAAATAATATATTTATTTTTTATTTTATTTTTGCATTTGTTAACCGGGTTGGTCCAGCTGGGAAAGAATTTACCCTTTTTCAGTGGAGACCAGAGGGGAAAAGCCCCAAACAGACAACAGACATGCAAGTAGAGACAAGTTTACAATAATACAGAGCAAAACAATGTTGTGAGTACAATGGATAAGAAAAAAAATAATGTACTCCATGGAATTAAACATAGCTATATACAAAACTATAATAATAAGGTTGTAAAAACAATGATAATAAATCCAAGAGGTATGCAGTAAGGGAATTAAAGTGATAGGCAATCTTTTGAAAATAATATGGTATTATTAGATTAGTGGCTAGAAGGAGAAATTGTGTATGTGCAGGGGGCCTCAGATCTAAGGATGAAACTAGTGCAGGAGTAGAAAAAAAATGTGTATGTACAAGGGGCCTCAGATCAGCGGAAGAGGTGATGCAGAAGAAGAAAGTAGTAGAGGAGGGATGTAGTGATCTAGAGGGAGGGTATAGAAAGGAGAGTAGATAGATATAGTAAGTCATAGAGATAGGAAAGGTCTTATAGATCAGACTTAGTGGTAAAGTGGGTATAAGGAGAGGGAGGGGTTAAGTAGGGTGGTCACAGGTACATATAGGGTTGTTATGGAGATACAGAATCAGGTCATGTTTGAAGTTAGAAAGGGAGGTAAGGCTTCTGATTTGGAGTGAAAGATTGTTCCAGATACGGGAAATGGAGAGTTTATAGAGTATTTTACCTATGTTCTTACTGGGTCTATGGACTTGTAGTGAGTGTTTATCAGAGCTGCGCAGGGAGCAGGGAGGGGTGTACCATGAGATCAGGTTGGACAGAGCTGGACAGTCAGAGTTTGAATTAAGAATTGTAAAAGCTTGGATTAGATGACTTTTGGCCAGAAGGTGTGGGAGTTCAAGCCAATGTAGTTTTGTGAGTGCTGTGTAGTGATGGGATTTATAGGAGCTGCTGGTGACAAATCTAGCAATTTTGTTGTAGGTTTGGTCAAGCTTTGCCAGTAGGTTATTTTGTAGATTAGAAAATAGAGGGGAGCCATAGAGGAATGCAGGGAGGATAAAGGATTGGGCTAGCAGCAGTTTTGAGTTGGGGGTCAGGAATTTGCTATTTCTGTATAGTAGGCCCAGTTTTTGGTGAGTTTTCTTTATGGAATGAGGTATGCGGAGGTCTAGTTTGAGCTGGTCATCTATGATGACACCCAGGAGTTTAGTGTGTGAGTCTGGTCTTATGATGGTGCCATTTAGAGTGGAAAAGAGAACGCTGGATTTGTGGTGGGCTAGAGTTTTAGGCAAGAATAATAATAGCTTAGTTTTAGAGGGGTTCAGGATGAGTTAATTGTTGGTGAGCCACTTCTCAACTGAATGAAATGAAGTTTGGGTGGAATGGTGGGGGCTGTTGATAGAGTCAGGAATGGAGATCAGAGTTGAATCATCTGCATACTGTATGATAGAGGAGAGGTTACAGGCAGTGTGTAGGTCATTGGTGAAGAGATTGAAAAGGAGGGGACCAAGAATTGAGACTTGAGGAACACCGGTCTGAACTGCCAGAAAGGGAGAGAAGAAATTTTGCCATTTAACTGCTTGTAGGCAATTGGACAGGTAACTTGAGAACCAATTAAGAGTGGTGATGGAAATGTTCAGCTGAGAAAGTTTATGAAGTAGAAGGTTGTGAGAGACAGCAACGAAAGCCTTTGAGAGATCTAAGAAAAGGCAAGACATGAGTTTATTATTTCTGGCCTCAGCTACTGTATATGAGAAGGATGAGTGCAGTGTTGGTACTGTGTTTGGGTCTGAACCCATGCTGGGTGGTGGTTAAAAGATTGTTTTGAGTAAGGTGAGAAAGTAGTTGAGAATGGATACACTTTTCGAGAAATTTGGAGAGGGGAGAAAGAATAGCAATGGGATGGAAGTTAGATGGTTCTGTGAAGTTACCTCCTTTATGTAGTGGGATAGTGTAGTATTGCTTCCAAATAGAGGGGACAGTGGATTCTTGGATTGAGCGGTTGATTAGAATGGTGACAGGAAGGGCAGTAGAGTTAGCAACAAGTCTTAGGAATTGGAGAAGTAGGTTATCAGGGGCGGCAGAACATGGTTTGAGTTTACTGAAGAGAGTTTTAATATAACTAACAGAGGCAGGTTTGAGCACAAAGGGGTCTGAGAGGATAGTGGAGTCAGATCGGGGATGTGAAAAAGGTGTGGGCTTGGTAGTGAAAGTAGTAGAACTAGAAGTGGAATTAGAGATAGGGTTGGGGTTGGTGGTGTTAGTACTAATATCAATGAAGTAGTGATTTAAATGGATGGCGGTATCAGAGGGTGATTCATTGGGAAAAGGGTTGGGAGCTGTGGGTGAGCCAGGTTTGAGAAGAGTTTTTATGGTTGTCCAGAACTTCTGGGGGTTAGAAGTGTGCAGAGATTGGTCAGAGAAGTGAAATTTTCTTTTGTCCTGGTTGGCTTTTTTTGTAAGGTTTCTAAGTTTCCTGTACGATTGTAGGAGGGCAGGAGATTTGCTTTTCTGATATTGTTTTCAAGTGTCATCTCTTTTGTGCATAAGGTGGAAGGTTTCTTTGGATAGCCAGGGGGCATGTTTGGCTTTAAATTTTATTTTCCTGATGGGGGCAAGAGAGTTGAGTATGTTTAGGAATGTCTAATTGAAGTAGCTGACTGCGTCGTTTAAAGGTAGAGTATAGGCAAGACCAATTTTGGAGAGGATTTCATCGAAGTAGATGGTATTGAATTTTCTTAGGTTAAGGACGTATTTTATGAGGTGAGTACTAGTGAGGCTGGGTGACTATCTAGTAATGTGGATAGGCAGGTGGTCACTGTTTTGTGTTTGTGCAGAGTGGCATGGTGCTTAGCAATGGACACGTGCCAGATATCTAAAAATAGAAACCAGATACTTTTAATTTTCACATGAAAGGTCACGTTTAAGTATAGCTGAGCATGTTTGCGCTGTGTGGCGTGGTGCTCAGCAGTGCTTAAATGTAGCTGAGAGCTACATAGAAATGTATAGCAATAGCCAACATATCCACGTAGCCGAATGGTTAGAGTCACATCCCTGTGGGGACTAGGTGCATGGTTTGAATACACAGACAGGCCATTCAGCTTTTATATTTTATAGCAATATTTTCTAAATTATTTTTTATGTATTGATGTATTTATTGACATTTGTTAACTGGGTTAGTCCAGCTGGGCCAGAAGCTTATTTTCAGTGGAGACCTGAGGAGAAAAGCTCCAGTTACACACAAGTTTACAATACATAAAATCCGCAATCCAAGATAAAGAATTTAAAATACACAAGGTCAGGAAATATAGACGTAAAATACATACACATAATAATAAACTAGTAGGAATGAACAAATAATTTTCTTTTTCTTTTTTTTTTTCTTTTTTTTTTAAATTCTGGTTCGCTCTTAGCTAAGATCTGCTGAGCACAGCTAAGCCAAACCAAGCAGTGCTTAAACAGGACGCAGTTTAGCAGTGCTTAACAACACACGGCTCCGCTTAGCTGGTATGGGCACTGCTAAGCAATGTCTGTTTAAGCAGTACTCAGCTCAGCTAAGCTGGTTTGCATAATGCTAAGCATTGCCAGTTTAAGCACTGCTCAGCTAGACATACCAGGTTTGCCCAGTGCTAAGTGAAGCTCCACATTTTTAAAAATGGTCCAATAGCAGCAAATGGTGGGAAAACAGCTTTATTTAAGTGCAACAGGTGGGAATACAGCCAGAATCTGTTGGAGTTTGATTTTGGCAGAGACTATGGCAGGAGTTGGAGAGGATGCATGCTTCTGGGTGCAGCAGTGGGACATTCTAGAGTCTAGGGTCATGGTTGGACTCCTTGTAAAAGACCATGACATCCGACTTCTACAGGGCCAGTACCAGGGGTCAGAGTATAAATCGGGAGGCCTGGCACCAGCTGACATGCGATCTCACCAGTGCTACTGGTATCCCCTGTACAGATGATCAGGTGAATCACCATTATGATGACCTGAAGCATAGGAAGGGGGAATCTCTTGGCCACATGGATCCAAGATGCTCGGGACGACAATGCCCCACAAGTTTGTAAGTATAGTAGGCACTGTTTTGGCAAATTCTAGTATGAATATCTGATAGACAGTTATGCATGATGGTGAGTTTCTTTCCCCACAGCTGCAGAAGAGAGAGCTCACACCTTGGAAGCCCATGCAGGATGCCTGGCCAGGTTGTACCATGAGTGTGGTGAGTACAAATGTATATTGCAATCTATAGTCATATAAACAAGAAAGAGAACACTAGTAACTGCCAGCAGATATAGTCTGTTTTGGGTATAATGCCAGGTACATTTCAATACAGATGAAAGCATGAAACTGATAATGTCACAAAAATAAAGTTTCTACTGCATTAATAATGTTAAGGAAATAAAAGTGTCTAATGCATTAGTAATGGTAAGGAAATAAAGGTAAACTGCATTATTAATGTCAAGGAAATAAAGTTCAACTGTAGTAATGGTAATGAAATAAAGTTCATCTACATTCATAATGTTAAGGAAATAAAATATCTACTGCATTAATTGTGGAATTACAGCTTTCTTGCAACACCTATTATACATTATATGAACAGACTGTTAGATGTATAGTAATCTTTACATGATGTCACCCCTAATAAAGATGTGTTCTTCAATATCTGTGTATTTGGGCTGCTGGTCATGAACTTGAGTAGTACAAGTGCTGTGAATGGGAATAATACCATTAAGTGACTGAAGGTTAGCTAATAATGAGTGTTTTGCTAAACTGTAGATGTAGAGCTGTACAACAAAATATAATGTATTATGATATTTGTTCTGCACTAAGATCTGAAACTATAATAGGAACGGCCAAGGAATAATAGTGTATACTTCAGGATTGTCTTGTCTTAACCATTGCATTTCAGCTGTATGGTATCCTGATCTAAGTTATGCTGTTGCAGGCAAGTATGAAACTGTACTAGCTGTAGACTGCAAATATACCATCTGCAACTGTATATGGGTCAGGTAGTCAACCCAGCACTCTGATATGGTCTGTACACTTCACACATATTTCCACCCAATAAGGTTTAATTGTCTACACCAACATTCCATGTATTAATGCATAGTTCACCTACTATCTCTGTCATACATGAATCTCATGTATATGTGTTCAAGTGTCCCTGCAGTCTTCTATAACACTCTACTTCGATTACCAGGTCACAGTTTATCAGGTGAGCTCTGGGCACATATCAGTCAATCAATACTCAACAGTGGATCAGTAGCTCAGTTTGATAAATACTAGACATGTTCTACATTCTGTCACACACACACAGACCGGGGTTCGAATCTAGGAACAAGTACTACTGATTATTTATAGAAACAGTCATGTATTGTTAACAGATATACTCCCCACAGGAATTACAGGTAAATAAATGGCTGTAATAGCTACTCAAATGGGTTACTAACTTATGTGTCCAGATGTACCACAGTGTAAACAGCATTGCTCAGCAAGGTGATAACATTCAGTAAATAATATGTCAACATGGACACTACTAATGCAAGTTAATAAAACAAATAAAACTATGTTATGTTGGTGCAGCTGTATGTCTGGTGCATCTGTGAATGTTTGCTGATAGTCTAACCTCATGCCTGTAAAGGACAGCATGATAAGTGTAAACTCTCTGTACTGTGCACCATACATGTCTCTCAAGTGTCACACTGTCATGGACTGTGATCAATGTTGCCAAATCCCTTGGACACAGATTTAACATCCAGTTGATTTATGCTAATAGCACGCTCACACTACATCAGTCCACAGTACACCTTGTTAGTCATATATGTTCCCCTGACATGTAATAGTAGTCTGTAGTTGTGTACCTGTAGGTGTTAAAGCTTGGCCAATACTGTCCTATGTGGATAGCTTGAGAGGTATGTACATGCTACAGAAGTTATAGAGCACTTGTAGACATAAAGTAAGGGCAGACTTGTAGAGTATAGAAGAGTACTACTGCAAACAATATAGCCTATACTGGTAGTAATGGAATGTCTTTCTCTCTACCCCCACCCATTATCTGCATCACAATTTATCATTGTTTTACATCGGGTATGGTTTACTTGTAACATATGTTGTTCTCAAAACATTATGTTGGGCCTTGTGTTTTATTATTGTTATATATTACAATGGTTGCATACTAACATACCTTGTTGAATTACCCATGTTGTTGGCCTTTTGCCATAACTGTTACTGGTATGCTGTTGCAATACTGACTGTTATCCCATTTACTGCTGTGTTCCATATGCTATGCAATGTTATCTTACTGGGTTATTTGCAATAACCTTGCATGTTGTTATAACTAACATTTGAATGTTCTGTTCATTACTAACCTAAACACTTCAAAAACACCTCAACACCATAGCACGACTGGGTGAGCTAGCTCCTGTGGTTCCATCTACCCCACCTCAATTGGCTGTGTCACCTGGTCCAAGCATATCTGGGTCCCAACCTGGTGCTGACCCTCTGCCGGTCCTGCACCACCAATGGGTAGAACCACCTTAGGGGATAGGGTCCACCCCCCTCGGGAA
This sequence comes from Protopterus annectens, assembly GCF_019279795.1. Taxonomy (NCBI): domain Eukaryota; kingdom Metazoa; phylum Chordata; order Ceratodontiformes; family Protopteridae; genus Protopterus; species Protopterus annectens. The sequence continues at coordinate 1,445,618,099 of NC_056737.1, forward strand.
TGGGTGTGGGGAGGGAGTTGTCACCCAGTGACAGCTATCAGGGATGGTGCACAGGATTATCCACCAAGGTTGCGATGATCGGCTGTGCCAAATTGAGGGCAGACTGGCCAACCTGGCAGGTCAGGCTGGCTCCAGTTCCCAGCCCCCAGCACAGCCACCTTCAGGGCAGTGAAGGAGCAGTGGAGACTGCCCATAAGTGGGGAGCTCAGTCCCACTGCTGCTGTCTGGGGGCACATGGCTCTCCAATTACACAACATCCTTCCCATCCAAGGTGTTTACCCCCCTCTTGTGTGATACACTGCCCATGTCTGCTGTCTTGTCTGCCTTGTCTATTTGCAAATGCAACCTCTCCTACCCAACTTACCACTCCAAATGTACCTAGAACCCTTCCGCAACATTCCACTCACACCTTAAAAAAAAAGAATTGGCATCTGTCCCACTAAAAAAATCACCCCATTCATAGCTCTCTATTTCGCCCACACTTACACTGCCCAGAATGAGCCATTACAGCAATTAATCAACAAAGTTATGTCACCCACACCCCTCTGTCTTGGATGTGAGGCTACAAATTCCAAATTCTCTACAACCTGTGCAGCTGTTGCTGTACAAGAAATAGAGATCTATAGTCCTTTCCTACACCTGTCCAGCACATCCCTACTTGCCTTTCACATTGTTTTTCCTCCTGCTTGCCACCATTTCACCACTTTCCTATCACCCCTATTTTCTTTTCTTTTTTGGAAATAATGCAGGTTTAAGTGGAGCTAAGCAGCACGGTGCATTGCGCCACACCGCTCAAACATGCTTAAACCCGCTTAAAACTGCTTTAATCACCTAATCTGTTTCTGACACTGTTATGCACATCAGCAAAATAATCACCCCTGCCAAGTCTCAAATTCAGCACTCTGTTAACTACAGCATAGTGCATTAGCCTACTAGGGGATGCAACTCTGAAAAATAACAAGTGTTTTCATGAACATATCCTGATTGTCAGTGATGCACATCAGCAAAAATAATCACACCTGCCAAGTTTTGAACCTGGGACTCTGTTACCTACAGCATAGTACATTAGCTCACTAAAACACTCAGCTCTGAAGTATCACGACTGCTTCCATAAACATATCCTGAGTGCCAGTGGCACAGTACTTGTACATATACTGGGAAAAATTACGGTGTACTTGGGACTGTGATTCAGACACCATATCGGTACACAGCCAAATGAATGTTGATGGATGCACGTGAGGCCTAGGGTATCATGTAGAGCTGACAAATGCACAGACTGTGGCAGAATGTCCACAGTTGTGCCACCTACTTTTGGCATGGTTGTCACATAACCTATTCTGTGTGCTGCAGTACTACCAACTTAGTAGAGATTGAGATTAGAAAATCATGACAGCTTAGTATCACACGTCACACCCATCCAAACACACATGTTCATGCAAATCTTGTATTACAGACTGTATGCATGCACATATGTCTTGAAAATACACCTGCTATAATATGGACTCAGTAGCTCAATCTGTTACATTCCTAGCATGCTGTACATTTTGCCACCCACAGTCCTGGCCTCCATTCCAGTCTGTTGCACGTCAAATACATGCTTGTCAATACAACAAATAAATAACTGAGCCCTGCAATTTCGAGCAGAGCCAGTCACTGCTTCTGCAGTCACTGCCACCCATATTAGCATGGCAAAGGCCTGTAGGTTGGAACACACTTTACAAATATGTGTAGGTGTCCTAAATGTCACCTACACTCTCTGGATTGTACTATTACATTCCAAACAAGAGGCAGAAGCCCGTGGAACCCTCGCACGGCCAAACAGACAGAATAAACAACCAAAAAAACGCCAGCGAGCGTAGGCAAAATTCACATCCAAAAATCATTTATTGATGTAGGGAAGAAAAATCCCCCTACACATAATCAAACCGGTTTCAGCTCCTAGGAGCCTTCTTCAGTGAAATACAAAAATAGAAATGAAAAATCAGAGTATCAGAATACATCCATATATATACAAAATTAATTATGCATGACAACCAATCACAACACAACATTAACAATTATTACAATTGGTCATTAAGGCCAGATGAGAACAAAGCTCCAAGTTTTATAATCCATTTTCTTTCCTTGGAGCTAAGTAGTTCCTGCCAAATTACTAAATTCACTAGTGCGTGAAACACGAGTGCAAAAAGAACAGTGTCCACAAGGCATACATCCAACAATAGGTTTACCTGTAATCGACAACTGGGTAGAAGTAGAAAAATCAGAACCAACTCTTTTGTAGTGACTAAATTTAGAACCCATAGTTTGTCCCCTTCTAAATGAAAAGGAACATATATCTGGAAGTAAAGAATTAAGTTTATGATCAGCTTTAAGGACATTCCAATGTCTGTATATAATATTTATTTTTCACGCACTAGTGAATTTAGTAGTAAAAACACTTCTGATGTTTTTGACATCAAATTTTGGGGCAATTGCAACACTGAGTGGGTCATCTATCTGGTGACCTGCAATTGTTCGGCTTTCTATGTCGGAAAGACCTCCAGGCCTTTCCGCCTTAGAATTTGTGAGCATTTGAGTGACATCAAAAATAAACGCACCAGTAATGCACTATGTAAACATTGCTTAAAACATGCCTCAGCCTCTTTCAAATTTGTCACCATTGATTGTATTAAGGGGAAATGCCAAAACAAACAGCATTGGCAGGAACTACTTAGCTCCAAGGAAAGAAAATGGATTATAAAACTTGGAGCTTTGTTCTCACCTGGCCTTAATGACCAATTGTAATAATTGTTAATGCTGTGTTGTGATTGGTTGTCATGCATAATTCATTTTGTATATATATGAATGTATTCTGATACTCTGATTTTTCATTTCTATTTTTGTATTTCACTGAAGAAGGCTCCTAGGAGCCGAAACCGGTTTGATTATGTGTAGGGGGATTTTTCTTCCCTACATCAATAAATGATTTTTGGATGTGAATTTTGCCATGAGATGAGTTGTCGAGGAGTCATCAGAATCAGCAACAATGTATTGCACTGTGGGCAGACTTCATGGCATCGGGAAATAATGCAGGGCTACAAGAAAGAAGCTATGAGCAGGTCCAACACCAGGCCAGAGATATGATAAATAATGCATACCAAAGGGCTGCAGCTGTGGCCAGGAACTGTGCTGACACCGGTGGAGGGCCTGCAACACAATAACCACTCTCAGCCGAAGAGGAGCTCCTGGCCAAATTGGGTTTTGCCAGCAGCTCGCAAACATCCATCACCCCATATGTCATGGAGGTGGGTGGCACAGCTTCCACAGCAGTGGAGCATCCAGGTAAGCCTCCTGTGGTCATCACTTTAATAACATAGCAGTCTTAGTGGCAGTCTCTGCATACCTGTGCACAGATGACAGATCAATCTGCATTTCGGGGGCATTTGAAATGCACACATGTGCACACATAGTCTGAATGTCAGCAATGGGGTCAGTATCACAGTTCATACTGTACATGTTGACATATGCAAATATTATCCTGTATCAATGCCACATTTGTGTTTGCTGACAATACCTCTCCCACAAAATTATATAGGTACCTTTGGTGTGGCTGGAGTCTATCATCCTGTAGCCAGTGAGTGTTAAACTGTTCTGTCCGTGGCTCATCTATACCCTAGGCACATTAAGGGATGACAGTTTGCCTTTGACACAACTGTTAAGCTTAGCCATAGTGCAATACTTGTATGGACAGTTGTGGATGGGTTCACTGCAGTGCATTAAATTGATAATCACAGTCGCATATTTGTAGGAACTGGAACATGTTTGCACATATTTTTGTGAAGGTCTAGGCAATCTGCTATAAGGGGGGAAATAGTATGGTGGAAACAGACACACTGTGTTTTAGGTGAAGGTCCATCACATACACTGACATGTTGCTTATTTCACAGATGTATAGAACTGGCAACATTAAATGGACATAGCTGCACTGCATGTTGTTAAGGGCCTGTCTTGTCTGTGTCTGTTGTGGTCTGCTTGTGTGTTGTGCATGGGATAGTAATAAGGTGTGGGATGTATAATGCAGTTGAGGCACTCACCTGTGTGTGTGTGTATGTGTGTGTGTGTGTGTGTGTGTGTGTGTGTGTGTGTGTGTGTGTGTGTGTGTGTGTGTGTGTGTGTGTGTGGATCAGCAGACATAATAGTGGAGGTATTAATGTAGTCATGTTGTCTTCCTCTTCACAGGTGACCATGGGGGTTCGAGAGTGTCCCCCTCACAACCTGATGTCAGTGGCTCATCAGACTCTGATGATGATGGTGGCCATAGCGAAGCACAGGTGGGGTTGTTGGGGCCTGAATCTGTCCCATGGGTTGACAACCCACTTCCTCCTCCAATGTCCCCACACACAGTCTGTATGCCCATAGATATCCAGTCCCCTGTGGCCACATATATTAGACAGTCAGAGGGTGGTGGCATCAAACAGGAGAGTGTGGTGACTATGGCATCTGTAACTGTAGACACTTGCCATAGCCAGAGAGCTGGTGAGGTCCCACACAGGCAAATTGACCAGGGTGCTCGAAGGAAGACTGCTGCCCATACACCACCTATCACAGGTGTCACATCACATGTCACCCAACGCATGTTTTGGTCAATCATGGAAGCACAGGCACAGTCTGAATTCAACACGAGATGGATGCTCAGGATCATGGATGCATCACTGTCGGGCATTCATGACTCCATCCACAGCATTGGTGATGCCTTATATCTTTTTGCCGAAGTAGTGAACAGACGGTGGGGTGAGACTTTGTCAGTCCTTAACCATGCAATGTCTGTGCTGGAAAATGTTGTGGGAGTAAAGCATGGGACACATGGATGTAGGTCGGCAGCATCAGCTGAGTGCCCATGTGGCCATGCACAATCACACTCTCATAGTGGCAGTACCACCAGCACTACAGAGAGAGGATGCTGTCCACAACACAACATGGCAGACCATAGGCACATAGTCCTGGGTGGTCCTATGAGGGAGGGAGACCCAGCACACACCAGTCACCATCAGCTAGTAGTACAGAATCTGACCCTGGGCATGGTGGTGCCAGTGCCACTCCTGGCAGAGTTCCAGTGTTTGTGTCTGGAGATGGTAAACTGAACATTATGCCATGTACGGTCCACAGTTGTCCAACATACCCTTGTGTAGGGCTAACACATGCCTTGACTGTGTATGCGCACACACTCACACATCACTGTCACATGCAGGTCGCCATCGGGCACACACAGCTCCTCTCCATGACCCAGCTGAACAGCACCCCTACATACACAAACATACAATGTCAACTGTGTGGCACAACCTTGGCCTTTGTCAACCCCACACCACACCCTGTGCATGTGATGATATCTGCACCACATCCCTGTCATCCATACCATTGTTGCAGGGACATGCAAATATGTATCTGATGCACAGGGTGACTATAGCACATTTAATGACAGTTTGTAGAGCAGTAGTGTTATGCCCTGTAAAGTGCTGGCTGCTGTCATGTGTCATGAGTGCACATCTTAGTGTATGTACCTTTGTTCCATGATGCTGCATCAGTGTTAGTATTGCTGACTGACTGTTGTCTCCCAGACCTTTTTCTGTTTCTGTTCCAGGGGATCTGTGTGTCTGTGCCGTGGGGACCTGGTGCCAATACAGTGGCTCAGGATGGCATGGTGGCAACACAGAAATGTGACTTCACCAAAGAATGGCTGTATATGTGCATGGTTACCTAGGTGCATATGTGTAGAACAGTGTGCCAGGGAAAATGGGGGCAGACAGCATAATCTTGAATGCATACCCCATGACACAACATGCTACTCTTGATACAAGTCACCTGGGAGTTCATTAGTATCATAGGTTCACAGGGTCATCATCTTCTTTCGGCTGTTCCTGTTTGGGATCACCACAGCAGATCAACTGTTTCCATTTCTTCCTGTCCTCTGCATCTTGCTCTGTCACACCAACCACCTGCATGTCCTCTCTCACCACATCCATAAACCTTAACTTAGGCCTTCCTCTTTTCCTGTTACCTGGTAGCTTCATCCTTAGCATCTTTTTCCCAATATACTCAGCATCCCTCCTCAGCACATGTCCAAACCAATGTAATCTTGCCTCTCTGGCTTTGTCTCCAAACCTTCCAACCTGGGCTGACCCTCTAATATACTTATTCCTAATCCTGTCCACCCTCATCACACCCAGTGCAAATCTTAACATCTTTAACTCTGCCACATCCAGCTCAAACTCCTGCCTTTTTGTCAGTGCCACTGTCTCCAACCCATACAACATAGCTGGTCTAACTTCCCTCTTGTAGACCTTCCCTTTCACTCTTACAGGTACTCGTCTGTCACAAATCACTCCTGACACTCTTCTCCACCCACTCCATCCTGCCTGTACTCTCTTCTTCACCTCTCTTCTACACTCACCATTACTCTGAACTATTGATCCCAAGTATTTAAACTCATCCACCTTCACCACCTCTACTCCTTGCATCCTCACCATTCCTCTATCCTCCCTCTCATTCACACACATATATTCTGTCTTAGTCCTGCTGACCTTCATTCCTCTTCTCTCTAGAGCATATCTCCATCTCTCCAGGGTCTCCTCCACCTGTTCCCTACTCTCACTACAGATCACAATGTCATCTGCAAACATCATAGTCCACGGGGACTCCTGTCTGATTTCGTCTGTCAACCTGTCGATCACCATTGCAAATAAGAAAGGGCTCAGAGCTGATCCTTGATGTAACCCCACCTCCACCATAAACGCATCCGTCACTCCCACCGCAGACCTCACCACTGTCACACTACCATCGTACATATCCTGTACCACTCTTACATACTTCTCTGAAACTCCTGACTTCCTCATACAATACGACAACTACTCTCTAGGCACCCTGTCTTATGCTTTCTCTAAGTCTACAAAAACACAATGCAACTCCTTCTGACATTCTCTGCACTTCTCCATCAACACTCTCAGAGCAAACATCGCATCTGTAGTGCTCTTTCCTGGCATGAAACCATACTGCTGATCACTAATCATCACCTCCCTTCTTAACCTAGCTTCCACTACTCTTTCCCATAACTTCATGCTGTGACTGATCAATTTAATCCCTCTGTAGTTATTACAGCTCTGCACATCACCCTTATTCTTAAAAAAAAAAAATTGGTAGCAAAACACTTTTTCTCCATTCCTCAGGCATCATATAACTTTTCAAGATTTCATTAAACAATCTGGTTAAAAACTCCACTGCCATTTCACCTAAACACCTCCATGCTTCCACAGGTATGTCATCTGGGCCAACAGCCTTTCCATTTTTCATTCTCTTCATAGCTATCCTTACTTCCTCCTTGCTAATCCATTGTACTTCATGATTCACTATCCCTACACAGGGTACTTGAAGGTTACTAGACCAATGGCCCTGGGTCCCTTACAAGCTTAGCCATTAATTTATCCCCAACAGAAACATCAGTCAACACATGTTGCTCCTGTCATTGAGGGATACAGGTGAAGCCCCTGGGACAGATTTGTAGTTTCCCACCCACTCATCAGGGTTGTGCTTGAAGAGAGTCTTCATGGTGCTCTGTTTGATGTTTATGGGAAGTGCATTCCTGAGACAGGGCAGCCTCTGCGAGACAAACCTGTCTCTCCAGAAGGTTGTGTTGATGTCATATATCAGATTCAGGCCTGTCATGCTACTAATGCATGAAGAGTTAGACTCACATATATGGGGCAACTGTAGAAGGGCAGGGTCCAACATTTCCTTGTAGGTGTGATGCAGCCCACCTCTGAGCAACCTGTCCAATATCAAGTGGAGAAATATTGATTTGAGCCTGTCTGCATGGGACAGGTGTTGGAGACCATTGATTACCTTTGTGAGGTATTTCTGTGTCCTTTCCAGTTAGTGCAGATGTGTCTGGATAGGTACATACCAAACAGGGCATTGTACTAAATTATTGGTGTACTGACTGAGGACTATACAGAGGTAGTGACCACATATTTTTCTGGCTGCAATCCCTTTACCTGTGAGGTGAACCATGTACAAGGCTTTTCTGACCACTGCTGCTACATGATGGTTAAATGAGAAGTTATCAATCTAAGTAACCAGGTCTCTCAACACAGGTTGTGCGTTTAGGGGATTGCCATTGATGTCGCAGACAGTTGGGCCATATCCTTGCTGAATTGTATGATGGTACAGTTTTCTGCTTTTAGCTTGAGGCTAGGACCTTGGCACCAGTCCATAATCAATGGAAGACCCTGTTGCAGTATGTTAACATCATTTGGGGGGGGTCAATGACAGACAGCACACAGCTTACAGTCATCCACAACCTTGGTCAGTACCTACAAATGTGGGTGTTGGCGGGTAGCATTCATGCCTAGATATATGTGGGTTATTTAGGGGCAGCAGCTACTCAAAAGGCCTCAAAATGTATACATATTGCACACACATATTCAAGACAGACTAGGGTTTCCATCTTATCAAATTCCTAATGTGGGACACTTTTTGTAGTAATGTGAGACTTGGCAGGACAAACCATACCCACACCAAGTGCAAAGATTCATAGGTTCATAGGGTCATAGGCAGGTACTAGGCTATCAGCCCAAGGGCCTATGTAGTTCTAGCCAACAAGATTCCCTGGCTTTTGTCACCCGAGAAGGTTATTTTCCTGTGCCCCTGTCGAGCAGGGCTACAGAAGTGATCCCCAGGGAGAATTTCCTATTTCCCATCCACTCATCAAGATTTTTCTTGAAGAGTGCTAGTGAGGAACTCTGCTTGACATAGATAGGTAGCTTGTTCCAGGGTATGGGAAGTCTCTGGGACAGGAATCTATCCCTCCAGCATGTTCTGTTTATTGTGGTGACAAGGTTTAGGTCTCTAGAGCATGCAGCTCAGAGGGATTGGGATTTCTTTAGGTGTAGCATGTCCAACAGCTCTGGTCTAGACATAGCTTTGTATGTTAGGCAGAGATCACCTCGGAGTAGGTAATATTCTATGGAGTAAAGCTGGAGTTTTTTGAGATGGTCAGCATAGGGCATATGTTTGAGTCCTGTAATCCTCTTTGTGAGATATTTTTGTGGCCTTTCCAGCTGTTGCAGATGCCTTGTGAGATACATTCAGAATAGGGCATTGTACTCAATAATGGGTCTAATGAGAGCCAAGTAGAGGGGGAACAATGACCTCTTTTTTCCTGGATGAGAACCCTTTCATGATAAGGTGTGCCATGTGGAAGGATTTCCTGACTACTGTGGTGATGTGATTATCAAAGGAGAGACTACTGTCCACCTAAGTCCCAAGGTCTCTTATCACACCTTCGGCATTAAGTGGACTACCACCTATGTGGTAGTTCATGGGTACAGAGTTTTTACCAAAGGACAGAACTTTACCTTTTTTGCCAATATAACAGTTTATTTTTGTAGTATTTGCCTAGATTGTGCTATTTTTCATCACATTTAGGTGTTTCTAATGTAAAATTGTTGATTTATGCAACTATTAGACAAAATGTAGGAATTGTTTGCTGTCTTACACTCTTTGGACGTATGTATTCCCTGGGATTCATTAAAGCTACGTGCAAGAATAAGTCTATTCTTGCATGGAGTTGATCGTGCCCGATCAGCACAGCAGCGCATCTTGCATATTCATGAAGGCACGTTGCTGTATAACCTGCATGGGCACGATCCATGAATGACTGCAGGGGGCATGTCTGAGCATTGCTCACACAGTAAACACACCCCATGCACTCAGGAAGTGCAGTATGGCACTTTGAAAACAAAAACAGTGCCCACGGACATTGTTAGCATACCCTCAACTGAACAGATATCTGCAGAGTGTCCAGATTTGTGTCTCATATGTCATGTGTGTTCCTCCTACTGTCCTGGCATAGAGATGAGGCTTGAAGTCATTAAATAATGATAAACATTTGAGTGTAAGACTCCACATCCTTCAAGGAAGTCATGCTAATGCAAAACCTATTATTCATCAACTTCCTAAGTTTGTAAGAGCAATATTTAAAATCTGTCTTCTTTGCATTCCTATCATGTTAAGACTCATCCGGATTGTATGCTGTAAGAGGTGCAGAGGTATGACTGTTAGCTATGTGCACATCCTTAAACTAAGAAAAATAAAATAAATTATTTTTTTCCCATCCTCACTAAAGTCTAAGTGTAGCTGAGTGGGTGTGCATATCGTGCAGCTGTGTATAGCATAGCTTAAACATCCGAAGGAGCTAAATAGAAATATACAGCCAAACTAGTCAAAGTGAAATAGTGTAGTCTTTAGAGCTTTTGCTTAGCATGCAGTCATTCATGGTTCAAGCCCCAATACAGTCCTTTCATTTTTTTATGTGAAAACAGCACTAAAAGTATATTTTTTATAAATAGGGAGTGAATAATATATATATATTTGTTAACCAGGGTAATATAGTAGGTCCAAATGTGAGGTGTCAGTGTAGTGCAGATGTGAAACCCCCATATAAACACCAGTGTCTGATACAGTATAGCCAGAAAAGAATATAATGTAATGAAAGGACATGGGGGATGTTATGAATGGGAAACATACATATCATAAGATGTCATTAAGAAGGAATCAACCCCACAATCCTGATAGTCCAAAAAATGAAAGCTGAACAATGCTAAACTATGCTCAGCTATGCTTAAGAATTGCTTACATTTGAATGCTTAGCAATAATTAGCATAGCTAAGTGGATTTGCGTACTGGTAAGCAGTGCTTAGCATTGACCCCTTTAAGCAATGCTTATCTGTGCTAAGTGGGTTTGCCCATCGCTAAGCTTAGCTCAGCATATTCAAAATCATCCAATCATGGCAAAGGGTGGGAAATCAGCCTATTTAAACCTTGTAGGTGGGAATACAGCCCATAACCAGTTGTAGCTGATCACTGCAGGCACTATGGCTGGAGTTGGTGAAGGTGTGTTCTTTTGGGTGAAGCGTTGGGGCATTCAGGAGTCCAGGGTCATAGTTGGACTCCTTGTAAAGGACTATGAAGGGAGACTACTGCAGGACCAGTACCAGGGCTCCCAATACAAATTGAAGACCTGGGACCGTCTTGCATGTGACTTCACCAGTGCTACTGGTATCCCTCTAACTTGTGAGCAGGTCCGGCACCATTATGCTGACCTGAAGCATAGGAATAGGGATCTCTTGAACCAGTGGATCCAAGATGCACATGCATGGAATGTCCCTGAAGTGTGTAAGCATCAGTATCAATTAGTGTTCTGCAGTCCAGTCTGAGTATATAATCAATAGGTATGCATAAATGTTTATGTATCTCCTCTACAACTGCAGATGAGAGGGCTGCAAATATTGATGCATGTGCCAGCAGGCTGCTAAGGCTGCACCGGGAGGCTGGTGAGTAAATATCTAGCTTGCATTACTCAGGGTAAATAAATAGAAAGTAGTAGGTTGTCAACAACTAGTAGGTAAACTGTGTACTGTGTGCAATGAATAAAGGACTGTCATCAGGTAAATAAAGGTCTCTGTAACATTTAATAAAAATAAAACCGCCATACTGCTGTGTTTACTTTGTCATGTTATGATAGGAATATAAATGTGTACAAATTCTGCATAGTTATGTGTTTCTCTTAGAAAATAACTATTTCCTGCAGCTATTACTGAAAACTTAACACATATCTGTTGTCTGAAAAGTGCAGTACGGTTCTCATTACCTAGGGTATTTGTCTAACTACAAGGTCAGATTGTGTAAACCAGAAAGTACTAGGGAGAAAAAAGTTAAGCATGAGTCAGTAGTAGCTCATTATGATGAAAAACAGCCATGGTTTACCTTTTTGCATAAACAGGCACAGTTTGAATCCTGGCAGTAGCAATATGCTGAATGCATATTGTCAAACAAGAATATGTGAATATTTGTATATACAGTCAGGTAGTGTTAACATAAATTAACTCCACAGGTCTGCAAGGCAAGAAAATGTTTGTAATAGCTGTAAGAAGGATTTACCAACACAATCTGTGTTCACCATATCCACTGTCCAACCCCAAGGCTGCAAATGACAGCAAGATAAGTACATACACCAAGCACTTTGTTCCGATACATGTCCCTTAAGTGTCACAATGTCACAGCCAATGGTCACTGCTGATAATAACCTGGGAGACAGATAGAAACCCCGGTGCAGTATGTCCATACCCCCCCCCCCAAGCATGAGTGCCAGGCACTCCTGTCAGTGTCACATATGTAACTGTGAAGATGTGAATATGCGTAGAAACAGTCAAGTAGCGTTAACACATATTTCTTCAACAGGTCTGCCAGGAAAGGAAATGTATCTATTAGTTGTAAGAAGGCTTAACCAATACACTGTGTACAACAATCCCACTGTCCATCCCCAGGCCATAGGTAGATATATAGTGAGGTCAACCATGGAGAGTAAGGAGTAAAGTAATGATCTGTACAGTTGTTGAAAATTGAAGCCTAGGGAGTTGTTAATTGACCTCTCTCTCTCTCTCTCTCTCTCTCTCTCTCCCCCACCCTATCTGCACCAATACTTCATACACATTAAATGGGTATGTTCATCTCCAAACCTACTGTTGGGACATGTGTCCTATTGTTATACAAATATTGAACTGTATGAATTTTAATGTTCCCTGTTCAAATACTATCATTGGTGTCCTGTTGCTATCAATGTAACTTGCATGCTGTTATAATGCCTACCGTGGTTCCATATATGCATATGTTCTGTTTGCTATGCAGCTGTTTCAATCCTGTTTTATAGGGTCAATTGGAACACCCATGCATGCTATTATAACTAATCCTGAAATGTGTTGCTCTTGACTAACCACCATATTTTTTAAACTGAAACACCATAGCACATATGGGAAGGCAGATCCTGGCAGATCCACCTGTCCCGCCTTACCTGGCTGGGCACTGGGCCCCAGCACATCTGGGACTCAACCTGAGCCCTCCTCTTCCATTGGTCCAGTACCACCTTTGGTTGAAACTGCTTCAGGGGATGGAGCTCATCCCCCCGGAAACGGGCATGAAGAGGAGACCATCACCCACAGTCAGGTCTGGGGATTGGTGCACAGTGTCCTCTGTTCAGAGTACAGTGATCAACTGTGCCAGCTTGAGGGCCACCTGGTGCATCTTGAGGGTCAGCCTGCCCCTCCTGTGCAGCCCCCAGTACAGCCACCTTTGGTGCCGTGAAGGTGCAGTGGTGACTGTCCATGAGTGGGGACCTCTGTCCCACTGTAACCGTATGGGGGCTCATGTGCATCTGATTCCCAACCACCCTCCCCATCCAAGGTGTTTACCCCCCACGTGTCATATACAGCCCCTGTCAGCTGTCTTGTCTGTCTTCCTTCCCAGCTTACCTCCTCAAATGTACCCACTATCCTTCCTCAACAGCCCACTCTCATCTTCTAAAAAAAAAAGAAATAAAGGGCAATCTGTTCCCTCCAAAAAATGTCGCCCCATACATAGCTGTCCATTTTGCACACATGTCCACTGGACACATGTAATCCTGTCTAATTGGCTTAACAAGACATTACTGTTGTCCTCACCCCTCTCTCAGGGGTTTGAGTGTCCAAATTAATGTCAAAATTCTGTGCAAATGTACAGCTGTTGCTGTATCAGAAATTGACATCTATGGACCTTCCCTACACCCATCCTGCACATCCCTAGCTATCTTTCATATTGTTTTTCCCTCTGAATGCCCCCTTTTTTTGCCACTTTCCGATCACCCCTTTCTTCTTTTCTTTTAAAGAAATTAGCACTGGGGTAAGTGGGAGTAAGCTGCAATACGCAGCACTAAGTGGCAGTAAGCGAGTTTGCGCGATGCTAAGTGATGACTGCACATATTAAGCAGCTTCCCATTTAACTGTGTGTTGACATCTCTTACCATCGGGCAAACCTGTGCAAACCCATTTACAACTGCTTAAAACTGCCTTAATCACCCTGTCTCCATCAGTCACTGTTCTGCCCAGCAACAAAATAACCAGCCCTGCCAAGTGTTGAACACAGGACCCTGTACACCATAAGCAGTACAATGTACCACTACACCATCTCAGCTGTAATAATGAATGCTGTTTTTTTCAAATATATCATCCAGTACAGGTACAGAATAGTATGGAAGAAACACTGTGGAATCAGTCATGATTAGTATATATAAATATACACATATAGATGTGTATGGTGATAGATAAATATGAAAACGTATATACATCAGATATATGGAGCTATATATTTAAAACAAATACATATAGAATATATACATATATATTGTTATATAAATACATGTATAAATATCAGAAAAAGAATATATATATATATATATATATATATATATATATATATATATATATATATAATATTCACCTCTTAGTGCAAGAATTCTGGACAGAAGCTGTCAAAATGAAGGGACATTGGGCCAAGACCAGGGACATACTGCAGTTTTAAATGTAGAATATTGCTACAGTAACAGGGCTTGTGTCAGCATACATGTTCAGAAGGATGTGTGTTCCGAATCTGAAATGTATGTCATCATTTACTGACAGAAATCCTCAGATTCTCACAGTGATTTACCACAGAAATTAAAATAATGATTCTGTGGAACAGACCAGAAATATGAGCAATAAACCTGGACAGTCTGAAACAATCTGGTCAGTCGAGAGGTATGTGCAGAACCCCTTAGTGCAACAAAGGGGGCAGGGGTAAAGCCATGAAACTGGGAACATATCCCAAATACTGCAGTAGATAAGGTGACACAGTTGATGCAGTAACGCCCTCCTGTCTGTTGTAACATATATTGACTGGAATAGCCCAACTCCAAAACCACATTACTCCCCACTAGTTACTTACATACGTCCTCACATCATCCCACTGATGTGTCAGAAATACACAACACGTATAGGGGCCAGGGAACAGTACATCTGATATATATATATATATATATATATATATATATATATATATATATATATATATATATATATATATATATATATATTTATATGGACATAACATCACAGCAGGGAAACTACACTGAGCTGCTAGTCATGTCACCAATCACTGTCTAAACTACAGACAGACTGACACACCACTAACCCAATTTTGCTATGGGGGAATACACATGTAACTGCAAATATATCAGGCACTACAGGGATGTAACAGCACTGACAGACACCAGGGTGAAAGTGCATACCCATAACCAATCTCACCACATTCAAATTGACATACTGGTAAGCCACATAAACAGTAGAGTATATGGACTGTGTGAAAAAATCATGACCATGCGAGCCACTCACACACTACCCCTACATATACTGGACCAATTCACAGTGTAGCCTGATGCCTGACTGTGGTATGGGACATGTGTCAGTCTGCCCCTACAAACATATAAAACCGATAGAGCACCAGAAACTGAAGCAGCATTCAAAGTCAGATTGAAAAGGACCCATAACACTTACATCTACCCCCTCCCTACACAGGCCAAATAATGCATGCACAATACACTGCTATACAATCCTGACAGTCTGTCAACAACTGCCAGAAATACATAGTCTTCTCCGCTGTATAGATTCCCACAGAATTTCCAGGCTTTGTCCACATATATAAGGCCTCCAACACATAACACGTCTGGCAGTCTGATACACTGGGATGATATCAGGAATGAAGTCACTATATAATGATGTATGATACCTATCTACCTCTTACAGCATGACATCTGGACAAAGCCTGACATACTTGGGGGGGGGGATCCAATCACAGGGTCATTATTGACATTTTGTTGTTATGAAGTCAGAAAGTTGCTGGTGTAACATGGTTGTTGTAACATATCTGTTCTGAGGGATATGAAGTGAGAAGCACACATGGATGTTACCATTTACTGACTGCAATCCTCAGAGTATGCTACTGAATTTCCAAGACCAAAAAATGTGTGAGCAACACACCAAATATGAGTCCAAACTCTGGCCAGTCTGCAAATAGCCCTACAGTTGAGAGTTACGTCAATCACATAACACTATCAGACTTAAATGCATGCAGAGCAGCCATATCCACACAAACCCTGTAAACTAGCATTACTTCAACTGTATAACAGCAATACTTACATTCTGTCCCTATGTCTGGAATATTCTTCCCCAGTTTGTTGGGCTGTCTCCAAAGTGTTTGTTGCAAGAGGTATTTCCAACTACCCTCTGTGATGCTGTTTGTCACACACCTGCATGAAGTCTTCCTCACAGGCAAGGAAAAGGGGCAATGCCCACATGAAGTACTGTTATAGGAGTGTATTTCCATGCTATTGGGTATAGGAATGATACCACAGCTGTTCTACATGCATTTAGCAAGTGGGGGACTCAAACTGGTGCACAGGCCAGCAGCTGCTCATGAGCATTACCTAGAAAAGGCAAGCTGCTGCCTAAACAAAACAAATGTATATCCTACATCTGTCTCAGAGAGAGAGAGAGAGCGACAAACACAGACAGAAAGACAGACACACACACTGAAACTGATGGATTATACAAACTGAACCAAAAAAAAAAAGCACAGGTATGTCAAACAATTAAGCATGTAATGGAATGTACTAGGAGGTATGTAAATGTGGAAAATAAGAAGTTCAGACAATATTATGTCTCAACAACACATGCTGTACTGATACATTGCTGAGCAGAACCTATGACAATAGCATCAGTGTCTGTCTGCAGTGACATAGAACATAGCTCAGGACCCTGAGTCACCCCAGGAAAGGATGGCTCACATATGAGCACTACTGGAGTGTGTGTTGCACAGTTATGGTTGTGACACTGCTAGGCCACATATATTACAATTCTTACCATCATTAACTTTGCTATGTCCAGCTCTGACTCATGCCTCCTTTTTCAGTGCCAATGTTTCCAACCCATATAACATAACTGGTCTCACTACCCTCTTGTAGAACTTCTCTATCACTCTTAATCGTCTGTCACAAATCAAACCTGACACTCTTCTCCACCACCCACATCATGCCTGTATTCTTGTCTTACCTCTCCCCCACACTCGCCATTACTCTGAACTGTTGTTCCCAAGTATTTACACCTCTCCACCTTTGAAAACTGTACTCCCCGCATCCTCACCATTCATCTATCCTCCCTCCCATTCACACACATATATTCCATCTTAGTCCTGCTGACCATCATTCCTCCCCTCTTGAGACCATACCTCCACTTATCCAGGGTCTCCTCAACCTGTTTCCTACTCTCACTACAGACCACAATGTCATCTGCAAACAGCACAGTCTAGGGGGACACCTGTCTGATCATGTCTGTCAACCTGTCCATCGCCACTGCAAATAAGAAAGCGCTCATAGCCAATCCCTGATGTACTCCCACCTCCACCTTGAACACACCTGTCACTCTCAATGCAGAACTCACTTCTGGCACACTAGCCTTATACATATCCTGGAGAATTCTTACGGATTCCTCCACCACTCCTGACCACCTCATACAATACCACAACTCCTCTCTAGGCATCCTGTCATATGCTGTCTCTAAGTCCACAAAGACACAATGCAGCTACTTCTGACCTCCTCTGTATGTCCCCATCAACACTCTCAGAGCAACCATCACATATGTACTGCTCTTTTCTGGCATGAAACCATGCTGCTGATCAGTAATCCCCACCTCCCTTCTTAACCTAGCGTCCACCACCATTTACCATTACCTCATGCTGTGACTGATCAATGTTATCCCTCTGTAGTTACTACAGCTCTGCACACGACCCTTATTCTCATAATCAGTACCCAAACACATTTTATCCACTCCTCATGCATCCTCTAACTTCCCAATATTACAGTAAAAAAATCTGGTTAAAAAGACCACTGCCATTTGTCCTAAACACCTCCATGCTTCCACAGATATGTCATTTGGACCAATAGCCTTTCCATTCTTAAACCTCTTCATAGCTATCCTTACTTCCCCCTTGATAATCTGTTGCACGTCCTGATTCACCATACCGACATCATCCAACCTTCTCTCTCTCTCATTCTCTTCATTCAACAGCTCATCAAAGTATTGTTTCCACTTGCTCAACACACTCTCCTCGCTTGTAAGTACACTTCCACCATTATCCTTTATCAGCCTTATTTGCTGCACATCCTTCCTAGTTACATGCCTCTGTCAAGGCCAATTGGTACAGGTCCTATTCTACATCCTTGGTGTCCAACCTTACATACAACCCTTCAGATGCTCCATCTTCAGCCTTTGGCACCACTCTCTTTGCCATGCACCCCATCTCCCTATACACCTGTCTACTTTCTTCATCTGTCTGACAATCCCACTTCTCCTTGGCCAACCTCTTTCTCTGTATACTTCCCTGTACTTCCACATGCCACCAGCAGGACTCCTTGTCCTCCTTCCTCTGTGCAGATGTCACATCAAGCCCCATACTACTCATCTCCCTTACTAGCTCAAATGTAGTTACCCAGATATTTGCTAAGTCTTCACTGCCACCCACTGCCTGTCTTAAATCTTCCCTGAACTCAACCTCACAATCACCCTTTCTCATTATCCACCATTTGATCCATGGTACTGCCTTCACACTCCTTTCTCTCTTCTTGATTATCAACGTCATCCCACAGACCAACCTTCCATGCTGCCTAGCTACACTTTCCCCTGTCACCACTTTACAGTTACCAATCCCCTTCAAACAGGCCCACCTGCATAGGAGATAATCCACCTGTGTGCATCTTCCTCCACTCTTGTATGTCACCCTATGTCCCTCGGTCTTCTAAAACTATATATTCATCACACCATGTCCAACCTCTGTTGCAAACTCCACAACCATATCACCCTCTGCATTCCTTTGCTTAACACCATACCTACCTATCACTTCTACATCCTCTCTGTCCCCTTCACCAACATGCCCACTGAAATCTGATCCAATCACCACTCTCTTACCCTTGGGTACACTCATCACCACTTTATCCAACCACATCAAAGTATGTATGTCCCATCCATCACACACGCAATTAGCAGAGCATATGCACTAACAACTGTCATCTTAACACCATCAGTTCACAGCCTCCTAAACATCACTCTACCCAACACTTTTATCACCTCCACAAACACTCCTGGCATAATGTTCCTTCAGGTTAATCCCTACGCCAGTTCCCCTCCCATACACACCACGATAGAACTATTTGTACTTGACTCCGATACACACAGCTGTACACCCCTTCCATCTGGTCTCTGCCACACACAATATATCCAGCTTTCCTCTGTCCAGTATATCAGCTAGCTCTGTCCCCATACCAGTCATACTCATAGCATTACAGTTCCTACCCTCACTACGACACACCTAGCCTTTCTCCTCTCTGCCTGCCATATGTACATCAGACATCCTCCAGGGTATGTGTGTGAATGCAAAGGCTACTGCACTATCAAATGACATACATGTGTTACAGCAATATGAAGAAAGTGTCACTATTTGTGGCCCATAGCACACCATGTATGTGCAGTATCCTCCAGATGTCCTGCCCTAACAGGTTGACATGACTGACTGAACAGCAAGACTGTAATTACAGTGTGCCATATGGACATAGAACAGAAATATATAGCAAGTATTGCCTATGCATATGTATGTAAGGGTAGGTGCACCTGGCTGCCTCATAACAACTGACATGGGATGCAAAACATCAGGTAAATAAGCTGTACATGTTGTACATGTGTGTAACATTAGTTTCTGCGCATCCAGCAGAGTTACACTTCTATAGCTGCTGATTGTGTCATTGCCCTGACACAGACATAGGTAGTATAATAAGCATGAGTATCATGTTGAAATTGTAGGGGTGGTCAACTGTGTTCTGACCCTGTGTCCATGCCTACTACAAACAGATATATGACCACCCACATAGCTGTATGGTCTCAGCAATACCTTACTTGTAAAACCTGTCTCCACCGAAGTAGAGTAAACCCTTTTGCTGGACAGCAGCAATGCACAAAGCACATAATGTGATGTTATATTGGTTGTACAGGGCAAAGTAGGAGCAGGCACCAACTGGGCAGCATGTCAACCTTTATCTGAATGAGCTTATTAGGTCACAGGTGGATTACTGTAAGGCTAACTATGAGTACAAATTGGACACATCCACTAAGGGCAATCACAAGGTCATCTTCACATATGCCTGCAGTCTCAGAGGCACCAACCCAACCCACCCTGTAATGGTGGTCAATCACAGCACACACACACACACACACACACACACACACACACACACACACACACACACACACACACACACACACACACACACACACACACACACACACACACACACACACACACACACACACACATACCATAGCTACAGCCAGCCTGCTGTAGACAGGTTTAGGGCAAACATCACCCACCTGGATCACCATCAGTATAGGTGGATATGCACAGCACATGCACCCCTCACCTCATCATCATGGAGCAGATGCAAGCTGCCTAATCAAAGTTAACAAAAGCAAGCCCCCTTGGGGCCTGATAACATTCCTGTCTGCATCCTACATGAACCCAGGCATATGCTTCCTGCTTCATTACACATTGTATGCAAACAAAGCCTGAGCACCATAGACATCCCATCTACAAGGATCATGGCCACTGTCATCCCTTTACACAAGTGTGAATGATGAATAGCATTTTATGCAATGCACTGGCCCTTGTTGGGGGGGAACATGACACATCAGGAGCAGGAGTACAATGCATGTTCATACAGTGCTGCCAGGTACAGGGGTATGATGTGTTTGTAAGTGGTGGCGAATGATAGTCCATATTCATGTGCTGGCTCTAAAAGAACTCTTGGCCATGTCTGAGGTCCTGTGGTGTGTTTCCCTGTTTACAAGTGCTTACAGGTGCCATACAGCAACTACCTTACACCAATGCAGAGACAGCAGTCATCCCAGAAGCTGTAATCTTAAACTATGCCATCCTTTCTGGCCATAGCCGGCAATTTCTGCAGGATCAGACTGCCCTGTGGGATGAGATCATCCACAGAGTGAATGTCTTGGGCCACCATAGATGCACATACGATCAGGTCAGGCATAGACCAACTGACCTGATACATCATGCCTGGCAAAGGGCTGCTGCTGTAGTGAGGGACCATACTGCTACCGGTGGGGGGCCAGATACACAGACCCCACGTATAGCAACAAAGGAACTCCTTGACAACCTTGGGGTAGCCCCCACACAAACTCAAAAATGGGAAACAGCAGTCGTGGAGGTGGGTGGTACCCAGGCAACAGATGATGAGCATCCAGGTAAGGCCAAAGTGCACATTAATGTAATGAAGTAGCATTTAAACTGTCTTCTACAGTCTCTAGATGCATATGTCAGTGCAAAATGGATTAGTGGTTGGGGTGTAGTAATGTACGTGAGTGCACATCCATGGTGAAGGACAGCAGATTGTATAATATCATAGTGTGTACTTTACCTGCGAAGAAACATAGCGTTCATCTTGTACCAATGCCTAATGTGAATCTGCTGACAATACCTCTCCCTCACAACTACATAGGTCCCTCTGGTCTGCACATGGGACAGCAGCCTGAACCCAGTAAGTATGGGGTTTTCCTGTTGTGGCTCACCAGTACCCCAGGCATGCTAAAGATAATGCATGTGACCATGCACACAATGGTTACACTCAGCCATTTGGCAATGTCTGCACGTTCACCTGTGGTGGTATTTATTGCATTGCATCATGGTGATCATCACAGGGGCCTATTTGCAGGTGATGTCACATATCTGTAGCATACCTCACAACCTGTCATTGCAGGACATCTGAACAAAGACTGACAAAATGGGGGGGGCAAAAACAAAGGTCATATTGTATAAATTAGTGGTATACAGTGCATATAAATGGTGTACACACCTGCTAGAATGCCAGGTATTTGTGATATACAAAAATGAGAGCACAATAGACAAGTTCAAAATAATGCCAACCTTTCATATGAAGATAACCTGTACAATTCAGTTGTGAAGCAAACAAATCTGTTAGGGGAACAATAATGACACATAATAGTACAACAACCTAGATGCATATGTGTGCACAGGCTGAAGCTAGTACTGTGTTGAGGCAGCTTTTGATATAACTACAGAAGTACATCTTATTGGGTACACAACAGCCATCAATTACAGACTCTTTGATTAACAACAAATAATGGTCAGCTGTCCTACCAGGATGATCCTAACATATACCCAGTTGCCTGCTACAGCAACAGCCATGGTTCACATAGAGCTGATGAAGCTGCTTAGGGACCACCTGTTTGAGATGTATCAGCCTGGAGAAGGGTACTAAAACATTTCTACAATATTGCACATACCATGGAACACAGTGGAGACAGTCATCGAAAGGTGGTGAAAATATGGGACTACAGTGACATTGCAAAGGAGTGGACATCCCACCAAAGTCTATGAGAATGCAAGACCAAAACTGGCCAGAGTGGCTGCCAGGAGCCCTACAGCAACAGTGAAGGAGTAGCAGGAATCACCAGCAAGTACCGGGTGTGTACTACATGTCACAACAAACTCCCATGGTCTTCATATGTCCTGCCTGTAGGGTAGGGTTGGGAGATGGCAGAAGTTCCTCACACCAAACAATATCCAGGCTGGGTGAAAGTCTGAAAAGAATACATCAGATCTCCAAAAAGCAAGTGGGAAATGTGTTATGGTAATATGGGACCACAGCTGAACTCTTTGGCCACAATTCTGACAGTGTGTTTGGCACAATAACACCATGACACATCACCACAACAACACCACCCCCACGGTGAAGCATGGTGATGGCAGTGTCCTGCTATGGGGTTGCTGTTCACAAGCTGGAACTGGGGCTGTAGCCAAGTTAGAGGGGATTATGAACAGTTCCAAATACTGGTCTCTTGTGGCTCCAAAATGTTTTGGTGTCTGCCACATAGCTGTGGGTGGTGAGGAATTCCACCTTTCCACACATCAATTGGCCAAACCATACATCCAAATCAACAAAAAGATAGCTTCACCAGAACACATTCAATGTTCTGCACTAGCAGAGTCAGAGCCCACACATATGTCCAATAGGATATATGCAGGCTGACCTGAAGAGTGCAATGCACAGGGGATGCCCTTGCAATCTGACATAGATGGGGGTGTTTTGCAAGGGGGAGTGTGCAAACATTGGCAAGCCAAGATGTGCCATGCTGATAGACACCTTCCCAAGAGGACTCATGCTGTGATTAAATCAAATGGTGCTTTAACAGAGTACTACTTTAAGTGTGTGCACACTCATGTAACCAGCCTATTGTACCTATTTTAGTTACCAGATGTTACCTGTAACTGATGTGTATGTTCTTCAGTTGGACTGCACAGGTTATATGTCATATGAAATTATGGCAATGTTATGACCTGATTTCTGAGGTCTCATGTGATACATCACGAAAAACTGGCATGTTAACATGTGTGTACACTTACTATATCCACTATAATCTTGGAAAGTTGTTTGAGTAACCAGCTTTGTTTTAACATACCTGTACTGCAGGTTATGCAGTCTGCATGTCAAATTAGGACATTACTTAGTGGCATCAATCCACAGGCTAACCCAGTAAATGTATCAGACAAACACAGGAGTTATAAGGTGCAGACCAAACATATGAACCACACATTTATACATTCAACAAAACCCTGTACAGTTGGGGGTATGTTCTGTAGGAGTTGCCACAGTGCTATACAGGTGAACAGCAATAATTTACATGGGTGCAGTGTGTGCTAGATGAAGGGCCATCACCTACTAACACCACTCACATATCCCAGAGGTGTATATTAGTAGTAACTGTAATTGGAAAGGTCTGCACTGCATGATGCTGAGGGTCCATCAAGAGTGTGCATGTTATTGCCTGACTGTGTGTTGTGAATGCCCTCAGTCAACTAATGTAAGGTCTGTGTAATGCCTTTGAGGCACCTCACGTGTGTGTGTGTGTGTGTGTGTGTGTGTGTGTGTGTGTGTGTGTGTGTGTGTGTGTGTGTGTAGGTGTATGTATGTGTGTGTGTGTGTGTGTGTGTGTGTGTGTGTGTGTGTGTGTGTGTGTGTACCAGCAAAGCTTATAGTGCCAGTAGTAATTTGCATATGTTGTTTTTCCCTCACAGGTGGACATGCCTGCAGTCCCTCCTGCTCTGATACTGGTGTATGTTTCTCTGCAGACTCAGACCATGATGATACTCATATTGAGGCACAAGTGAGGTTGTCAGGGGCTGAGTTTGTGGTTGTGGTTGGCATCCCACTATTGTAAACCCCATCCTCGCACACAGTCACAATGCCCACACATACCTCATCACCAGTGGCCACAAATAATGGACAGTTGGGGGTTGCTGGTGTCTGTGGCAATATGAACTCACTTCAGCCATCTGTGAGTGAACTAAGGTCATAGATAGATGGTGGTGGGAGACCTTGCACTCCTGAACTGTGGAATATCTGTGCTTGAGTGTTTGGTGGAAGCTGGTCAGCAGCCACATGGCTGTAAGGCAGCACCATGATCAGCTAAGGGTCTACGTGGCTGTGCAACATCATGTTCCCATGCTGGCAGTACCACCAGCACTACTGAAGGGGATGTGCTGTCCATGCCTGATGCAGCAGGCCATGGGCACGTGATCCTTGCCAGTCCCAACAGGGACATGGATTCAGCAGGCAGCAGTCACCATCGGGGAGTAATACTGCATCTGGACTTTTCCCTGGTGGTGCCGGTGATACCCTTGGCAGGCAAGTTCCTGTGTCCATGGCCAGAGATGGTGAACTGGACACTAAGCCAGGTACAGCTCACAGCTGTCCAAAATACCCCTGTATAGGGTGCCACATGGCGTGTCTATGTGCATACAAACACACATACATCACCATCAGACAAGTCACCTCCATGCACACACACACACACACACACACACACACACACACACACACACACACACACACACACACACACGCACCCACATATACCACCCCTGCACATCCCACTTAATGAAATCCTCCCAAACACACACACACACACACACACACACACATGATGTCAACTGTATGGCCCAGCCTAGGCTTCTGGCAAACCCACACAACACCCTGTGCATATGATGATACCTGTGGCACATCCATTACATCTATACCATCAATCAGGGGCATGCTAGTATGGGTCTGATGCATGGGGTGACTTTAGTAGACTGCAGCTATTTAATGCTGTATAAGGTGCTGTCATCTGGCATTTGTAATGGGTACACATCAGAGTGTGTGTGTACTTTTTCAGCCATTATCCATTATTGGTGTTAGTAAAACTAAGTGATTGTGTTGTCACATGCTATATTCTTTTTGTGTTCCATGTGTCTGTGTGCCAGCAGGATGTGGCAGGATTGACATCACCAATGAGGGGTGATGTCATTGTCAAGGTACAGTTGTATCTGCACACATTTCCCAGGTCTGTGTAACAGTTCTTGCTTGTGCCACACAGCTTATAGGGTTGAGGGGTTGTATCTCAGTCAATGGTGGTTGACATCAGCTCTAGTATAGTGGACAGTGGTAAGTGTGGTGGGTGGAGCATACCTCAGATTGCTAACACTCTCAACCCCAGAGGATATTGTGATGACCCATCAAGTTGTGGTACCACACTACTATGCAGTTATTGCAGGTGGCACAGGACTACTAGTGTGATGAGTGTTATAAGATACCTGTAAGGTGAATAACATCACATGGCCTTGTGGGGTATGGCAATGGTGGCTATACTGGGTGTGAGAGTACTCATAATAGTGTCACATACAAGTCTACACATTCACAACCACTGCTATACACACCAGTGCATGCACACACACACAACACACACACACACACACACACACACACACACACACACACACACACACACACACACACACACACACACACACACACTTAGCAGACCAACTTATCTTGTTATTCATACCATACTATTCCATAGTGTTGCACAGGGCTTATAAAGCTGAAGAGTGTCTACAGATACAACTATGGTTGATGTGAACAGCAGACCCCATACAGTAGACCTAGGAATGTGTTCTGTGAGTATCCCAGCTTAAAATATGAAGCCATGCCCATCCGATGGATGTCGTTCACACACAAATACACACACACAAGATACTCTTCTGCCACACACATTTGCCAGGACTGAGATAAGAGCCCCTACCTCTCTAGTGATTGTTACTACATTGTTACGCATTTATTGCATGTACCACGGAGGTTATGGAGTGACGCTTGTCCGAAGGTACTTCTAAGGTGATGGACATCACCAGGCCTTGCAAATTATGACAATGGGTGATATACTGGGTGAGGGAGGCCACAAAATACTGTAACCTACACATATACACACAATAATACACACATACACACAAACACACGCACACACACACACACACACACACACACACACACACACACACACATACACACACACACATACACACACTCACACATGCACACCTTTGCCAGGACTCATATTAGAACCCTTAGCTATATAGTTATTTTTATTATAGTGTTATGCAGTTACCGTACACACCACAGAGCTTATAGATTGTGGAGTGTCCCAGGGTACCTATATATTGAATAACATATACTGCACTTGTAAGGTATGGCAATGGTAGTTTTACTGGGTGAGAATGGCCACCAATTACTTTCACCTACATGTTTACACACTCACAAACACTTTTATACACACTAATGTACACACACACACACATTTGATAGTACTGAGATCCATAGGCTCAAGGATTCATAGGTGTGTATGTGGCAAATGACCATGGAGGCTTTACAAGGCTAGCCCATGGAAATACACTGGCATCATGCCACCTGACGATAATCCCCAGTGTGTCTACTGAATATAGTCACTGGAGTGATCCTCAGGGTGGGTATTCTATTCCCCATTCACTCCTCCTGATTTCTCTTGAAGAGGGCCAGGGATGTGCTTGGCTTGACATGTATGTGATGTCTATTCCATAACGTGGCCAGTCTCTGTAAACCTGTCCTTCCAGCATGTCCCGTTGATTGTGAGGATGGCATTGAAGTATCTGGGGCATGTTGTGTGAACAGACTGTTTTCTTTGGATGTAGCATTTCTGACAGGGTTGGGTCAGACATGGCTGTGTATGTCAGGCAGAGATCGCACCTAAGTAGCCAATATGAGACAGAGATTCATTGCAGTTGTTGGAGTCTGTCCATATGGGACAAGTGTGTAGTACCTAAGATCTTCTTTGTGAGGTGCATTTGTAACCTCTCCTGTTATTGCTGGTGTCCAGTGGGGTACATGGCAAATGGACCATAGTACACATTGATTGGACTACTGAGGGGAGTGTACAAGGAAACACTGTCATTTTACTTCCTGGATTCAACACCCTTAGTCAGGAGAAGTGAAACATGGAAGGATTTTCAGAAGACAGTGGCACTGTGGTGGTCACCACAGAGTTCACTGTCAACCTGTGCTCCCAGTTCCATTATACCAACATCAGTGTTCAGTGGACTACCATCAATGTATTACTTTATGGGAACCATGTCATACTCAAAGGGGATAGTGGTACATCATCTGACATTGAGCTTATGTCTGGGGTTCTGATACAGTCATAGGTCTCAGAGTGGCCTTTGTGATGGATGTCAACCTCACACGGAGGGGGTACTAATAGCACCCACCATGTAGTCATCTGAAAACATTGTCAGCAAGGGCACCTTTGTATTCGGCTGGTCCTCAGAGGTGTGGATCCCAAACATGAGAGGACCCAGGTTCACAAACTGTGGGACTCCACTCATGATTGTTCAGCAGTCTGACATGGAGTCCATTGCTTTCACACTGTGGGTTCTATCTGTCAGCCAGTTTGCAGGCCACATACTGATGTAGGGGTTGCTGCCTAATTGAGTGTTTTTGTGTATGATTCCTTAGTGGGGAGTGATATCCAAGGATTAGATTGGCTGCCTATCTTATTATCTATTCCATACTGTCACATAGTTATTGCACATGGCACAATGCTTATAGGGCTGCAGAGTGTCTACAGGTCCCTCTACAGTGTATGACAACTATGGACCTTGTAATGTGGAAACTGGATCATATACTGGATGGGCAACACCAAAAAATAGCAAAACCCACCCCACTAAGGTGTACTGGGTTTGAATGGACCCAAAATCTTTAACTTATAAACACACACACATTTTTTACATTTGCCTGGATGGAGAGTAGAACTCCTACCTAAGTAGTTATTTGCACTACAGTGTTACGCAATTATGGAGCTGAGGTGACTGATATCTGCAGGACTGCTAAAATAGGGAAAAGGGAAGTGTACTGGGTTTGAATGGACCCAAAATCTTTAACTTATAAACAGACCCACACACACACTTTTACATTCACCAGGACTGATATTAGAGCTCCTACCTAACTAGTTATTTATACTACAGTGTTATGCAGTTATTGCATGTGCCGCAGAGCTTATAAGACTGAGGGCTGATGAAAGGGACTTCTAAGGTGACTGATATCTGAGGACTGCTAACTAGGGAAAGGGGAAGCGTACTGGGTTTGAATTGAACCAAAATCTTTAACTTATGAATGCACACACACACTTTTACATTTGCCAGAATTGTGATTAGAACTCTTACCTAACTAGTTATTTGTACTATAGTGTTGCACAGTTATTACATGTGCCACAGAGCTTATAGGGCTGAGGTTTGATGAAAGGGACATCTAAGGTGACTGTTATCTGCAGGACTGCTAAAGTAGGGCAATAGGAAGTGCACTTGGTGGGGAAGGCCTGTTAATTCCTAGATCCTACTGACAATTCTCTAAGTGTATGAGCATGCCCAGTGTGACCTTCTATAGTAAATGTGGGACTCCATTCCAGGGACTGTTGTATTCCAGTCCAGTTTTTGTTCTATAGCCATACCTCACAACCTGCTGGTGCAGGATATCTGGAGATAGCGTATCAAAATGGGGAGAGAATAGGTCATACAGTGATTGTGATTATTTCTCTCAGTAATGTATGGGTTGCTAGGCTTACAGGGCATGTTTTAGCAGTAATCTGACATATATAATGTTTGAAACTGTCATGTATTGTTTCAGTACCTCGTGACATACCTCCTCAGATCACAGTGATTTACCAGAGGAATACAGGATGGATGATGCACAAGCCAATATTATGGGCCAAATGATATGCATTCTAGCACAATCCAGCCTGTTGTGAGGTGTGCCTCTGACCAATTGACTGCTGGAGCTGTGGAAACAGTCCAGTACCACGGTGCTATATTACAATAGTGGAATCTCTGTGCATTTCTGTTCTGTCATAGTCTGATTTCCAGTCCACAGTTGGGTAATATACATCAGGCAGGATCAGGGTGACAGGCAGACTCCAGATAGAGTTGTAGGGGATAAGATATATGGGGGTATTTTGGGTCAGATATGTTGGCCTATAGCTACCAGTACTTTGCATAGGGGTCATCTCTGCTCGATCAGCCTGGGGGTGTATGTGTCTCACATATATGTATGGCCCACCTCAATTTGCTTGGATGGCCACATTTTGGGGTCAGGATGTTGCACAGGATGAGTGATCATGAAGTATGTGTTACTCCCCATGCCTGTGGGTCAGGGTTCTGTGGGTGCAGACATGTCACCATCTTCCAAGGTTAGGATTGCCTGCAATTAATGCATTCCCATGTTTAGACTCCTAGCCCTGCCTGACTGTACAGAGGATCACAGAATGTCCAGATTCATGACTCATATATCTGGTTGGTTACCCAAAGGAGTGTGGCTTTCAAGGAAAAGTGTTTTGCATGTCACTCAGGGTTGAAGTCAGATATTACTGACAGGTGACATTGCAGTTTCAGACTTCATACCCTTCAGACATTCCATGTTAATACAATCATTCCATCAACTCTCTAACATTATTAGAGCAGTGTTTGAAATGTGTCCTTCTCTTTGGACCTTTTTTCACCCCATTATTCATGGCTTTGTGCAGATTTCTGTCTCTCTGATGCTGGAAGGTTTTCTCCTAGCAGTTAGCAGCATGGCCTTTCTTTGCATTTTGTATACTGTGTTATGTTGGTGTTATGGACTCCATGACACTCCTTAACAGGGCACTGTGGGTGAGGCATGGGCACTTGTCAGAGGTCTGTAGGCCAGGTGTGACAGATGCAGGCCATCTGTAGCAAGGCAGTGCATTCTGATGATCATATGTTCCCAGGCTGTTGGCAGTGGACACCCCTGCAATGGCACCAGTAAGTTGACTGTGGGTGTTACTGACAATTGCTTTCTGTTTGTGTTGTGCCATCACTCTAGTTGGTGGCTGAATGCTGCTTAAGGCTATGGACATGTTACTGCATTTCTGTGGGACTATGAGGGGTGACACATCTGTGCACAATACACATTTGCAGAGACTGTGCTGATATTTGCTCAACATTTTGGTCCCATTTAGCATAGTGGTGTGCCCTATCTTTGAGACTATAGGCATACCAGTATCAACCACAGGTCAGATTCTTCTGGCATACACATTTGTAGTTTCAGACTTCTTACCTATCAGATCCATACTGCCACTGCCAGACCTGCTATGATATCACTGTATAAGTCTGTATGTAGAGATTTCATGGATGTCTCCATGTGGGGGCCTTTGCCAGACATTTCTGTATGGTTTTCTACAGCTGATCGGCTGGGTGAGGCTGGGGGATAGGTATGGCATCCCCACTTTGACATCCATGTATGTGACCTATGACCCCCAGTTATTTGGCTCACCACATAGACTGCAGTGGTATTTGTCAACTAGGGTGGTACTGCATAGTGTGGATAAGTCAGTACTGGGAATACACTTCCTGCTGTCCCACAGAGCTGTCAGTTGTCTGCTGTTATCCCAGTAAGCCACCCCATTCCCTTGCATGCTTGCATCAATACCATAGATATGCTATTAGAACATTCTAGTCAATTCATTTATTGTTAAGGAGACTTACCTTGTGCCTGAGGCAGTTGTGAGGATGGTGTTTGTTGAAGTCCCAGTGACTGCCACACACACCCGTTTAGCTAAGGTAAACACATTTTAGCAGAAATGGCCCTCCCTGGATATGAACACACTCCTTATTTTATGGTGTAAGACATTAAAGCCTCAGACACACACCCTTGCTTATCTGTCATGATAGCTTCCAGGGCAGCCAGCACACACATTCATTATTATGCCCTGGGCATCGCACACGACCTGGCAGTTGATGGCTAAGTGCAAACCTGGGCAATGGAGCTCCAATGTGCTTACAGCAAGCATGACTCATCCCATTTTCATGTTATCTGCTCCTCCTGCATACACTGTCCTGCTCTAGCAACTACACAGTTAGGTGCAGTGTGTGGACTTAGAATATTTTGACATTCAGTAAATTTCCCCTCATTTGCATAACCCACTGCCTTAGTCCATAGTTACTGCTCTGACACAGAGCCTTTTCTGTTGACAACCACTGTTCCCTGGTAATGTTTTGATTTTGCATGCCATTGACTGTAATGGCAAAATGCAGATTTCCCCTAAAATTGAGTTTTTACATTTTTTTTATTTTTGTCATGATCCTGTTTGTGCACCACTGCCCTATGCTTAAACTGTTGAGACTGGTCAAAAAATACTTTGATTTTTTTAATAAATTAAACATTTTTCCATGTCAATAGCCATATATTTGGCCATTGGCATGCCTAACGTTTATAATACATGCTTTTATTTGAGCTGTCATGCTTCTGTTTTGCTATTTGCAGAAATGTGTTCGGTTAGTAACCCAACACATTTCTGCAACTAGCACTGTTCCTGCACGGATGCCTGCCTGCTTCCTGAATCACTAATTCACCTCATTTGCATGGGTTTCACCAGCAAATGAGGTAATTAGCATTCCGCACAGCTTTCCATGCAGGAACAGTGTTGGCAGGCTCATGCACATCAGATCGGCTGTTTGCTGAATCGCTCGGCAGCTATATTCTATGCAGAAGCAGCTACACTGTTCCTGCACTGAATAAAAAGTTTAATGAATCCTGGGGATTGTTTTAGTTGTTTTCACAGGACACACCTGGCCAAACATGGTCCACAACATGCACAGTGGGACAGGTGGTGACCCAAACACAGTCACACACACACACACACACACACACACACACACACACACACATACACACACACACAAAACACACTCATAAACTGCACTTGTTAAGAGTGCAGCTCCTATCTGTCTAGTTGTGCATACTATAGCACTACATACATATCACATGCACCACGGAGCTTATATGGTTTTGGAGTGTCTGCCACTACTATTCAGGTGGCTGACATCCACAGGTACTGTAAAGTTTGCCACTGGGCTGGGAGTTAACAGGTTTGCAAAGGCCCTTAAAATGGTATAACCATTGCATAAATAAGAAAGCCACACTGCTGCAAGGGGATATGCTTACACACACACACATATACACTCACAAAGTTGTCTGTTTTGGGATTAGAATCTCTACCTATCTAGTTACATAGACTCTATGTATCTAGTTATATGTACTACTATCTTATCACATGCACCACAGAGCTATTGTATTTAGAGAGTGTCTAACTGTGCTTCTAAGGTGAATGACATCAGTAGGCCCTGAATAAGTTGCCAATGGGGTGCTTAACAGGGTGGCACAGGCCCTCAAAATGGTATAACCATTGCTCGCACACACACACACACACACACACACACACACACACACACACACACACACACACACACACACACACACACAGACTGCTGCAGGGGAATATGCTTACACATACTTACACACACTCACGGAGTTGCCAGTTTTGAGATTAGAACCCCTACTTATCTAGTTGTGTATATTATAATGCTACATATTGATCTCATGTGCCACTGAACTTATGTGTCTGGAATGTGTCCAACCGTGCTTCTAAAGCAGATGACATCAGCAGGCCCTGTAAAGTAAGCCAATGGGGGATTAACAGGTAGGCACAGGCCTTAAAATGCACTGGCATTGCACACACACTGCTGCAAGGGGATATACTTACACACAAGCAAAGAGTTGTCATAGCTGGGATTAGAACCTCTACCTGTCTAGTTGTATATAGTATAGGGCTATGTACTTATCGAATACACCACGGAGCTTATGTATCTGGAGAGTGTCTAACTGTGCTTCTAAGGTGGATGACATCAGCAGGCCCTGTAAAGGAAGTCAGTTGGGGGCTAACAGGTAGGCACAGGCATTAAAATGTATTTGTTTTGCACACACATAGGCAAGACAGACACAGTGCTGCAAAGGGATATAATTGCACACACGCACACACACACACACACACACACACACACACACACACTCAAAGAGTCACCGTTGCTGGGATTAGAACCTCAGCTTATCTAGCTGTATATACAATAGTGCTACACATTTATTGCATGGACCACAGAACTTATGTGATTGGAGAGTTTTTGTCACTGCTGTTGGCATGGATGATATCAGCAACTGTTGACAGGGAGGCCACTGTTGTGGAGGACACTAGTCACAGGGCCATAACATTTATTTATTTTATTTATTTGCAGTTGGTTTACCAGATTAGTCCATTGGGTCACAAAAAACCCATTTTCAATAGAGCCCTGGAGAAAAGCTCCAAAACAAGCAGAAGATTACAGTAAGATATTTTGTTACAAATTATTATAGTTACTATGGCCTAGTAAAAAAAAAACATTGCAAGTACAACAGACTAGTGATTAATATTCATATACTACAATCTAAAAAGAAAAATTACAATATGATAACTGAGATGTCTTTACATCCAGAGGTAGGTTGCACTAAGAGATGCATGATATGCATTCAATATCAAAGGCTTAATACAAACGAGAGCAGGATATATGAGTTAGGAGAGTAAAAGAAAAAGAGGGGAGGAGATTATGTGGGGTGGGAGCAGCAGCATTCCCACTGGGATATTAAATGTGAGTGAATAGATTTTTTGAATGAAAGGTTGTTTGAGGTGGTGCGGATGGGTGTTGGTAGGGAGTTCCAGAGGTGAGCTAGACCATAGGATAGGAGATTTTTTCCTGGGGACGAGTTGGTTTATACAGTTCTATTAGGTTTTGGTTGTTAGATCTTAGTAGTCTATCAGGGAGGTGCATTTTAAAGGTAGAGGAAAGGGAGGGACAGACGGAAGGGTTGAAAATGAGATTGTGTGCAAGAGTAAGTTGTGTATAGGTAAGATGACTGGTCAGTTGCAACCATTTTAGTTTGTGGAGAGATGAATAGTGGTGTGTGGAGGACTTATGGCCGGTAGCGAACCTGGCAATTTTGTTATAGCAAGAGGAGAGTTGTGATTTGAGTGAAGATTGTAGGTTAGTTAGGAGTGGGGCTCCATAGAGGAGGGAGGGGATGAGAAATGTGGTGGAGAGGGTGATTTTAGTGGAGGGTGTAAGATAACGATTTTGTCCGTAGGTGGGTTTTTTAATATTTAGTTGAAGTTGGTAGCTACAATTAAGCTGACTATCAATTTGGACACCTAATAATGTGGCCTCTGATACCAGTTTAATGGATGTATTACTATGACTAGTGATAGAGAATGTACTTATATTGTAAGAGGTGACTTTGGAGGGGGTAAATAGCATCAGTTTGGTTTTAGATGCCTTTAGTGCGAGGTGATTTTTTTTCATCCATTGTTCGGTGGTTAAGAATGCATCTTGTGTGAGCTTAAGGAGGGTAGGGATGGAGGTAGCAGAAGAGATAATAGTTGAATCATCTGCATATTGGATAATGTTTGTGAAGGGGATGGAGTTGTGGAAGTTGTTTATGAATATATTGAAGAGAAGGGGACCCAGTATGGATCCTTGGGGAACTCCAGTTTGTGTGTTACGGAATGGGGAGATGGCTTTTTTCCATTTTACTGCTTGAAATCTATTAGATAAGTAGCTAGTGAACCAATTCAGAGAGGAAGGTGACAGGTTAAGCTTAGAAAGTTTAGTTAGGAGTAAATTGTGGGAGATAGTGTCGAAGGCCTTGGAGAGGTCAAGCAGGAGGGTTGAGACAATGTGGCCAGAGTTCCATGCTTTATTCACAGTTTCCAGGAAGGAAAGAAGTGCAGTCATAGTGCTGTGACTGGGTCTAATGTCATGTTGTGTGGGAGTAAGTAGGTTGTTGTCTAAGAGATATGGTAGGAGTTGTAAATGGATGCACTTTTCCAGGAGTTTAGAGACGGGAGATATGATAGCGATAGGACAGAATTTGGTAATGTTATTATTGCTGCCACCTTTATGCAAAGGTACGACATAAGCCTTTTTCCAGATTTGGGGTACTAAACTTTCTTGAATAGAGCGATTGATTAGAATACTGATGGGGTAGGCAATGGCTTCGGCAGCTATGCCAAGAAATTAAGAATGAATGTTATCAGGGGAGTTAGAGCATGATTTCAGTTTCTGGAGGAGTTTTTTTTATGGTGGATGTGGATACAGGTTTTAGTGAGAATGGTGGAGGCTGGGAGGAGGGGGTATTGGGGGGGTGGTAATGGAGAGGAAATAGGAGGAGCAGCAGAAATGGGGGTAAAGGATTGGTAGAGGAGGATGGGGATAAAGTGGAGGGTGTGGTGGTGTTACAGGATGAGAATGATGAGGTTAGTTTGGAAATAGAATTGATGAAAAAAGTATTGAATTGTGTAGCCAGATCTATGTCTGGAGCATCAGGGTCTGGGCTGGGGTTATCTGTTCTGCTGGGGTTAAGAAGGGTGGAGATGCCTTTCCAGAATCTTTGGGGATTAATTTTAATGTTGTTTTGGAGTACGGAGAAGTAATTCTGTCGATCAGTGATGATGAGCTTTTATACTTTGTTCCTAAGTGTTTGGAATTCATTATGAGTGAGGGGAGTCCTGAGTTTCTGGTAATATGTCCAAGCTTTATCTCTGAGGTGCATGGTTGCTAGTGTGTTTTTTGTTAGCCAGGGGGCAGTTTTATTTTTTATTCTTTCTGTCTTTAAGGGAACATGGTGGTCTAGGAGGTTTAAGAAGGTTGTACTGAAGTAGGTAACTGCCTGTTCCAGGGGTAGAGTTCTTAGAGTATTTCAGTTTATTGCTTTTAGAGAGCTGGAGAAGATAATGGGATTGAAGTTTTTTGGTAGTGAGTAGTAATATAAGTGTGTGTAAGATGTAAGAGTGAGGGAAATTGATATGTGAATGTGGGTAAGTGATCACTAAGGGAATCGGGAAGGGTCCCACTATCAGAGAAATAATGAGGGTGGGAGACTAAAATCCAGTCTAGGATACTACCATTGTAGAAGTTTTTTGAGGGCCGGGTTATGGAGTTGATCAGCTGTGAGAAATTGTAGAGGTTAATGTTAAGTGGGTTTTTTGGGAGACTGTATGGAGGACCAATTGATATTAGTTTCCCCCAAAATTATTGTTTCCATACTAATGTTGGTAGAAAGCCAGGAAAGGATGTCCTCAGGTGTAGAAGTATTGTCATCAGGAGGGGTGTAGAGGGAGGCTATACATGTGCGTTTATGTTTGCTAACTTGAAGTAGTGCTAGGAGTAATTTGGCTTTATTAAAGTGGGGTGTAGGTTTGTTATAAGGAGTAACTGATAAGGAGGATAAGTATAGGAGGGCTACTTCTCCTCCTTTTTTGTGGGTTCTATCTTTTCTAATGATAGAGTAGTTGGGTGGTATTATTTCAGAATCTTTTATATGGGGTTTCAACCAAGTTTCAGAATTGGACAAGATGTCTGGTTTGTTGTGTGTAAGCCAGGCATGGAGATTAGGGACATTGTTAGCTATGCTTTGGGCATTTAAGATGTGAATAGTATGGATGTATCTGTTGGGGGGATGGGGTGGGGCCTGGGTTGGGGTGTATGTCTCCAGATAGTAGTATGGTAGCTAGGTGTAGAATTAGGTTGGAGATGTGCTTGGTCTGTTTGGAGTCAGGGGTGAGTTTTATTAGATTTGTGAGGGTTTTGTTGGGTGCAGAGGGGATATGATATTTATGAGGGGTAATAAGTTTGTAGGGGAAGAGAAGATTATGTTGTATAGGGTACAGGTAGGGAGATATTGGGATGTGTGGGTGTGAGAGAGGTGGGCTAAGATGATTAGTTGTGTGAAAGGGTGGTGAGTGGTTAGTGTTTGTAGGTTGGGTGAGGTAGTAGATATAGGATATATTGAGAAGTAGCAGTAGTTGGGTAGAATAGAATTGGGGTTTGAGATCATAGTGAGATAGGGTACTAAGAGTAGGTTTGTTGTAACTGACCAAGTTGCAAGGGTGGGAGAGCTGTATGTTTTGGGAGGAGCAGGTGAGACTCTAATTAATGAGGGAGGAGGGAGAGCTGAGTGATGGTTAATATGGGTGGGATTTGGAAGTGGGTGATTGAAAGTGTAATGGAGTCTAATTGGTTAAGGCTGGATGGTGGGTGTGGCTATAAAGGTATAAGTGTAGAGGTGTTGGGGTGGGTGGGATTTGTGGGTAGGGTAGGGGAGTGGAGTGAGCCCGCAGGGCGAATGGAGCAGGTAGAGCCAAGGGAAGCTGCAGATGGATGAGAACCAATCAGTGGAGTACTGATAGCTTGAGGTGAGTACAGGGGACAGGGATTTGGCAGGATGGAGTGACCTAAAGGTAGGAAAAGCGAGAGAAAGGAGCTTAATATAGAACTATAAGGAAAAATTAAAGCTTGGTATATAAGAAGTCAGGAATTGTGAGGATAGGGTGCCATCTAGTGGACAAATGCTGAAGGTACACTTGTGGCTCTGCAAGGACAGGTCCCAGTAGTGGGAGGAGAAGGGGAGAGCCCAGTGAAATTGGAGGGCTAGAGAAGAAGCAAGTATGGGCGGGAACAGAAATGAGAAAAGTTGGTTAGACTGCTGGCTATCCTGGCAGGGAAGTGTGCTGAAACCACCTAGCAGGAGCTTTAAGCAAATACAATCAGTTATTTAGGGATAGCAGCAGTTACACATACTTTCTTGTTTTCTTCAGAGGCTATACCTCGGGGAGATGCTTGGTCCTAGTCCCATGGTAGGGATGAGGCAGCAGAGTAAGTATATTTTATTTTTGGATTAGACGTCCAACGAGGCACAGACATAGGGGGGGTGCAGGGCAAGCATGCTGGAGAGATTAGATTGAGATAGAGAAATTGTGATTATAGTAGCCAGTAGAAAATATGTTAGCACTTAAAAATAGCAAACAGGTATCAAACATGTGGTATAAACATAGCAATTGTTCAAAGAGAAACAATAGGATAAAGGTAATACACCATTAGTGTACAGAATGCAGTATGTATCACAAAAACAGAGCTAAAGGATTTCCAGGAACAGCTAGCACTTAATAGACAGTAAAACATGAAAATGCAATGTCTGTCACAAAATCAGTACTGCAAAATTTCAGGAACAACTAGCGTTTAATACACAACAAAACATGAAAAATGTAATGTCTGCCACTAGAGCTAAATTTCAGGAATGGTTAGCGCTTAATACACAACAAAAACATGAAAACTGCAAAGTCTGCTACAAAAGCAGTGCTGCGACTAGACTGGGTGATATTGACCAATCCACAGATATAGCCCTGTGTATACTGTTTATGTGGAATATCTTCACAGACACACACACAAGGTTGCTGAGGTGAAATTAGAGCCCCTACCTACATACTATTACACACTACAGCTCATTGTACTAATTGCATATGCCACTGGTTGCAATTGGTGTACAAGTGACTGCAGTACTACATCAATCTATACCTTTCTGTCTCTCTCTCACCTCCTCTCTCTGTCTCTCTCTATACAATATATATATATATATATATATATATATATATATATATATATATATATTATCTATGCCACGTACTGATAGATAAGAGTAATCATGTCTGATGAGGATAGGGAGACACAGGTATACACAGCTGTCTGTATGCACAGAGATATATTGACATCTCAGTTCTATAGTCAGACATGGCTTCAGACATGGGTGAAATTATGTAAGTGTAGGAGCATGCCCAGTGTGACCATCGATATTTACTCTGGGACTCCAGGCCAGACCTACCTGTACTCCAGTCTAGGATTTTGTGTGCTACAGCCAATTGGCTGCTGAACCTGATTCAACCAGCACCTCCCTTATATAATGCCTGAGTCATTTCCTGGCTGTGGGCTGTTCGTAATATCTGACTCATACCTAGGGTGTGTACAGATTGTATTAGACTGAACAGGGTTTTGCATCATATGTCTGGTACATTTTACATGGCAATGTGTTTTCCTGGTACATCAGTGACAGATCATTATAGATTGACATGATGAACTGCTGACATACATTTGGGTTACTGATTCCATACACTGCAGAGAACCCATGCTACTGCATAAACTATTCTACTCTACACTTTCTACATTTGTCTGGCCATCATCTCCTCCTTCTGTTTATATGTGGGCCCATGTCCTGCCCAGCTCCTGTTCTTGGTGTTGTCCACAGTTGTTGCTCTATGTAGTTGTAGGTATGCTGTGACTGGGCTATGAGATGCAACACCACATACAGGGGTACAGATGTCACACCTCTGACTATACCTGTTTTGCAGGTTGTCCAGCATTGCTCCCCATATGTCTGCTCTGGTCCTCAGATGGTTTGTGTTGTATTGGTATTATAAGACTACATGGTGCCCATACCTCTCAACCTCTTAGAGCAAGAAATCTGGACACAGCCATATATTACAGTGGGACACATCAAGCCCAAACATAAGGAAAACTTCTTAATATTGCAGTTGGTAGAATAACAGGTTTTGTATTAGCATGACTTTTCTGATGGGTTGAAGTCTGCAGCTCAACTGTCTGCCATTATTTTCTCACATCAGTCTTTATTGATTTGCCACTAATTTGCCAGAAAACTGCAATATTATGAAAAACATACTAGAAATATGAGCCAAAAATGTGGACAATCTGCAAAACTATGTACATTTGAGTGGTATGATGGTGCCCACTGACTTGTTGTTAGTACTGACATGGTTACGTGACAGCCTTTACATCTTGGTGCTACTCTGACTTGTTACAACCTGCTGTTCTACTAGCCACCACCTAGGTTACCCAGAACTGTGTACTGTCCATATCTGTGACTCCCTGTCCTTCCATTGTCTCTGGCTTTGTCCAGCTTTTTTGCAGTAACAAATAATAACATATGGACAGTCTTTAGAACTCCTACCATAGGTGTAGCTCACATGTAAAATAGTAGGCACAGCCAGTCTTGAACCATGAACACCATCAACCATGGTAATGTACTTAGCCCACTAATCCACAACAGCCACCAGATGGTGCAGTTTAATTTCTGACACTATCAACCACAGACATACATAGCACATTGACCCCTGCATATTGTGGAAATGGAACATGTCACCAGGTTGATTGGGACAGCCCAGGGATTGTGTGGTCTGCTGATATTACCTTGCAAACATAATCTGCAGTTGTATGGGAACACGGATGTGTTGGGGTGGGGACTCTAGCACTGACAGTAATGTATCTGTCCTATGACCTTGTTGTTTGTAATTTCCCCTCACATAGTGCAGTGGGTTTTCCTGCCTTGGGGCCTAGTGCATATTATGTGACAGCAGCCAGTATTGGGCAGAGAGTTCATTTTGTCCCACATAGCTGTCAGTTGTCTGCAGGTATCATAGTAGCCCACTGTATTCCCTCACATACATGGGGCAGGTCCATACCTATGCTACCATAGTCTAGTACCCCATACATTTGTTGTAAAGAAGAGTTACTTACCTTGTGCCTGCAGCAGTTGATATAACAGTGCTTCAGGGCTGACTCTATTGGATGCACAC
Organism: Protopterus annectens; assembly: GCF_019279795.1. Classification (NCBI taxonomy): domain Eukaryota; kingdom Metazoa; phylum Chordata; order Ceratodontiformes; family Protopteridae; genus Protopterus; species Protopterus annectens. The sequence continues at coordinate 1,445,658,814 of NC_056737.1, forward strand.
AGTACACACCCTATACATAGTAAGGTACAGGTCGTGTGTTGTGGCTATCATCCTTTTTAGTATGTATATGAGTCAGAGTGAGGTGTCAGTCCCTAGGTCCCTAGGATGCCAGTGCATGTGCCATGCATGGCTTCTTTGCCAAGGCCAGGGCATATGGGGCATGCCTACATCTACCTACAGGGACAGGCTCAGGGGGTTCCTCCTCTTCTCCTCCAAGTCCCCCTGTGGCTGTGGGGACCTTGGCACTGGTGGGGGGCTGTGTGTCCATTCCCTGTGATGTTCCTACTGCAGCTGTTTCCACAGGATCATATTGTGTAGCATGGCACATACTGTGAACATGTGTGCACATGTGGCTGGAAAGTACTGCAGCACTCCACTATATATATTGAGGCAATAGAACTGTGACTTGAGCAGCCCAAACACACTCTCTGTAATGTTCCTAGTTTCTGCATGTGCTTCATTATGGTGTTTTTCGGTAGTTGTTTGTAAATTTCTGATGGTGTCATCACCCACAGTTCCAGTGCATAGCCAGCATCCCCCAGTAGATGGCCATACAGGATGTCACCTCTGGCAAACATCTGGTATAGCTGTGATGCATGCAAGATGTGGGAGTCGTGATAACTGCCAGGGCTGCCAGCATACACATTTATGATAATGCCCTGGGCATTGCACACAACCTGGCAGTTGATGGAGTGATACCCCTTGCGGTTGATGTAGACTCTACCCTCTTCACTAGGTGGTGCTTTGATGTGCACATGAGTGCAGTACTTGGCACCCAGTACCTCAGGGTAGTGTGCTACATGGTGGAAAAGATGAATATTGCTGGCCCTTTCCTCAGGTGTGCAGAGTAAATAAATGTGCTCACTGGCATGTGCTTGCATGGCATCCAAGAATTGGTGGAGTACCCTGGATGTAGATGCCTGTGAGACCCCCATGATGTCCCCAGTTGTTTTTTGAAAAGTACCTGTAGCTAATATTCTAAGAGCTACACATACCTTTGTTTCCACTGGAATGGGTTCATCTCTGTTGACCCTGGCTCTGAGTTGAGGCCGGCAGAGCTTGGTAAGTTCTTGTAGTATGTCCCTGTCCACCCTGTAGGGCTCTACAGTCTCCAGATCATGTAACCCCTGGAATGTTTACATGGGCATGAACACTCTCCTCCTTCTCTGTCTGGGCCTATTGTCAGCATCAGCATCAGTATTGACTGCAGACTCTAGCATATACAGATGTAGCAGAGCAGCAGCAGCCCCTATCATTTTGTCAGTTAAAATTCCGAAGTGTGTACTCCAATAGTGCAGAGTATGTGGGAAAAATCAGATTGTAGGATGTATGCATACTTTATAGTGTGTGCGGCAAATGCAGCCTGTGTGATTGGCTCATTATGATTCATTCCACCTGACAGGTACATCATTGGGGGGTTGAATGGGCCAGTGTCTATTCAACAGGGCTTATCAGTCATTTCTACTTAACTGGCTTCCCCTGACTATTTCCTTTTTTTTATTTTTATTTTTTTAATTATTTCACTGCTAAGCACTGTGGCATGCTGTGCAAACCTGCGGCACTAGTATAAACAGTGGTTAGAAGTCTGGACACACCTCCATGCACTGGCCTGCTCAGCTTAGCTTAAACAAGCTAAAACATGCACCATGGGGCTAAACACAGCTTAATAGCACTGGACACACCCCCTGCTTAGCTGAGTGTAAACAGGCACCGCTGAGCTCCAATCTGCTTAAACATAGCATGACACACCCCCTTTTGATGTCAGCTACCTGGTCTATTGCTACCTACATGGCTCTAGCCCTACATGGGTTTTATCTGCGGGCACAGTGGCCCATTTTTGCTATTCAGTAACCCCAGCTGATTTGCATACAGCTCCTTCCATATACCCTGGATACTTCACTACTCCAGGGCCTGCTTCCTTAGCAACCACTGAAACCTGTCATTGTACACTCTGCATGCAGGGTACTATACTGCATTATTTTTGAAAATGTCATATTTTCAGTTTTTCAACATTTTAATATTTACTTTTTTTACATAATAGCATGTTTGTTCATTGCTGTGAGCAGCGGAAACATAATATGTGTATTAAAAATAATATTTTCTAGTGGTTTGCATTGCTTTTTGGACTCACTGGTCATAGTTTTGGCCATTTCCATCACTACAATGCAATATCCAACCTTCATTTTGGGCTTTTACAGCCCCTGTTTAATTTTTACATTTCTGTACAAGTTTTTTTTTTTCCATGTACATTTCTGACACCAACACAGCACCTACACAGGTACTTTTCTGCTTATAGGATTGCAAATCACACTCATTTGCATGGATTTCACCTGCTTATGAGGTGATTTGCATTCCATGGACACTTCCATGTCTGCACACTTGTGTATGGCCCCTCTGTTCTGTTTTTTGGATATCTTGGCAGCTGGTTTCCTTGTTAGGGCCATGACAATATGCCTACATGGAAAATCACTCCGTATAGGCTTTATTGAATTCCCCCAATTGTTTCAATTTTTTTGCATTCAAAAATTTTCATATCAAAGCTTGACAAATTCCTTCTACATTTCCACTGAATGCATCATTCAATTTATTTTTGCATACTAATTTTTTTTTTGCTTCCATATAATGTTACCACTCTTGTGCGATGGTTTAGATTTCAGTTTGGCAGAACTACCCTGCAGTAGTTTAACCTTTAAAACTCCATAATCACTGCACATCAATGATGGTAAAGTGCGATATGAAGTATTTACTTAAGAAAACAAACCATATTGCTAGGTTTGTTTATAATCTGCAACAACTGTCATTCCGGTACATGCATTGTAAATAATTTTATTACCAGTATTGCAGAAACCAATATTATTCTAGACTGTCTCGTGTAGATTCAAGTCTATGCACTTCAACAATTGTAATAGGTTACAGAATCTGTAGTCTTGGTGTTATTATAAAATATGTAACAATTACAAGTCTGATAACAATCTTCAATCCTTGCCTTAATACATCCACCTACCTTTTTATTAGAATGCCTGTTGCAATTAAAACACTTGAAACCTAACATAACTGGTTTCTGGACACTGTTCTTTTGTGAGCAAAAACAGCATCAATGTTATGTGAACATTAGCACGTTTTCTAATAAAAATTATGTTAGTAAAACTCACTTTGTATAAATCAATTTCTGCAAAGTGCAAACAATTAAATTTCTGACCTGGTAAAATCCAGCCTTGTGTTAGCCAAATAATATAATATAGCTGCTGCAAGCTTTCTCTTTTCTTGTCTTGACAATTAAACTGCACCCAGTTTAAATCTAAGTCTGCCCCAAATTAGGCTTGGATTTTCTATATATTCCCACTTTCTTTTAAATTGATATTTTTTAATGTAGATGTTAAACAAAAACTCTTTTCATTCCTTCTGAACTGACTTTCCTTTCTATATGTGACAGCTCCATGGCTGTATGTATGTGTTGTGTGCACTTGCATATGTGATAAAGTATTCCACATATTATAGTAATCATCCCCACCATGGCATTGCTGGTATCAAGTCTGCATATGGATCACTGACTTACAGAACCTATTTTACCTAAGAGGAATGTAATATCCCAGCATACCGAAAGATGAGATCATTGATCCAACATGAAGAAAACATTTCCATACTTTCTAACAATTAGGTATCCCAAGGCCCTATTCTCATCTTGTATTTTTTATCCTGGCAGGCATAACAATATCCAGTGTTCATTATCTTACCTGCAGATGTATCAGTTCATTTAATAATTAAATCTCCAATAACTAATATATAATTTCTGAACTGATCTGAATAATCCTCCAACTCTAGTATTGTATGTTGTTTCTGTTGTTACAAAAGAATACCCTTCATCACCATTAATTTTATTAATTTCACTGTCTTCACCACCTGTATCATTACAAGCATACAATTCTCATGTAGATGTCTTTAAATTTCTACAGCCTGAGCCATGTTGTCAGCTTCAGTCTTAATTATGCATACGTTAATTGTATTTATTCTTTCTAAATTCAGTTTAGAGTTCTTTCTTTTGACTTGCACCTTGCCTGTTTTTTTCTACTTTCTCTGTTAGAACAATGATATAATGTTCTATAGACTGAATGATATGGGATTGAGCAATGTTATTATTGTGTATCAAAATAATGTTCTTTTGTTTAGTATGTTTTCGCTTAGCATTACATTTATTATGTATCGGAGACCATCCATGTGCAACTAACAGTGGGCAAGACTGCTTTTCAGTTTATAGCATCCTACAGACCACCCTCTCAAAGTCAGGAATCCCACTCGGCTTTCCTGAAAACATTGGAGAACATGAAGATCTCTCCGAACACCATTATATTGGGCGACTTCAACTACCCAAACATTGACTGGGAGCACTACTCAAGCTCCAGCACCTTAGCCCAAAGGTTCCTGGAAATTATAAACTCAAATGCTATGGAACAACTAGTCACCACTCCCACAAGAGGGGACAACATACTAGACGTGATCATTACCAACATGGGGACTCTATGCTCCACACCAGAAGTATATCCCTCATTGGTAAGATCAGACCATAAATTAATTTCACTGGATATCCACATCCCGACTCCACCCCCAGCCCAGAAAACCACAGTGAAAAACTTCTCAAAAGCAAACTTCTCACTTCTCAAAACCGAAGTGGTATCCTTCAAGGCCCCAGGGCCAGTGGAAACTACGGCCCAAACTGCAGAATCCTATACAAACGCATTCTACGGACATCTCCAGGAATGCATGGATCATGCTATCCCAAACAAAACCAAGACCCAATCATCCAAAGGCAGGCGTCCAGGCTGGTGGACCCCTGCCATGAATAAACTGTACAACAGAAGGAGGAAGCTACTACATGATAGAGTAAAATCCCTAATAGGGAAGGCATCTCTGATCAGTACTAGCAAAAAATTATGATCCCTCATAAAATCCTCCAAGGCCAGCTTCGAGAGAAAAATTGCACAGGACACCAAAGACAATCATAAGGCTTTTTTCAGTTATGTTAGAAACCTGGGATGCAACTCCCAGACTTGTTCTGAGTTGATTCTAAACGACAAAAAATACACTGAACCCACAGACATCGCCAATATCCTGGCAGACAGGTTCAGTGCAAACTTCTCCACCCCCCCCAAAAGAGCAAGTATCTATCCCAGCAGAGGGCTGCCACCCAAACATCTCTGATGCTCAGGTGAAGGCTGCCCTCTCCAAAGCAAAAAACACTGCTTCCATGGGACCAGATGGCATCCCAGGTTGCGTCCTACATGAACTCCAAGAGGAACTAATCCCTCAAATAAAACAGCTATACAATCTCAGCCTCACTACAGGATATGTGCCCACAGAATGGCGTACAGCAACAATGGTCCCACTCCACAAAGTTGGAGCCCCTACGGACCCTGGAAACTATCGCCCCATAAGCCTGACTAGCTTAGTCTGCAAGGCTATGGAGAGGATCATCTTGGAGCTCATAAACAAAGATATTGGGGACCTACAGACACTAGATCCTACCCAGTTCGGCTTTGTCAAGGGCAGATCCTGCCTTTTGCACCTGGTCAACTTCTTCGAAACATTCACCAAAGTCATAGATGAAGGGAAGGTAGTCCACACAGCCTATCTGGACCTTGCAAAGGCATTTGACACAATACCCCACTTGGGCATCATAGATAAGCTATCCAGCTTAAATATAAACCCCTATGTCACAAGATGGGTCGCAAACTGGCTCAAAGACAGAACCCACAGAGTGAGAGTTGCTGGAGCCATGTCAGACTCGAAACCGGTCACAAGTGGCATCCCACAGGGTTCTGTCATGGGACCACTCTTGTTCGGTATATACTTTTCCGAGGTACAGGCAAACATGGGAGGACTATGGCTCACCAAGTTTGCAGACGACTGCAAACTGGGCGCCATAATCAACTCTCCAGCTAACAAAAACATCCTTCAAAAAGGTCTCACAGAGACAGATAACTGGTGCCAGCGCCATGGTTTAAAGCTAAATGCCAAAAAATGTATAGTCATACCCTTTGGCAAAAACAATGTGCCCACAAATTTCCACATAGGCGGAAACCCATTAAGTACAGAGAAAGTTATTAGGGACCTGGGGACCCAAGTTGATAGCAATCTCTCCTTTGAAAACCACATTGCCAAAGTGGTTAGAAAGACCTTCTACATAGCCCACCTCATCATGAAGGGTTTCACATCTAGATCAAGAGAGGTAATCGTGCCCCTTTATTCATCCCTCATCAGGCCCATCATAGAATACAATGCCCCTTTTGGGATGTACCTTACCCGACACCTGCAGCAATTAGAAAGACCCCAAAAGTATCTCACCAAGAGGATCAAGGGTCTCAAACAGATGCCATATGCTGCTCGGTTAAAAAAACTCCAGCTCTACTCAGTTGCATACCGCCTACTTCGAGGCGATCTATGCCTGACATACAAAGCTATGTCAAATCCAGAATTAATGGACATGCTCCACCTCAGTAAATCTAAATCCCTTAGAGCCACATGCTCGAGGGACTTGAACCTCAGCACAGAAATAAATAGAACTTGCTGGAGGGACAGGTTCATAACCCAGAGGCTCCCTTCACTCTGGAATAGAATTCCAGTTCATGTGAGGCAGAGCACCTTACTGAATCTCTTCAAGAAGAATCTCGATAGGTGGATGGGGGATTGTAGGTTCGTCCCAGGGATTACTCCCGTGTCACTATTAGACAGAGGCACAGTAAACTAAACCTTAAAAAGGGCACAGTATACTCAAATCAAGGGGTGGCGTAAGCCATACAGAATCGGGCTAGGCTTAAAATTGCCTCAGGGCAGATAGCCTAGTATGAACCTATTAATCAAATACTTTTTCTTTCTAATGTTTTGTTGTGACATTCACCAGTTCTTTGTTTAATATTTTCTCCTACATGCTCTGAATCCTCAGAGTGATATACACTTGTTTCATGAATTGTAAAGGTATCATCTAGTATCATATTTCACTGGGGATAAGTGATCTTTATTAGAAGAGGGGATATCCCTTCTAAATGATGTCTGTTTGTACTCTGCCTAATATTACTTCTCTCATCAGCTTAGTAATTTAATATATGTAGCAACACCTTTCCAAGCAATATCAATTGCAGAAGTACAACTGTCCTCAGCAAGTCTAGATAGATTTATTAGCAATAATTGTAAGAAAATCATTCTATTTTTGAAATGAGAAACACAGAAGTCTCCATTGTTATCATGTGCTACCTTTATAGATAAGATTTAGTATACTGGGAAAAAAAAAATATCTATATATGGGTTCACTTTATAATTTTGAAATACTGAAATCCCGAATTTCAGTATCTCGAACTTATAAAGTCGAATGTTGAAAATCGCGAAAGTGCATAATCACGAATCCGAATATCTCAAATTCACGGTTATAGCTTAACGGTGGGTTACATGCGGTGTTATGACTGGATGGTGTTTCATGTTGTGTATGGATTTAGGTGTAATTTAAGGTAAGTAAGTGTTTTGTTATGGTTTTGTGTGGGAGTTTGAGTGTGTGTGAATGTGTTTGTTAGTTGTACGTGTGGGTTAGGGTAGGCAGGTGAATGTATGGGTGTGTAAGTTTTAGATGTGTTGGTGTTTGTATATGTGTGATGTTTGTGTGTGCGCGAGGGGCTGTAAAATGTGTGGGTGTGAGTTTCCTTTCTGTGTGTGTGTGATCTCAGAGTCGGTATATATAAGTAGGAGGGTGTGGGGGTGCAGGGGGGGCTTGCCCCCTGTTTATATGTAGTGTAGGTTTATTTGTTTTTGTTTGTGTGCGTTTTGTTTGTTGTGGTTTGGGTTGGATGATGTATGTGTTGTGTGGTTTATGATTTGTTTCTGTTCATGATTTGGTGTTTTGTGATTGTGTAGTTTCGTGATTTAGGCCATTTGACTTTATGGTTTTGAAATATTGAAATTCGGGATTTCAGTCTTTCGAAATTATAAAGTGAATCCATATATATATATATATATATATATATATATATATATATATATATATATATATATATATATATATATGTTTCAACAAATCAATAATGCTATACTCATTTAATAACCCCATTTTCACTGACAAAGAAATCATTTTAAAAGAAACAAAAACTGTCAAAGCAAAATCATGAAATAAATGGAAATTAGAACAGTTAAGTCAAACTGTGAAGAAACATACAGATAGTATAAAAAACAATATTAAATGTATTAAACTGAGCTAACCATGTAAAAAAGGGCAATACTTCATAAAGTAATTATTTTGATTTGCTGCACTAGTCATGAAGTAAGATGCTAAATGTGTCTTTGTGTTTTATGTAAACATAAATGATAGCTTGTCCTCATGATACTTGCAGTCAGGGTTTAAGCTCCAATTAGCTAGACCCCTTGGAAAGGCTAGAGTGTGCATGCATGCATGCAATCTATCCCTTTTCAACAACAGACAGTAAGACTCAGAGGTAAAAAATATATATATAAATCAATTAAAGACTACCCTACCAAATGGATATGCAGGAAAGCACAAAATAACATGTTGCAAACACTTTTCTGTAACTGGAGATGTGAATCTCTCAGTGATATTTTCAATGTCAAAGTCAAAGTGAACATTATTGTCATCCAGACCACACAACAGTGCAACTGAATGAAATTGTGTTACTTCAAACTCAATGCGCATACAACATATACTGATAATATTAATACAAAAATTATACATATACTAATGCTAATCCAACAATAACAACATCAGTACATTCATGCAGTGCAGTAACAACTACAGTGACATGCACCAAGACTATTCCACTTACATGTCTTCATCAGTACCCAAAGTATTACACAGATAATATATTGCACAGATCAGAATCAGATTTCAAATTGCAAGGAATGCTAACTTGGCATATAGCACAGAATGTCAACTTGTCATCGTTAATATTGCACATAAGGTATAAGATTGTACTTTCACAGCGTTATTGCATATGTCTGTGAATTACTTCAGCACTGACACTCCAGACTTCGATGATCAGCACGCTGTATGTTATTAATGGAGTTTAGAAGTATGATGGCTTGTGGAAAAAAAGCTTCTTTTCAATCTGGTGGTTTTGCAACTCAAGCCACGGTATCTCCTGCCTGAAGACAAATGTGAGAATAGACCACGGGCAGGGTGAGTGCAGTCTTTGACTATATTAAATGGCTTTTCTGAGGCACCAAGCATAGTACAAGTCCTGGATATATGGGAGCATGTACTTGATAATTCTCTCTGCCACTTTCACCACCTTCTGGAGAGATTTGCAATCTGAAACCATGCAGTTTCCATACTACACTGAGAGATTACTAGATAGCATGCTTTCTATAGTACCCCTGTAGAAGACTGTGAGAACTTAAGGTGGTAGTTTTGCCCTCCTCAACCTTCTTAGAAGGTGTAGACACTGTTGCACATTCCTGACAATATTAGTGTTTATTGACAAAGACAAGTTTTTAATGATATGCACCCCCACAAACTTGGTGTTCTTCACCATTTCCACTGGTTCTCCTTTGATTGTTCATAGGTTCATAGGTTCATAGGTTCATACTAGGCTATCTGCCCTAGGGCATTTATAAGCCTAGCCAGAATGTGTTTGGCTTTCGCCACCCATTTTAAATTCATTTTTCTATGCCCTTTTTCGAGGTTAGTATACTGTGCCTCTGTCTAACAGTGACACAGAAGTGATACCCGGGGTAAACCTACGATCTCCCATCCACTCATCAAGATTCCTCTTGAAGAGAGTCAATGAGGGACTCTGCCTAACCTGGACTGGGATTTTATTCCAGAGTAAAGGGAGCCTCTGGGTTATGAATCTGTCCCTCCAGCATGTCCTATTTATCTCAGTGCTGAGGTTCAAGTCTCTCAAGTGCGTAGCTCGATGGGATTTGGATTTTCTGAGGTGCAGCATGTCCATTAATTCTGGGATGGACATGGCTTTATACGTCAGGCACAGATCGCCTCTGAACAGGTGGTATGCCACTGAGTAGAGCTGGAGTTTCTTTAACCAGGCAGCATATGGCATCTGTTTGAGCCCTTTGATCCTCTTGGTGAGGTACTTTTGGGGTCTTTCCAGTTGCTGCAGGTGTCTGGTAAGGTACATCCCAAAAGGGGCATTGTACTCAATTATGGGCCTGATAAGGGATGAGTAAAGAGGCACGATGACCTCCCCTGATCTAGATGTGAATCCCTTCATGATTAGGTGGGCTATATAAAATGTTTTTCTAACCACTTTGGCCACGTGGTTGTCAAATGAGAGACTGCTATCAACTTGGGTCCCCAGGTCCCTAATTACTTCTTCTGTACTTAATGGATTACCACCTATGTGGTAATTTGTGGGCACTTTGTTTTTGCCAAAGGGGATGACTATACACTTTTTGGCGTTTAGCTTGAGGCCATGGCACTGGCACCAGTTGTCTGTTTCTATGAGGCCCTTTTGGAGGATGCTTGTGTCGGCTGGAGAGTCGATTATGGCGCCCAGTTTGCAGTCTTCTGTGAACTTGGTAAGCCACAGTCCTTCCGTGTTGGCTTTTACCTCCGAGAAATATATACCTAACAAGAGAGGTCCCAGGACTGAGCCTTGTGGGACGCCACTTGTAACTGGTTTGGAGTCTGACATGGCTCCAGCAATTCTAACCATGTGGGTTCTGTCTTTGAGCCAGTTTGCAACCCATCTAGTGACATAGGGGTTTATATTTAAGCTGGTGAGCTTATCTATAATGCCCGAGTGGGATATTGTATCGAAGGCTTTTGTCAGGTCCAGGTAGGCTGTGTGGACCATCTTCCCCTCGTCAATGGCCTTGGTGACTGTTTCAAAGAAATCAACCAGGTTTAAGAGGCAGGATCTGCCCTTAACAAAGCTGAACTGGGTAGGATCCAGTGTCTGTAGGTCCCCAATATCTTTATTTATGAGGTCCATAATGATCCTTTCCATAGCTTTGCAGACCAAGCTAGTCAGGCTTATGGGGCGATAGTTTCCAGGATCCATTGAGGCACCACCTTTGTGGACAGGGACCACTGTTGCTGTACGCCACTCTTTGGGTACATATCCTGTAGTAAGGCTGAGATTGAACAGTAGTTTTATGTTTGGGTTTAGCTCTTCTTGGAGTTCACTTAGGACATAGCCCGGGACATCGTCTGGTCCCATTGATGCTGTGTTTTTTGCTTTGGAAAGGGCAGCTCTTACCTGAGCATCTGAGATGTCAGGGGGGCAGCACTCTGCTGGGATAGATATTTGCCCTTTTGGTGGGGACGGGGGGGGGGGGTTTGCGCTGAACCTGTCAGCTAGGATGTTGGCAATGTCTGTGGGTTCAGTGTATTTTTTGTCATTTTGGACTAATTCTGAGCATATCTGGGAATTCCCAACCAGGTTCCTAACATAACTAAAGAAAGCCTTGCGATTATCCTTAGTGTCCTGTGCAATTTTTCTCTCGAAGCTGGGCTTAGTCGATTTTATGAGTGCCTGTAGTTTTTTGCTAATACTGATCAGAGATGCCTTCCCTTTTTGGGATTTTGCTCTATCATTTAGTAGCTTCCTCCTTCTATTGTATGGTTTGTTTATGGCTGGGGTCCACCAGACAGGATGTCTGCCTTTGGAGGATTGGGTCTCGGTTTTATTTGGGATTGCATGATCCATGCATTCCTGAAGGTGTTCATAGAATGCATTTATAAAGGATTCTGCGGTCTGGGCCGTATTTTCCACAGGCCCGGGGGCTTTGAAGGATTCCACATCAGTTTTGAGGAGTGTGAAATTTGCTTTAGAGAAGTTTTTCACTGTGGTTTTCTGGGCAGGAGGTGGGGTCGGGATGTGAATATCCAGTGAAATTAGTTTATGGTCTGATCTTACCAGTGAGGGATACACTTCTGGTCTGGAGCATAGAGTGTCCATGTTGATGATGATCAGGTCCAGTATGTTTTCCCCTCTTGTGGGAGTGGTAACAAGTTGTTCCATAGCATTTGAGTTTATAAGTTCTAGGAACCTTTGGGCTAGGGTTTTGGAGCTAGAGTAATGCTCCCAGTCTATGTTTGGGTAGTTGAAGTCGCCCAATATAATGGTGCTTGGAGAGACCTTCATATTTTCCAGTGTTCTCAGGAAGGCCGAGTGGGGTTCCTGGGTTTGGGAGGGTGGTCTGTAGCAGGCTATAAACTGGTAGGCAGTTTTACCCACTGTTAGTTGCACATGGATAGTCTCTGATGCTTCGTTCTGTGCCACCAACCTGGAGGTGTGGGTATCTTTGAAGAATATTGATACTCCCCCTCCTTTTGTGGTTCGGTCCAAGTTTTGGGGCCAAAAAGCATGGTATGAGGTATAACCTTGTAATGCTGGGGTGCTCTCGGGTGCCTTGAACCAGGTTTCTGTTACTGCCCAGATATCGATGTTTTCCATGCTAAGGAGAGTTTCGAGTGCATGCATCTTGAGGTTTAGACTTCTGGCGTTGAGTAGCATTACTCTTAGTTTCTTAACCCTTGTGATACCTATGGAGGTGGGTTTGTCTTTTGAGCCTTGTCTAAAAAAGGCACTATGGTGGTAGCAAGAGCCTTTGCCAATATCCGAAAGCCCAGGGGTGACAGGTGCAAGCCGTCCCGTGGCATCATTCTTGGTGAGGGTAAGATGCTACTCAAGGTCAGGGTCATACCAGCCTGGGCCACATGCTCAGAGAGCTCCTCTATGTCTCTTTTCATGTAGTCCAGGGAGGTATGTCTCAGGTCATTCACACCAGCATGGACAATGACTGAGTCATATTTGTACTTGCCTTGGAGTGACCTGAGTGCTTGTGTTATGTGGCGGATCCTAGCACCCGACAGGCAGCTCACCGTGACCTTCTCCTTGTTCAGCCTGGTGAGCGGGACGTCAGTGTGCCTAACGATAAAGTCACCTATTACAAGTGTATCATGTATGTTGTTTAGTCTTAAGGGCTGTGACTGTTTGGCACACTGGCTTTGTGAGCTATGTGTTGCACGTGTTTTGTTTTGGGGTAGCGGTTGCTTGGGTGTCTGCTTTGGAGATCTCTGCTGCTTAGGCAGATTTTTATTTAGAACCTCCAAGTATGTTTTTGTGTGTTTATGTGTTTGGTTTGCTGTCGTGGTAGGTCTATGTGAGACTGGAATTGTAGTGAGTGTGGTTTCCTTCTCCTCCTGACTGGTTACGCCAGTACTGAGTTGAGAGAGCTTAGCCTCCAGTTTGGCTATATGGATGCATCTCTCACATGTGTTGGAATTTGTTGGGAGGAGGAGAGGGTTGTCTGTGTACATGAGGCAGTTGTAACATTGCCTCAAGATTCCCAGATTCACCAGCTGGACTGGAGAGGAGATTGACAACTGACCTTTGGACATGCTAGAATAGTATTGGGAATTCCTTTATAATTGAAAAAAAAGATTGTGAGTGGAGAATGAGCCTTGCATCTTTTCCTGAAGCTATTATCTCCTTTGTTTTATCCACATTGAGAGCCAGGTTGTTGTTGTCACACCAGACAATCAGTTGGTTCACCTCCTCTCTGTAGGCTTTTTCATCACCATTGCCAGTGAGACCCACCATGGTAGTATCATCCACAAACTTAATAAAAAGGTTTGTGTAGTAGTTAGCAACAAAGCCATTTATCCACAGGGTGAACAGCAGGAGAGTGGCCACAGCCTTGAGATACTCCAGTGTTCAGTGTGATGTTCATCGAGGTGTTGTTGCCTTCTCATACCTTTTGTGGTCTGTCATTAAGAAAATCCAGAATCCAGTTGCATGAAGGAGTGCTAACACCCAGATGGACCAGTTTCTCAATCAGATTTTGGGGGATGACAATGTTGAAAGGTGAGCTGAAGTCAATAAATAACATGCAGACATAGTAGATTTTGTTCTCCAGGTGTGCCAAGGATAAGTGAAGTGCCAGTGAGATGGCATCTGGTGGAGTGCTACTGGATGTATATGCAAATTGGAGAAAATGCTGACATTCCATAAAGTAAGTCTACTTTCTGGGGTTTTATGGGCCATTGACTCACACACATTTTTATGAAGATGCTGGCTGGTCCAAATGGCTACCCATTCTATCAATTGTTCAGTGGTGTGCAATGCACAAAGAATCATTTACAATGTGGCTGTATGCCTTCCGGTCAGTTTACAGAGTTTCTGTATCTGACACATGTCAAGCTTATACCATTGACTTATGCAGGGTGATTTCCTACAGGGACATCTTATGATGCTGGATACACCCTGCAATCATGGTTTATGATCCTGCTACATAACTTGTAGAACATAGCTAAGATGTCATACAATGCTGCACTTTCATAGATCTGTAACATAATTTAGCAAGTGTTTACAATGTTGAACATCCATGTAATTGTAAATGGAGCCACCTACACTGAGCCAGAATATATACTAAATCTATTGACCAACAAATTTAGCTTTAGTTTCACCCCTTTCCCCTCAAGAAACACCCCAACCATAACTCCCAACAACTCTTACTAGAAAAAATGTCCTCAATGCACCTTCCAAGGCCAAGAAAATTGCATGAATGGGCCCTGATTATATTACAGGATGCCTCCTTCACAGCATGAAAAACAACCTATCAGGGCCACTAGAATCACTATTTAACCACAGCCTTCAGACAGGCTTTGTGCCAAGTGAATGGAGGACTGCAGTGTTATCCCTCTGCAGATGGGCAGGCCATCTATTTGTCCAGGTAACTACAGACACATAAGTCTGACTACTCTCATATGCAAAAACCTGGAAAGAATTATAATGGAGATGATAAACAATGACATAAGAAACCTTTAGATACAGTATCCAACCCAGACTGATTTTGTCAAGGGCAGGTCATGCCTACTCAACCTGCTGGACTTCTTTGAGAAGGTCAACAAAGCAACAGACACGCAAAATGATGCATACTGCATACCTTGACCTGGCCAAAACATTTGAAAACAATACCCCACACAGGCATTGTAGATAAACCCATGAAATTAGATATAAACTCCCGTGTCATTTGTTGGATAGCCAGATGGCTTGCAGATAGGACCCAAGAAGTTAGGATAGGGGAGTCTACCTCAAGAAACAGGCCAATCACTAGTAGAATCCCACAATGCTCGGGGTTAGGGATTCTCCTTTTTGGTATTTACATCTCTGAAGTCAAGGCCAATGTCAAGAGCCTCTGGGTGGCCAAATTTGCAGATGATTGCAAACTAAGTGTTGTCACAGTATCCTCCTGTAACACCAATATCCTCCAAGAAGGCCTTGCACAGACACATAACTGGTGATAGAGTCATGTTCTAAAACTCAATGCCAAGAAATGAATAATAGCATCCATTGGGAATATAGCTACCCCTGGAAACTACCACATTGATATTAAACCCCTAAGGGTAATCCTAGTGTCAGGTATTTGGGAAAAATTGTAGAGTATAACCTGGCCTTTGACCATCATGTCTGTATGGCAGTAAGGAAATCATTCTATCCTGTGCAACATATAAACAAGGGTATGGCTTGTAGGTCCAAGGATATCCTTTTTCTGCTCTACTTGTCCCTTATCAGTCCAATCACTGAGAATAATACCCCCTTTGGTATGTACCAGACCAGGCATAGAGGCTCCTCACAAAAAGACTACATATCCTAAGCAACATAGTCTTACATGGACTGCCTAAAAGCCCTTCCCCTGTACTTGGTCTCCTCCAGACTGCTATAACGCAATCTATGCCTGGCCTACAAAGCATCCTCTGATGCCACTCTGATGGACCTGTTGCACATCGACAGAACAAATTGCATCATAATTACCTGATCTAGGGACCTGAACCTGTTCTGCAATATTAATAGATGTGTCTCAGAGAGCTTATGTAAATAATCCTGTGTTGGTTTGTGATTGACTGTGGAGCTGCCTGGTAAGAGAAGATTTATTTTGATTTATATTTTATTTTTTTAACCATTGTTTTACAGTGTTTATAGGAAGAAATGGACAGCTTCTAGACAAGAAGATTTAATTTGATTGATGTTTTGTGGTTTTGCCTCTGTTTTTCACTGTTTGCTGTTAGAAAGGGATAGCTTTTAGACAGGCAAACTCTTCCCAAGGGACATAGCTTTAAATTTACACAAACTGCAGGGATGACACCCAAGACCTTATTTAAACAATCCTGTGTTGGTTTGTAATTTATTAATCTTTACTGTTAAAAAGAGGTTTGACTGTGAGCAATAGAAAAGGAATTCCAGCTTTTGTGTGACTGTCTCAACTGATACAGTCAGAGCAATGACTTTATTATACTTAAGTTCATATTTAGTTGTATATAGTTTGTCTGATTTTTCTTGTAGAAGTTGGTTTAAAATCTCTGTGAATTTTTTCGTAACTGATTTTGATTATCCTTTCCTTTTAGAAATCTTTATCCATTTGCAGCTAACAACGGATTCCTTAAATGCGTCCCTTAATGATTTGCTAAAGCATAAGTATCTTGTGCAGTGTGCAAAAATGCCACTTATATTTAAAGTTAACACTTAATAACAGTAATGATAGGTGTTCTGCATGTCAGAAGTTGCATGATTTGTTTACCAATATTAGTAGTAAATCTAGAGAAGAGAATTTTTGCAGCAGGTATTTTTGCAAATCAAACACACACACACACACACACACACACACACACACACACACACACACACACACACACAAGGCAGGATTTTTGCCAGGTCCAAAATTTAACAGTTCGCATGTAGCGACATTTGATGCATCTCTGATCATTCTTAATGCTAGGAGCATTAATAACAATTTTATATTGGAAAATTTATTACATTTCATTAAGATTGATGTTGGATTGACTGGAAACCAGTTCGGTCAGGGTATTAATGTTTTTACTGTAACAGACATTCTAATACAAAAATCAGGTGGAGATGTTATGATAGGAATTAAAAGATTGTTACAAGATTTGTGATTAGTACATATTCAGTAGAATGTCTAACTGTGACACTGAAGACAACAATATAAGCATTGTTGGAGTGCATAGACTACCAAAGTCAAGTGTTGATGACCTAGAGGAATTCGTACATTTCTTGTATGAATACAGGAAGGAAGAATAATAGTGGTTGTGGACTTAAGTGTACCAGAAACAGACTAGAATAATATAGATTCAACAACATTAGTAAGGAACAAATAAACCAGGAAGGCAGAAAGACAAACTAAAATCAGGTATGTGTGGCACAGAATACAGGTGCAACCAAAAGATGCTCTAAAAAACATCATAGTAAAATCCACTGGCTTTTATTGATACAAGGTAAAATACAATTTATAAGATAACAACTTTTGTTTTCTAAAACTTGAAAGCTTCATCAGATGTGATAACTTTTATTTTCACTTGTATCGATAAAAGCTAGTGGATTTTACTGCAACATTTTTAGAGCATCTTTTGGTTGTGCCTGTGTTCTGTGCCTCACATACCTGGTTTTAGTTTAACATTAGTAAGGAAATTATTTACAGTTTATGTTTGGGAACAATTGCTTCAGACTGTAAAAAGCCTACCATGGAACAGAACATACTAGCCATTATGTTCCTAAAGAAATTGCTGTTATATCATGTCAAACGTTACCACCATTGATGAGCAGTGATCAAAGGGTTATAGAGGTTAATTTGTTGCTAGATAATTCTGCCTAATTGAAATCTTATCCAGTGCATAGGAGATTAATAACAGATTATATACAAGCAAAACAGTCACTATGTAAACCTAATAAGAGTGATACATTCAGTAATAAAACTACAAAAGGAATGTGAAAAGTTTTGAAACAGAAATTGTTTGAATGCAATAAAAATAACATCATGTACGTGGCGCACAATGTCAGGAGGATATATTTCCATAAGAACAAGACACTTGATTAAGGTGAGAGAAAAAATATAAGAAATGGAAAAGAGGTCAAAGTATGACTTTGAAAACTGAGATAAACAAGCTGGACAGACAAATTAAACATAGTGTATGAGAAGACCAAGAAACGTTTGAAGAAAATTCATGCAACATACCAAGCATAATAAGAAACCATTTTATATATACATAACATGTGGTAGGAATAAAGACGTACAAATTGATAAACTGTGTGCAGATTATGAAATTTATTTACAGACACAACAGATTTTAGATATATTTATCAAATCTACTGCAAAGAGGTTTGGCTCCATAAAGGGGATGATAAAGTAGTCTTAGTGACATCCATGTAACCTCAGATACTGAAATCAAATGTGATTATATTATTTATTTATTTATTTATTTCAGTTTGATGACCAGGGAAGTCCGCTGGGCCAAGAAGAGCCTGCTTTCAGTGGAGGCCCGGGGAGAAAAGATCCATTAACAATGAAAATAACAAACATGCATAACAGCCAGAGTATATAACATATGCTGAGAGAAACAATTTAACAAGTATGAAGAGATAACATTATATACAGAGTAACTGTAGTGACAGTGGAAATACATTCTATATTAAAAAAGAGCTACACAAACTTGATCCAAAAAAAGCACAGAGTGGAGAAGGAATTAGTAATAATGACCTGAAAACACTTCAGTATGAACTTACAGTACCATTATATCTGTTATTTACTAGGTAATATACATACAGGTAGATTACTCATGATTGGAGACATGCATTTGTTAAACCTGTCTTTAAGGGAAAGGGAAGTAGGAAAACTTGAGAGTCATACAGACCCATAATATTATGTTCATGTTGTGAAAACATAATTCAGAATGTTATATGAGATAAACTATTGCTAGAACTGGAAAGGTTGGGACTTAAAGCCATATATCAGCTGTACATGCTGAAAAAAGATCTATTACTACCTGTAACATAATGTTCTGTAACAATAAAATAACAGCAGTTCTGAATGAAAGCCTATCCGGTGATGTAATTTATATAGATTTAACTTCAGCATTTGATTGGATCATACACAAATCAGTAATAAATGAATTACAACAACTAGGCATTGTTGTACTCTTGATAAGATAGATATGTGCACAGCTTACAAATAGGACATAATGACTATCATTCAGCAATTGGACAGGTGAAATTCAAGGTTACATTCAGGGTGTCCCTCAAGCTCTATTCCATGCCCATGCTTGTTTACATTGTTAACTTTCAGATTTATCTTTTTCATCTGAGGTGTTCCACAGTCAGTATGCAGATGACTTGGAAATGGGTACACTGATTACATGTGTTACACATCGGGCATGTCTGCAAAGGAACTTGACTAAATTGACTATTTTGGGCACAGGAGAATAATATAGTGATAAATACATCAAAAACTAACCCCCAGAATTAATACAATTACTCCAAAATGCCCATTCAGACACAACAGGGAGAAGGTACATATCTGAGGCAATGGTACTACAACTGATATATCATTGTCAAGATAGATGTACTAGGTTTAATGTGTATTTCTGTCATATACTCTGTCATATTGCATACTTCACAGGTGTATTGAACTGGCCACCTTACCCGGATGTAGCTAACGTGCATGTTATGCAGGGCCCGGGTTGTTTGTGTATGTTGTTTTGGGTGTGTTTATTATGCATGAGATCAGAGATGTGAAGATGTGGGACATGTAATGCAATTGTGGATCCGCATCTGTATGAGTCTGTGTGGATTACCATACATAATAGTGTAGGTGGCACTGTACTGCTTTTGTCTTGCTTCTCACAGGTGAAGAGGGGGGTTGTAGTCTGTCCCACTCACAACCTGATGTCAGTGTCTCAACGGACTCTGATGATGATGGTGGGCATAGTGAGGTACAAGTGGGGTTGTCGGTGGCTGAATCTGTCTCAAAGGCTGAAATCCCCTTTCTGCCTCCATTCTCCCCGCATACAGTCAGTATGCCCACATATACCCAGTCACCAGAGGTCACAGATATTGGAAAGTCAGAGGGTAGTGACACAGTACAGGACAGTTTGAGAACTATGGTGTCAGTGAGTGTAGACACTGGCCATAGCCAGACAGCTGCTGAGTTCCCACACAGGCAGATTGATAGGGGTGCTTGAAGGAGGACTGCTGCCTATCCACTTCCTGTTGCAGGTGTCACATCATGGGTCACTCCCAGCATGTTTCAGGCTGTCATGGAGACACAGGCACAAGCTGAATCCAACATCAGATTGATGGTTAGGGTTATGGAAGAAGCACAGTCAGACATCCATGACTGCCTCCAATGCATTGGAGATGCCATGGAACATTTCATTAATGTAGTGGAAAGACGGTGGGGTCAGACAATGTCTATCTCTCAGTGCATGTTGTCTGTGCTGGAGCATGTGGTTGGGGTCAGGTGTCAAACACGTGGACGTAGGCCAGCAACACCATTTGCAGGTAGTCCATGTGGCCATGCACACTCACATTCCCATGGTGGGAGCACCTCCAGCGCTACAGAGGGAGGTGTGCTGTCCACACCATGACATGGCAGGCCATGGGCATATGGTCCGTGGTGATCCCATGTGGAATATAGGCCCAGCAGACAGCAGTCACCACCAGGTAATAGCACCACATCTGACCTTGGGCATGGTGCTGCCCATGCTACTCATGGAGGATCCATTTCCTGTGTTCATGACCAGAGAAGGAGAACTGTCCATTCTACCATGTATGGTCCACAGCTGTCCACCATATGCATGTGTAGGGCTAGCACTGAGCTTGACTGTGAACATGCACACACTCCAACATCACTGTCACATGCAGGTCACCTACAGACACACATAGCACCACTCCATAACCCATGTCACCAGCACCCATTCCTGACTCACACACAGGCTGTCAACTGTTTGGCACAGCCTAGGTCTATGGCACCACCACACCACCCCTTGTGCATGCGATGATACCTGTGCCACATCCCTGCCATCCATGCCATCGATGCAGGGAACCTTCATATATGTGTCTGATGCTCAGGGTGACCATAAAACTTTACATGTCTTTGTGTAGTGCAGTAGTGTTATGCCATGGCAGTTTTTGTGGGCCATGACAGATACTGTATGCTGGCATGTGTCAGGAGTACATATCAAACGTTGTGTATCTTTGTTGCCTGGTGGTACACTGGCAGTAGTATTATAAAATGACACGTGTGTCATGGAGCTGTGTATGTTTTTATACCAGGAGTCTGAGTGGTGTAACTATGGACACATGGCAGAAATACAGTGGCACAGGATGGCAAGGCAGCACAGCAGAGATATGATGTCAACAAGGTATGCCAGTATATGCGCATTGCTGCATAAGTGCATATGTGTAGAACATTGTGTCAGGGACAATAATGACAGTCAGCGTCAACATACTTTCATACCCTGTGACACTCTACTACCCTTGATACGTGTCACTTGGATAGTCTGCATGTACAACTGTGAATGGTGGGGGACATCAATTATGCTTATGTAGAGGAGGACAATTTAGGGCCAGAGTCTAGTGACAGGGCTATGAAATGCATACCCAATGCACAGGGGCAGCCTCATGGGCATGACTCTAGCGCTGTCAGGGGACACATTTACACATACACATAAGTTGGATGGTGTGAGAGTAGAACCCCTACCTATCTAGTCTTATGCACTGCAGCTTGCAATATTTATCGCATATGCCACGCTGTTTATCTACTACTACACTGTCAAGCAGTGCACTTAAGGTGGATGAGATCAGCAGGTCTTTTAGAGGAGCGAAATTAGAGGCCAGCAGCCAGTCACATGGCCAGAAATGCATACCATTGTACAGAGATAGCGCATATGAGCATGTCCATAGTGCTGTGAGGGGATATATTGATACACACACACACACACACACACACACACACACACACACACACACACACACACGCACACACACACACGCACACACACACACATACACACACACACGTGCACACGCGTGCACACACACACACACACACACACACACACACACACACACAGTTGGAGGATGTGAGATTAGAACTCCTACCTAATGAGTATTATACACTAAAGCTCACAGTACCTATCACATGTGCCACAGGTTATGTTTGTTGTATATGCTGATGCAGGCACAGTACTTGTGGAGTACTCTCAGTGGCCTTGTGTTAGCATGTGTGGCCTGCAGAGTTATACTGCTTGGTACTGTTATTGTATCTAGTGTCCTAGATGTGGGATACCTGGTCATATCCCTGCTATGTGTGTACACCTACCAGTCTGGCCATATGTGGCCATTTGCAGTTTGATAGACAGACATGTGGTCAGGGATAATATGGCCTGTCCAAGGAGTGCGTTGCACCCATTGTACATTACACCACCTGCCTACCTATGTCTGTCTACAGGGTGACATCTCACAGGCTCAGGAGTCTGTGGGTGAGTAGATTATGCACTGTTGCAGCTTTGGTCTGTTGCCACTGGATGGCTGTTGTGATGTGTATGTGTAGATAACCCCAGCAGTTAGGGGTATTTGGGAACATTTGTACATGCCCACCCATAGCTATCTCAATCTGTATAACAGAGTTGTCTCCTTAAATGTAGTTGTGTGTGTCAGTAATGTAAATGTGTTCTGTAGAAGTATCTGGGGAGTCTATGTACCATTGTACTGTATATAGCTATATATACATCTAGTTATCATATATATATATATATATATATATATATATATATATATATATATGTATATATATATATATATATATATATATATATTTGTGTGTGTGTGTGTGTGTGTGTGTGTGCAACATACTGATAGAGGCACTAATCAAACATGAGGGGGTTACAGAGAGACAGATATGTGTACATAGTTGTCTGTCAATACAGACATATGTCCACATAGCAGGTCTTTGGGCAGATGAGGCAACAGACATGGACTCAAGTTATCTACATGTAGAAGCATGCCCAGTGTGACTGTCAGTATTTACATGGCGACTACAGGTCAGACCTACCTGTACTCCAGTCTAGGATTTTGTGTGCTGCAGCCAATTGGCTGCTGGACCTGTTTCCACAGTCCAGCACCTCCCTGAGATTTTGTCCCAGGCATTTTCCAGCTGTTTACTGAGCATAATATGTGACCCGTACTTATCAACTGTACAGATTGTAACAGAAAGTGTAGAGTTTTGTGTCATATCTTTTGCACGTTTTACATAGCATTGTGATTTTCTGGCACATTAGAGGCAAAACATTATAGACTGATTTTAGAAAATGATGAGAGACATCTGGGTTACTGACTCCATACACCTCAGGAGAATCATGCTAATGCAAGACCTGTTATTTTATCAACTTTCCACATTTGTCTGGCCAATAGTTAATCCTTCTCCTTATATTTGGGCCTTTGTCCCACTATTGTTCATGAATTTGTTCAGATTCCCTGCTCTAAGAGGTCGAGAGATATGATGCCACTAGGGTACATGATGTAACACCATGCACAGGGTGACAGTCTTCATACTTCTCACTGTACATGATTTTGCAGAATGTCCACCATTCCACCCAGTATGTCTGCTCTGTTCCTCATACAGTTGTGTTTTCCAGTAATATACTATAAAATGCAGTCCACTGAATTGTTGCAAGTACTAACCCAGTTAAATGATGGCCTGTACATACTATGGCTAATCTGATCTGTTGCAACCTGCTGTTATACTAGCCATCTTCTAGGTTACTCAGCACATGTATAATGTCTGTAGGTTTGGACCTCTGCCCCCACCCCCATTTTCTCTGGCTTTGTCCAGCTTACTTGCAGTAACAGATTATGGTGTTATGACAAGTCGGTGTGACTCCTACCATATGAGTAACTCACATGCAAAAGTTGTAGTTGCGGCCAGCTTTGAACCATCAACACCATCAACCATGTTAATGTTCTTAGCCCAGTGAGCCACACCAGCCTCTAGAATGTGAGGTTTAATTTTTTAGACTATCAACATCATACAGGCATATGCTGTGACCCCTGCATTTTGTGGAAAATACATGTAGCTAGGTTCTTTGTGACAGCCCTGGAATTGTGTGGTCTGCTAATATATCCTTGCAAACATACTGTTACTGGTGCTGTATGGGAACACTGATGTGCTCAGTTTGGGGACTCTGGCACTGACAGTCATGCGTCTGTCCTATGACCCCACTGTTTGGCATTTCCCTTGCATAATGCAATGGATTTTCCAGACATGTGGCCTAATGCATATAATGGGACACCCAGTATTGGACAGAGTACCTGCTGTCCCAATTAGCTGTTAGTTCTCTGCAAGTAACCCAGCAGTCCACTCCATTCCCTTGCATACAAATAACAGATCCATACATATACTACCATAGTCTAATATCCTGTACATTTGTTGTATAGGGTAGTGACTTACCTTTCAAATGCAGCGGCTGATATGCCTGTGTTTCTGGGCTGACTCTGTCTGATGCACACAATACACAGCCAATACACGGTTAGGTACAGGTTGTGTGGTCTGGTTGGCATCTTTTTTACTATGTATGCAAGTGAGAATGAGGTGTCAGTCTCTAGGACCCTAGGTTGTCAGTGCATGTGATATGCGTTGTCTCTTGGACAAGGCCAGGGCTTACTGGGCATGCCTACATCTGCCTACAGGGACAGCCTCAGGGGGTTCCTCCTCCGAGTCTCCCTGTGGGTGCAGTTGTGGAGACCTAGGCACTGGTAGGGGGGCTGTGTATCTCTTCCCTCTGATGATCCTGCTGCAGCTGTTTCCGCAGGATCATAATGTGTAGCATGGCACATACTGTGAACATCTGTGCACATGTGTCTGGAGAGTACTACAGGGCTCCACCAGATATATCTAGGCACTGGAACCGTGACTTGCACAGCCCAAAAATATACTCTATGATGTTCCTAGTTTGTGTGTGTGCCTCATTATGGCATTCTTCAGTGGGTGTGTATGAATTTCTGATGGGTGCCATCATCCATGGTTGCAGTGCATAGCCAGCATCCCCAAGTAGATGGCCATATGGGATGCCACCCCTGGCAAACATTTGGTACAGCTGTGATGCATGCCAGATATGGTAGTCTGGATAACTGCCAGGGCTGCCAGCACACACAATCATGATAATGCCCTGGGCATTGCACACAACCTGGCAGTTGATGGAGTTATACCCCTTGCATTTGAAGTAGACTCTACCCTCCTCAGTGGGCGGTGCTTTAATGTGTACATGAGTGCAGTCTATGGCACACAGTACCTCAGAGTAGTGTCCTTCAAGGTAGAAGAGTCGCATACTGCCAGACCTCTCCTCAGGTGTGCAGGGTAAATGAATGTGCTCACTGGTATGTGTTAGCTTGGCATCCAAGAACTGGTGGAGCACCCTGGATGCTGACGCCTGTGAGAATCTCATCATGTCCCCAGCTGGTCATTGGAAAGTACCTGTAGATAGTATCCTAAGGGCTACACATACCTTTGCTTCCACTGGGATGGATTCCCCTCTGTTGGCTCTGGGTATGAGTTGAGGGCGGCAGAGCTCAGTGAGTTCTTGTAATATGTCCCTGTCCACCATGTAGTGCTCTACAATCTCCAACTCATGTAGCTCCTGGAAGGTTACCATGGGCCTGGACACTCTTCTCCTTCTCAGTCTAGGCCTATTGTTAACAACAGCATCAGCATTGACCTCAGCATCTAGCACATACAGATGTAGCAGAGCTGCAGCAGCCTCTAACATTGCTTTAGTTAAAAATCCCATGTTAGTTCTTCACTGTTGCAGAGTATGGGGGTGAAATCAGATTGTAGGGTGTATGCAACTTTTCTAGTGCTCTGTTGTAGGTACAGCCTGTGTGATTTTCTACCTATGATGCATTTCACCTGCCAAGTACATCATTATCGTTTTAATGGCCCAGTTTAAGTGGTACAGGGGTCATTAGTAATTTAGATATGATTGACTTTTCCAGGTGATTATCTTTTCTCTCTCCTTTTTTTTTTTTTTTTTTTTTTTAGACAGCCTTCCATGGCATGCAAACCCACACCACAGATATAAACAATTCTCAGCACTCTATGGACACAACCCATAGACTGGCACACTCAGCAGAGCAGTGCTCTTTGCAAATACGCTCAAACTAGCTAAAACACGCCCCCTGAAGTTAAACAAAGCTTAGCAGGCACTGGCACTCATCTCTGCTCAGCTCAGTGGTAGGGCGCACAAACAAGTGCTGCTGAGCTCCTATGTGCTTAAAGAAATACAGACACATTCCCTTTTGATCAGAGACACACAGACTTCTCAGTGAATCGATCCAGAGGTACCAAAAGGACACCAAAGGTCTTAAAATCTGGATTTATTTAGTGCTTTCCTTTCTCTCCAATAGAAACTTAATCAGAATACAAAAAATATTACACCCCAGCCACACTTTAAAATCCCTCCAAGTTACAAATTAACCAGTCATCATTGCAATAAAATGCTTAAAGGATGTTTAAAGAAATACTTAGCTGTTTAAAGAAAGACACTAAAAATGTTTTTTTTTTTACATTTTTAAATGTTTCAACTTTAAAATGGCAGTTGAAATTAAATGCTACAAGAACAAGTATCAATGAAACCTGCTCTATTAATTGTTTATTAAAGTTGAAACAATACATGGTTTCTGGACTACATTGTTGTGATCTGCTAGCATGGATACCCATTTTTGCTATTCAGTAACCCCAGCTCATTTGTATATAGAACTGTGCACACAACCAGGAAACTAAGGAAACTACACTGTTCTAGAACCTGCCTCCTTGGCAACCACAGAAATCTACTATTGTATATACTCCACGCAAGGCCCTATAATACATTATTGTTACATAAATTGCTTTTGTTTAAAAGCAATTTAATTTAAAAAAAAAAAAAAAAGCTATCCTGCACTTATTTCCCACCTTTCTGAAGCTAGTATAGGCCGGTTTTCAGAGTTTCCTGAATCCAGGGCTGTATTGTAGTTTCTGTGTTGACCCATACCTTACTTGGATAGAAGGAAGTTTCTCTGTTCACCAGTGAGAGTGGGGAGCTTTGAGCAGCCTATCTGTCCCTGGAGGAGTGGTTTTTCAGCTCAGAATTTGCAGTTTATTGGCCATTTTGGGCTAATTTCTATCTCTTTCATCTTTCTGCTATATAAAAAATGCATTTGCGCATTTTTTGCACTTGTACCAGCTCAGCAAGAACCTGCCCAGGTGACGTGTAGAGTCCTAAAGCAGCAGAAGGAGAAACAAGAGACTTT
This sequence comes from Protopterus annectens, assembly GCF_019279795.1. Taxonomy (NCBI): domain Eukaryota; kingdom Metazoa; phylum Chordata; order Ceratodontiformes; family Protopteridae; genus Protopterus; species Protopterus annectens. The sequence goes on from NC_056737.1 coordinate 1,445,685,909, forward strand.
GGTTTGACTTAAGTACTTTTTTTGGCTTGTTTCCTGGTAGTAATTGCTAATTCTGCCTAAACACCCGGTTTCTAAAATTTATTTGATACTATAAAGCATATTGCAACTGTTTAATTGTACTTACTTACTGTTTTACACTTTAATATCATTTTTCTGAACATTTAAACTGTTTTTACTGTTGTAGGCTACACACTCAAGTGCGATAGCCATTTTTCTGTGCTTTAAAGTGATTATTTTGTTTTAACTGCCTTAACTTCTTAAAAAACAAAACAAAAAACAAACAAAAAAAAAGCTTTTCTACACTTATTTCCCACCTTTCTGAAGCAAGTATAGTCCAGTTTTTACAGTTTGCTGAATCCAGGGCTGTATTGCAGTTTCTATGTTGACCCATACCTTACTTGGATAGAAGGAAGTTTCTCTTTTCACCAGTGACAGTGGAGAGCTTTAAGCAGCCTATCTGTCCCTGGAGGAGTGGTGGTTTTCAACTCAGAATTTGATGTTATTGGCCATTTTGGGCTAGTTTCTATCCCTTTCATCTTTCGGCTATAAAAACCCGCATGTCTGCGGTTTTACGACCGGTTAGCTGGGGTTAACCATCCCCGGCTCCACAAAGTCTGCTTTTCAGTTTTTCCCTTATAACTTGTCAGTCTTTCAGCCTAAACACTCAGACCTGCACCTCTCAGCCCAGCACTTGTTCTAAATCTACAGCAGCACTAGATAACCCCCAACACTCAACCCCCACATCTGCCAAGAAAGGAATAGTCTTTATACTTCCCTACTTATTCAGGAATGTCCAAGAGACAGCTCCTGATTTACTGTCTAGCCTACCTGATGAGCCTGGGCATCTTGAAGCAATGCTACAACTGCCGCATGCACACAGACAACACTCTCCTCCTACCACCAAACACTAACACTTGTGAGAGATGCACTTAAACAGCCAATCTAGAGGCAAAGTTCTCTCCAACCAAGACTGGAACAGACAGTCAAGTGGCGAAGGCAACAACTTGCAACACCAAACTCACTAGACATAGACCAACTAAACCAACACCTCCAAAACCCATGCATAAAAACACCAAGACATATACGGAGGCTCTAATTATAAATCTAAATCTGCTTAGGCAACATAGACCTCCAAAGCAGACACATAAGCAACCTCCTCCCATCAAGACACCCTAAACAGCACAGAGCCCACAAGCTTGGTGTGCCACACAACCACAGTCTATAAGGCAAAACAACATAGCCAACACACTAGTGATAGGTGACTTTATAGTCAGGCATACTGACATCCCACTCACCAGGCTGGACAAAGAGAAAGTTACTGTCAGCTGCTTGTTGGGTGCCAGAATCTGCTGCATAATGCATGCACTCAGGTCACTACAAGGCAAGTACAAATATGACTCTGTCATAGTCCATGTTGGTGTAAATGACTTGAGATGTACCTCCCTAGACTACATGAAAAGAGACATGGAAGAGCTCTCTGATCTTGTGGCCCAGGCAGGTATGACCCTAGCCCTGAGTAGCATCCTGCCTTCACCAAAAATTATACCTCAGTACAAGGATAAGATGATCAACTTCAACAATTGACTAAGCTTCTGGTGGCATTCAAAGGGGATCCAGTATCTGTCTGCCTGGGATGACATGCTTGACAGGCCACAATGCTTTGCCAGAGATGGCCTGCACCTGTCACCCTGGGATTCAGGATATTGGCCAAGGCTCTTGCCACCCCTATAGTGCCCTTTTTATGCAAGGCTCAAAATACAAACCACCACCATAAGAACTACAGGTAACAAAAACTGAGGGCAATGTTACTCAATGTTAGGAGTCTAAACCTCAAAATGTACTCACTCGAGGCATTCCTCAAAATGGAGAACATTGATATCTGTGCAGTGACTGAGACCTAGTTCAAGGCTCCCAAGAGCACCCCAGCACTGCCAGGCTATAATTAATACCACGCATTTCTGCCACTAAACCCAGACTGAAACACAAAGGCCAGAGGTGTGCCCATATTCATCAAGGACATCCACACCTCCAGGTTAGTTGCAAAACACGATGCCTCTGAAATCATCCAAGTGCAACTATCCCAGGGCAAAAATGCATTCCAAATTGTAGCTTGTTATAGATTCCCCACCATGACCCAGGATGCTCACTCCTCGTTCCTGGGGACATTGGAAAAAAATGAGGGTCCAATCAAGTACCATAATAATGAGCAATTTCAACTACCCTAACATAAACTGGGAAAACTACTCTTGCACTAACCCCCTTGCTCAACAATTCCTGGAATTTATGAACTCTAATGCCCTGGAGCAACTTGTCAACACCCCCACCAGGGGCAACAATATTCTGGACGTGGTCATTACCAACATGAGTGACTGGTGATCAACCCCACAAGATCAACTCCTCACTTGTTAGATCAGACCATAAACTAATCATCTAAAACCCAGGTATGGAGGAACTCACTGATGGGACTCAGTATGAAACTACGATCTCTCATAAAATCCTCTAAAGTTAATTTTGAAAGGAAAATTGCCACAGATTCCAAAGACAACCACAAGGCATTCTTTAGCTATGTCAAGAATCTCCATGGCAACACCCAGATCTGCACCGAACTACAAAAGAACGGCACAAAATATACTGAGTCAACTGATATTGCCAACATATTGGCAGATATGTTCAGTGCAAACTTTACTCCCCCCTCACCCCCTAAAGGGCTTATAACTATACCAGATGGTTGTACAGCCCCAAAAATCACAAACACACAGGTAAAAATGGCACTCTTTAAAGCCAAAACCACAGCATCCATGGGACCAGACAACATCCCAGGCTGTGTCTTACATGAACTCCAAAATGAACTAGCCCCTCACCTAAAATCCATGTTCAATCACAGCCTCATCACAGGCTATGTGCCCACAGAATGGTGCACAGCAACAGTTATCCACTCCACAAAGGAGGAACCACCACAGACCCCAGGAAATATAGAACTATTAGCCTGACAAGCCTGGTCTGCAAGCCCATGGAGCGTAACATCATGGAACTCATAAACAAAGACATTGGTAATCTCCAAACTCTGGATGCTACCCAATTCGGATTTGTAAATGGTAGGTCATGTCTCCTAAACCTGGTAGACTTCTTTGAAACAGTTACTAAGGCCATAGATGAGGGCAAGGTGGTCCACACAGCCTACCTGGAACTTGCTAAAGCCTTTGACACTATCCCTCATTCAGGAATCATAGATAAACTCATCAACCTTAACAGAAACCCTTACGTCATGAGATGGGTGGCCAACTGGCTCATGGATAGAAGACACACTAAGAGTTGCAGACTCTAGATCTGACTCCAAACCAGTGACAAGTGGAATAGCCAAGGGTTCAGTCTTGGGACCCCTCCTGTTTGGTATATACTTCTCTGAAGTGCAAGTGAGCACCAAGGGCCTATGGCTAACCAAGTTCACAGATGACTGCAAACTGGGTGCCATTATCGACTCCTCTGCTGAAGTAGACATCTTGCAAAAGGGCCTCACCATGACTGACACCTGGTGTCAAAATCATGCCCTCAAATTAAATGCCAAAAAGTGCATTGATATCCCCTTTGGCAAAGACATGGTACCCATGAATTACCAAATGGGGGAAGTTCACTTAACACAGAAAGTGTGATAAGAGACCTTGGGACCTGAGTGTATAGTAACCTCTCCTTTGATAACCACATTGCCACAGTAGTCAGAAAATCTTTCTACGTGGCCCACTTAATCACAAAATGGTTCGCATCTAGAAATAAGGAAATCATCCTTCCCCTCTACTCATCACTTATCAGACCCCTCATTGAATACAATGCCCTGTTTGGGATGTACCTCAGAAGACACCTACAACGGGGCGTGGCCAAGGATGAACACAGGATAGCAGCAGATTTCTTCAGCTCCACCAATTTCATTACATTGACAGGAATTCATTACTTAAAAAATTAATTCTTGAAGTAATTTTCTTTCTAAATATGTTTGCTTTATATAGTTCTTGAACTATATCAAAAAAAGAAAGGAAATCTTAATAATATTCCTGTCAGAAATTACTTTGGAAATTTTCCTGTCAGTTTATCAGTCTGAAATGAGTTCCAGTAAGACAAATTCTCAAGACTCCAGCATCAAGAAAGAACTTCAGTCTCTGATAATTATAGTCCAGCAACTTACTGCTAAGATGGATAAAATGGATACTAAAATAGACACCTCTATGCAAGTGAAATTAAACTCAAAATTACCAACAAGCAATAAAACTCAGCATTCTTCTCCCAACTCAATTTTCATACAAATCCTATTATTCACTGTGCCCACGCAGTCTAAAGCATTTCTATATATTAATAAAGAAAAGAAAAAGAGAGTAGAAAATAAAAGGGAGTGAGGCAGAAATAAAAAAATGTAAGACAAAGCTGTAAGAAGTATATACAATGGAATGTTACTTACTGTTTATATTAATAGAGTTAAAAATAAAACATATTATTTACTCTTATTTAGTTCTGATTATTATTAGTTAAAGCATGACAGATTATTTACAAACAAGCATAAGCAGTATAATCAAGAAAGTATAATTAGAAATAGCATTTGAAGAACTTATAAACTTTTACAAGAAATAAATATGTTATTATTCTACTAATTATATTTTCATTACTGTTCTCTCCCTGCCCTCCCCCACCCTTTACCCACTACATAATCTAAATAGAATGTCATTGTTTAAACAAAGAAAATAATAAAAGAAGAAGGAAAAAAAAGGTAAAGATAAAAAATGTATCAAATTACTAACCTTACTTTTTCAGAAAGAAAACAAATCGAGTCACAGCCTGCCATTAAATCCTCAGGCATTTTGACTGGTTATGAAACAAAACATTTCTTTGCACATAGAGAATAACTTTGATTAAATCTTTTCCAAAATATTTGTGGCTTTCTGGAAATGCAGGAACTATATTCAAAAAGATTAATAATGAACTAAAATGATGAGAGAGAAAACATATAACAAATCATTTGTTTTTAGTCTCTTCTTCTTCTCTGAAGTCTTCCAGGAAGCTTCAGTTGCCAATCTCTTTAATGAAGAACTAGCCCATTCCATTTCTTCTATTTTATCCAAAATTCTTTTTTCTTTGACAAACAGTAAAGCAGAGTCTAAATCATCGACGACCTTAGGACCATCAGGAAGGAAGATTTTAAGCTTGGCAGGAAACAGAAGGTATGTTTTAAACTGTGCTTTTTAAGCTCCCTTATTAGTGGCAGAAAAACTTTTCTTTTAGCAATTACCATGGAAGAATAGTCATTGTCAAAACGCACAGTTGTCTCATTAAACTTAACAGGAGCTTTAGCCCAAGCAGATTTAAGAACCATCTCTTTATCAAAAGATGATAGAAATCTAACTATAACTGATCTAGGATAGTTTTGTTAGAGTTAGTATTAGCTATAGATCTATGTGCTCTTCGATACCAAAAGAGAATGCTTCTGGTAAATCTAAAGTTTTAGGGAGCCATGTTGCTAAAAAAGAAGTAATATTGTTACCTTCAATATTTTCTGGCAGTCCAAAAATCCTAATGTTATTGCGCCTAGATCTATTTTCCAGGTCATCCAGCTTTGTTTGTAAATGTGTATTTTGTTTCAGCAGAAACTCAATGTTGATTTCCTGTTCTTGTATTTTATTTTCCATGTCATTCACAGCTTCTTCTATGCCTGTCATCTGGATCTTCTGTTGTTGCAGGTCCATATGTAACAAGTCTATTTGTTTTGTAGTTTTTTCTATGAAAGTTGTGATGATCTGTGGAATACATTGTGGAGATTCTGTCATGTTTAGATGCATTTACACTGCTAAATGAATGTTTGTCACTAGTTTTTAATAAGTTTCCCACCAAAATGTTAAGAGAGACAATCTGGGATGTGGGCTGTCTTATGCACAATGTCCTTGAGTTACCTCAGAATCTTCAAATCACAGAATTCTCATAGAGAAACTGAAAGCAGTTAGTATAAACATTGACAAGGTTATCACACTGACACACCACAGATTCAGGAAAAATACTCTGTTCATAAAATATGTCAGTTATAATGAGTTTAAATGATGTAGTTTCTTGTAGTAAGTAAATGTCTTATTTTAGAAGGCATAAAAAATGAAACATTTATTTAAATGTTTTTGAAAATCTACTTAACAGCAGCATAATAATCTGTGTTAAAAATTTGTGTTCCAAACATATACTTTACTATAACTCATTTAATTCATCTGATTGACAAACATAAATAATCTTATAACTCTTATCTGGAAGAAATGTCATGTGATATATTTTAAAGCAGTAGGTTAGCATGATTGTAAAATCTGGTTACCAATATGTGTTTGCTGTGCATTGTTTTGTATAAAGCAGACAGATTTATTCTGGGGACAGCAAGTGGGATGGTGCTCTGTAGGGACACAACTCAGTGAGATCAGATATATATATATATATATATATATATATATATATATATATATATATGTGTGTGTGTGTGTGTGTGTGTGTGTGTGTGTGTGTGTGTGTGTGTGTGTGTGTGTGAGTGTGATGGCTTTTTTTCTGAGAGTCTGCATGGCTATCCAATATGATTTGTAATGATTTCTATGAATACAATGTTTTACTGTATTGACAAAATGAATGTTTGCCACAAGTTTTAATAAGTTTCCCGCCAAAATGTTAAGGGAGACAATCTGGGATGTGGGCTGTCTCATGCACAGTGTCCATGAGTTTCCTCAGAAGCTTCACTCACAGAATTTTCACAGAGAAACTGAAAGCAGTTAGTATAAACATTGACAAGGTTATCACACTTACACACCACAGATTCAGGAAAAATACTCTATTCATAAAATGTGTCAGTTATGATGAGTTTAGATGATGTAGCTTCTTGTAGCAAGTAAATATCTTATTTTAGAAGGCATAGAAAATGAAACATTTATTTAAATGTTTTTGAAAATCTACTTAACAGTAGCATAATAATCTGTGTTAAAAACATGTGTCCCAAACATATACTTTACTATAACTCATTTAATTCATCTGATTGACAAGCATAAATAATCTTATAACTCTATTCTGGAAGAAATGTCATGTGATATATTTTAAAGCAGTAGGTTAGCATGATTGTAAAATCTGGTTGCTAGTGTGTGTTTGCTGTGCATTATTTTGTGTGAAGCGGACAGATTTGTTCTGGGGACGGCAAGTGGGATGGTGCTCTGCAGGGGCACGTCTCGGTGAGATCAGATATATGTGTATATATGTGTGTGTGTGTGTGTGTGTGTGTGTGTGTGTGTGTGTGTGTGTGTGGGTATGTGTGTGTGTGTGTATATGTGTGTGTGTATATGTATGTGTGTGTGTCTGTGTTTATGTGTGTGATGGCTTTTTTTTTTTTTAGGTAATAACGCAGGTGTTTCTGAGAATCTGCATAACTATGCAATATGATTTATAATAATTTTTATGAATACAATATTTTACTCTATTGACAATAATAAGTTTAAGTAAATGCTCATATACAAACAATTCAAGATTTTTTTGGAAGCTGTTGATAGAATTCACATGACAGAAAATAGATGCATCTTAATGCATGTAATGTCTGAATCATATTAGCCAAAGTTATTGATTTAAATGAATGTTAGAACATAATTTTCTCTCCTCTTGATTTCTAACATTAAGATTATTTGAATGCTATTAGAATACAAGTGTTATATATTACATATATCTATATAATAGTATGAACAGTTTTAAAAAAAAAAGTTTATTTTAGTTTATATGATGCTGTTTTACCAATTGTGTAGTTTTGTCTTGATAGATAATTGAATTGAAAACTGTTAACCTCAGTTAAATATAACTAGTATTAAATTGATAAGGTGGTAGCTGAGGTACTGCTGCTTAGGGTAGGGGGTTAACTTGAGTAGTAAATACTGCTCTAAGTTGGAGTTTTCAACTCCAGGCGGGATGCAAGGTTTAATCCTTACATTATTTTCACTTGTTCATTGTTATATGTATATAGTTTTGACATCCACAATATATTTTGTACACTCATTGTCATTACAAACAAAATTGAATCCTATACAAAATCCCATATGAGATTTAATAAATACAGCTATGTTTAAAGGTACACCTAAAAGAGGAGATGTAACATTATTTATCTTGTTATTTGTTATTTCGATCATAAGATTCTTGAGTTTTAAAAATGCCAAATGACATCTTTAAAAGGAATTTCTTTAAACATGAATGGATTGAATAATCCGTGTAAAAGGGCAAGCCTAATAAGATACATTAATCTACACAAGACCAATCTAGTCTTCCTGCAAGAAACCCATCTCTTGAAAAAAGATATTGATAAACTAGCCACTAATAAGTATACAGTATTGGTTAGTTCAGAGCACACTCAGAAAAAAGAGGAGTGGCTATTTTATGGAATAAAAGTATGCCCATTCCTAAAACCATTAAGTCTTATCAGGATGACAAAGGAATGTTTTGTATGGTTACAATACAAATTAATGGGAAGACTTACACTTTAATTAATGTATATTGGATACCTGGAATTGGTATTAATACAGTGAAACATCATATTGATAAGATCATATCATTCTCTGTAGGGATATTATTTTAGCTGGTGATTTTAATTGTATACTACATGAAAGTGATACTACCACTATAAAGAAAAGAAGAATTACATCTAATGCAAAACATTTAAATGATTTTGCTAATTCTTATCATTTGAATGATATTAATAATCAGATAGAGTCAAAATCATTACCATACACCTTTTTTTCTAACAGATACAAAACTTATTCAAAAATAGATAGGGTCTTTATTTCTAACCAGATGGTAACAGATTTAATTAATTCCAAAATCATTTCATGTCCTATATCTGATCATAACTCAATTGTTTTCAATTCATGATAAAAATACTCATAATGTTCAGATCAAAAGGATACCAGCATACTTAACTCAGCTAAAAGACTATAAAGAATATATACTTTCAGAAGTACAACATTTTCTAGACATAAATAATACTCCTGAAGTCTCCATTGTCTATGTTTGGGATGCCTTAAAATCATATCTATATGGACAAAGTATCAGATGGTATATTAACAAAAGGAAATCTTGGGATAAGGAATTGTTAGATATTCAAAGTAAACTAGACTCTTATAAACATAATAATAAAGAAAATATTATGGACAAGAAAGTTATTGAAGAAATAAACAAACTAAATGAGAAATACAAAGAAATTTTAACTCATAAAGTTAAAATAACTTTAGAGAAATACAAGTTTTGTCTTATTCAATAAGCCCCAAATACTTACATAGACTTAAAAATAAAACAAAAGATTGAATAAACAACACCATATCATAGAAATCTTTTCTCTAAGGTAAAAGAAGAATGTTTCTAGTATACCAGAAATACTGGATGAATTTAGAAATCACTTTCACAAGATTAACCATAACAACATTAACATGGAACCTAAAGATAAAATAAAGGAGTTTATAACCACAAACATGAATAAAAAGCTTAATAAACAACAGATTAAACTATTGGACAAGAGTATTTCATATACAGAAGTTATTACACAAATAAATAAGCTTAAATCAAACAAAGCACCGGGTAATGATGGTATTATACCAGAGATATATAAAATCCTTTCTAAAACTACATATTCATTAATACATAAGGTTTTTATTCTGGCCCAAACTGAGTTAATAACCCCCATCTTGGCAATATACATTTATTTCACCAATTTTAAAACCTAATAAAGATCCAACTAGATGTTCTTCATATCGACCCATCTCATTACTTAATGTTGATTATAAAATGTTTATGAGTATTTTTGCTGATAGATTGAAGACAATTATCCCGGCATTATAGACATAGATCAGACGGGCTTCATTGTAAATAGAAATACTTTTGATACTATAAGAAGAACTTTAACATTAATTGATTTTGCAAATAGGAAAAAGAAAGATTTAACACTTATTAGTCTTGATATAGGTTCAGCATTTGATTCAGTAAGTTGGGACTATCTGTTTACCTTACTGAAGTGCACAAATTTCTCTGATGCATTTGTAAATTTAATTGAGCATTTATACAAAGGAACGCTGGCTTATATTAAGGTAGGAACATATGTTTCACAAAAATACCCATTCTTAAAGGTACAAAGCAAGGATGTCCACTTTCTCCACTATTATTCACTTTAGTAATGGAGCCTTGGGCTAATTTGATTAGAAACAGTACTGACATAGAGGGTTTTGAAATAGAAGAAAATACAACATCAAAAATTCAACTTTTGCAGATGATGTTCTAATTACATCAGCAGGATCTAATTCTTCTATGCAGTCTTTATTTGATAAAATGATGAATTTTAAAAGTATTTCTGGTTTAATATTCAATGAAGAAAAACTAAAATACTACCTATATATACACGAAAAAATACTCTCATTAGTGATTTTACTAAATATGTACCCAACTCAGGTCAGATAACTTATTTAGGTATAATACTATCTAAAGATATTAAATCTATTATATATAATAACTATAATACCTGTTTTCTTAATATACAAAATCTTTTTAATACCTGGAATAATATGTTTTTTACTATGGAGGAGAGACTTACAATTATTAAAATGATAATATTCCCCAAGATTTTATACTTAATACAATCAATAATACTTTCACCTACAAAAATAACTATCAAGAAACTGAATACACTAATGTTAAATTTCTTATGGGCACCTAATAGACCTAGGATTGCATTAAAGAAACATACTAATAGCTGGTCTCAAGGGGTATTTCTTTTCCAGACTTTAATTTATATATTATCTCTTCTATTATAAAAGTTATTACTTTATTAATAGATCGGTCATATGTCATAAAATGGAAAGATTATTGGGAGCTAATTAGTATGCACTTCATGAAAATCTCCTTAACACATAAAAATATGATTATAAATAACTCCATGTTGTGGTTGCTAAAGGAATTTTGTACTTCACCTATTACACCTAAACATATGGTCTGTTACCCATTAAATATTATTATTAGTTATTGTAACTTTATATTCATGCACCCTAAGTATAGGGAATGGAATTTTATTGTATTCCTATAATTTATACTCAGGGTATGCTTATGTCATCTACTTCTGAAGGAGCTCATTTAGCTATAGATAATAATCTAAAGTACTGGTATCAGCTGATATCTGATAATAAAGTTAAAAATCTAGATTTCTTAAAACAAGAATTTGATCTAAGAGAAACTTGCTGGTTAGAGGTTCAGATCTTTAGACAACATCTCATTGATAGAATAGATCTAATGTCTATAACAGTTAAAGAATCTATTCCAAAACTGATTGATTACTTGATAATAAATTTACAGCATAAAGTTTCTGATAAAGGTAAACTTTCATATATACATAAAATTATCAGACAAGAAACTTTTTACAATGTAGATTCATACTGGAATTATTTCACCTCTATTAATGGGGACCCACCAACTCAACAAGATAAACAATATATATTGGAATCTGCTTATAGAACTACATCTTCCATTGTCTGGAGACTTTATACATGGAAATTTTTACATAGATCTTTTATACACCTTTGATGATGAATAAAATTAATAATAAAGATAATCTATGTAAGAGATGTAATGTAGAAATTAATGCTGACTGGGCTCATATGTTTTATGACTGTATGAAGTTGAAAGAATACTGGAAGTCAATTAATGAATTTTTGCAGGCTCTTTTTACAGATAATTTCATTATTTCTAAGTCTCTTATATTATTCAACACACCTGTACCTCAATGTGTTAAAAGATTAAGCTTCCCTTGTTATGGTCTATCCTAGCAGTGGCTAGGAAAATAATAACTAGAAATTGGATTTCAGATACACCTCCTTCGTTCAATGAATTTAAAAATGTTATGAATATAATGTGTCATATGGAAATAAGCACAATTAGAATGAGAACAACTAGAAAAACATCACATTTTATTGTATGGGATAATTTACAAAATTTGTTTAAAAAATTCTAATTTCAATAGCACAGTATTTTAGTTTAATTAATTGATCTGATTGTAGTGGATGTCTTTGTAAATACTTTAGTTGTTTTGTTGAATATTATAATAATACCTATTTTTAATTATTTGTATAAAATTGTTATGATATTTCTCTTATATGTTAAAACAATAAACTTGTTTTGAAAAAAAAAGAAGACACCTACAACAACTTGAGAGGCCCCAAAAGCACCTCACCAAGAGGATTGCTGGCCTCAAACAATTGCCCTATGCCGACCGGCTCAAGAAACTCAAACTCTTCTCGGTCACATACAGCTTACTCCAAGGAGACCTCTGTCTGACATACAAAGCTATGTCAAACCTGGAATTGTTGGGCATGCTCCACTTGAAGAAATCCCAATCTCCCCGAGCTACACACTCTAGGGACCTAAACCTCACCACAACAATAAATAGGACATGCTGGAGGGATGGATTCTTGTCCCAGAGACTTCCCATGCTCTGGAGCAAAATTCCCATCCATGTCAAGCAGAGCTCATCATTAGCACTATTCAATAAAAACCTTGATAAGTGGGTGGGTGATAGGAAATTCACCCTTGGGATTATGTCTGGGGCATTGCTTGATAGAGGAGCAGGCATTTAACAATACATGGGTGGTGAAAGCCAGTACACTGTTGGCTAGGCTTGCTTTGGCCCTCGGGCTGATAGCCTAGTATCTACCTATGAACCTATGAATCTATATATATATATATATATATTTTTTTTTTTTTTCATTTTTACACTTTTAAATATTTTCTTTTTGCATAATGACATGTTTGCACACTGCAGCGAGGTGCACAAACATAATATGAGTATTAAAAAAAAAATAACATTATTTTCCATTACTATTTTGACACACAGGGCATAGATTTGCACATATCTGTATCTCCTATGCTATTTCTGTCCTTCTAACTGGCCTTTTACAGTCCGTGTTCACTTTTTTATCTCATGTACATGGAATTTTTCCATGTACACTTCAGACACCAACATGGGGTCTGCAGGACTGCCTGTCTCCTTGACTGATCACTCCAACACCCTCATTTTCATGCAGTTCACTTGCTTATGAGGTGATTTGCATGCCATGGACATTTCCGTGTTCGCACACTCATGCATGCCCCTCAGCTCCCTTTACTGGACCACACGGTTGCTTACTTCCATGTAAGCTCCATGCAACAATGCCTACATGGAAAATGAATCTGTGTAGGCTTTATTGAATTCCGCCTAAGTATATGAGATTTGTGAGACATAAATTGAAAGGGAAGTACTTAATTCAGCACACAGTGATTAAAACTGTTGATTCATTTAAGGACTTGGCTATATGGGTAGATCCAGCATTGAGTTTTTCGTAATCATATCAACCAGTTGGTTAATGATAGTTATCGAACCATAGGATGTATAAAAAGATTTATACAGTCTAGGAAATCAGAAATGATGAAATCATTGTTTCTTAGTTTTATTAGACCCAAACTTGAGTATAGAATAACAATATGGAAACCTTTTAAGAAAACAAGCATGAGTAAACTTTAAAGAGTACAGCAAAAATATACCAGGGGCATCCATGAATATGAAAATTTAAATTATGAAAGAGTCAAATATTTGTACTTGTACAGTGTCTCTAACAGATATTTAAGAGACCTTGTTCAAGTTTGTGTGGCATTTAGAAGCAACTACCTCTGGGAATATTTGCGGTTAGCAAAAAGTAGTAGACAATCATCAGACAACCTGTGTATAAGATTTTGTAGGAATGAGAAGTGTATTTATCGGTTTTCTGAGAGAGTAGCTGATGAAAGGAATAGACTACCAAATTAATTTAAAGCAGGTAGTAGTTCAGATATTTTAAAGAACAGCCTGGACACTTATTATGGGATGACTGTTTTGGTATATTGTCAGGCTAGAAGGACTTATTCCCTGTGCCTGAAATATTTATATGTATTTAGGTATGCATGTGTGTACCTCTTCTCTGGACCAAGTTTCCCATGCAGGTGAAGCAGAGTTCTTCAGTAACCCAGTTCGAGCATTACTTGGACCAGTGGATGGGGAAGCAGAAGTTTATCACTGGTCTGGCATCCATGTCTATGGACAGAGGCAGCCTATAAATGCCTGACCACCCATGCCCAAGGCTAAATATACTGCTTAAATAACACTTGGATATCAGAATGCATCAGATACATTTTGGAAGCATGTCTAGACTTAAAAAGGTCCCATGGAGATGTTAGCCTAGTAATCTATGAATCTATGAAGTTGTATTCTCCAAATTTCTCTGGTGTTATGTTGTTGTATGCTTCTGAGACTTGCTGCAGGACATTTACTGTCTGTGCTGTTTTGCACAATATGGTGGCATGCAGTCAGTTAGAGTATGGAATTACTATCTCATAGCTAGTCAAGCCAAAACAAACAGTGGTGGAGTTTCAAGGGGAGTAGCCATTGGGGGGAACTGGCCACTGTGGAATTCCAAGTATGGCTGAAGCAGGCACAATATGCTATAGCACTGTCAAGGGAGTAGTAGCTGGTCCACAACTATGGACCACAATAAAAATAACAAAGATTAAACATGATGCATGCAATAGTACACCCAGATTATGCAGTACTGCTTACCGACTGGCAGTGCTGTACATCTAGCATTATGTAACCCATTTATCACAGAAAGAAGATCAAGATATAATTATCATCATTTGCACTGCTGGGGTGTGGCATAGTGACAGAGAACAGCAGTGTCTATATGGGATGGATGAAAGAACTGGGCATGTGGAAAAGCTATTGTGTTACATGGCTGTGTAATTGGAGGAGCTGCATAGACTGTGAAATGAGGAGGTGAAGCTTCCTGAGGGGGACAGGTGATCTGATGCTGTGAGCAGTTGCACAGTACTTTTGCAGAAGTATACTGCTAAAACAGGTGGCAGATTGCTGTGTGAACAGAAATCTGACAGAGGTTGTGGTTGAACAGTGGAGAACAATGCTGAATGTTGATAACCTTAATCTCAGTGATGTTTTTCTGTGGTAAGGCACATCTAGCAACAACTGCTAACAAGGAGGAGGTGGAACTACAGGACCATGAGTATCTTACCTTGGGGGACTGCCATGGAATTTACATGAAGGTCATTTTCAACATCATGTCACTTTATGCTCACCTTAAATAGACTGTGATGATACAGCATTCCATGATCTTGCAGAACTTTCCAAGTGGGGCATACACACACTGCAGAGAGAGGAATGATGGCCATGGGAATGGAGATGGCCATGTTGGTTGTGACCATGGTAACCAATGGTCAATACAAAAGCTTCCAAGGGGCCATTCAATCACCTTAGCAGATGGGAGTATTCCCCTATTCCTATGCTCTATGGCTGCATAAAGGTGTTGCATGCACTTGCATATGTGATCAAATATGCCACATAAGATTCTAATCATCTCCACAATGGTATTGTTGGCATCAGACTGTGCCTGGATCACTGACATGCACAGCTGTTGATTTATTAACAGTATGTTGGCATGTTGCTTTTGCTTCATTTTATTTTTGTTTGTTATATTGTACGAGTGTTGCTTTTCTTGGCTTCATATATATTGTAATACATTTATTAACAGTGTTATCCCTAGTTTGTTCACCGAGCAAAAGTCATAGAATCAATGTCCACTGTCATGGCATTCTTAGTGCTGTCTTCATGAGCTCCTGCCCACTGTTGTTGTGTGATCATGTGATGACATTGGACCATGTGCTGGGCTACCAGGGATGGCCTGTCTTTCCATAGATAGTAGAGAGTTGGGGGCAGGTTCCAGAGCCAACACTGCTTGTGGGTAGTAGGCTGCCCTCCACCATATCCTTCACTAACAGTGGCACTATGCAATCCAAATGTGCCATGCATAGGCTACCACTGTTTTCTAGAACTGATGCTGTACAGACATCAGGCATGTCCATTTCAGTTATGGTTAATCCCATAAATGTTGCAACAGTGAAGGCAGATGAAGAAACACACATTTATACAACAGTAGATATGAGATAATTTCATACTGCAGTGCTACAACACCATTTCAGGTAACATATACATTGAATGATAACACTAATCTTGCACTGTAGGCTTCAGTTCATGTGTCCCAGATGTGGCTGTGATAGGAATATGGTAATATTGCCATCAGCAAGCTCATAACATTGGTGTGCTACCAGATATTGTCAGTGGCTTATGGCAATATCAGCACTGTGCATCCCAGACAGAGACACATAATGCTGCCACCTGTCCAGCTCTCACATTCCGGCCCCATCAGGTACCAGTGTCCTTTTGTTGTCCTCAAGCAGTGACACCAAGACCTCTTCTTCTGTGTTAGTGAGAGTGGTCTATTGCAGTGAACATCCACCCATGCCCACTTTCCCCCATGAAATAGCCTGGTCTTTTATGTGGGCATAAAGAATCATGTTAGTAGTCCTGTAGCAAATCTGTTGTGCAGATTTGTGCATGAAGAATCATGTTAGTAATCCAGTAGCAAACCTGTTGTGTAGATTTATTCTCACCACAAACATCATTTTCTTCTGTAATGAGCCTGGTTCACACACTCCTAGAAGGCCCTGATAGCCTTACATGTTTTGAGAATGTACCTCTCATCCACATGCACTGTTTGCAGGACCACTTCTCTCTCTCTCTGTCTCTCTCTCTCTCTATATATATATATATATATATATATATATATACACACACACACACACACACACACATATATATATATATATATATATATATATATATATATATATATATATATATATATATATATATATATATATCTGTCTCTCTCTTTCTCTCTCTTTCTCTCTGCTGTAATGAAATTTTCTAGCCAATATCTCTGTTTGGATGTACACAGGAACATGCCTCTATGTTCAGTGCCTGGAAAGAAATATGTCACACAAAAACTCCAGTAGTTGTGGCTGCAACAAGAGGCATGCATGCATACTATGCTTATACAGGCCATGTCCCCACAACCATCCAGGTGGTACAGCTTGGTGAAAGGTTGTGCAGCAAAAATGTAACTTGTGATCTGTCTGTGCAGACTTGGGAGTCCAGAGACATCACTGTGATAAGTCACACTGAATGCATCTACTGTCTGAATCATTTAGCAGGTATGCTCCTCCCACACCAACCCCTTGTCCTAGTTTGACAGCTGAACTCCTGCAGCAGATAGTGTACTTTCCATCATAGGAAGTTACTAGGCTAATGGCTCTAGAGCTCTTACAATCCTAGCAAAATTCCACCCTTATTTCCAGCGCCTATTGCCACTGTCAAAGAAAGACACAGGTGGAACCCCTGAGGTGAATTTACTGTTACTCATCCAATGATTACATTTGAAGAGGGCCAATAAGGTGCTCTGTTTGACATGAGTTGGGAGTCTGTACCAAAGGTGTGCTAACCTCTGGGAGACAAATCTGTCCCTCCAGCAGGTTCTATTATTGTCACAAACGAGTTCAAGGTTAAGATCTTTATAGTGAGTAACCCATGTACAATTTGACTTGTGGATGTGCAGCATTTGTAGTAAAACATGGTCAAATATTGACTTATATGCACGGTAGAGAGCACCTCTGACTAGTCTGTATGAAACAGAATAAAGTGACAGTGATTTCAGATGTTCCACATAGGACAGATGCTGAAGACCTTGAATTTTCCTTGTGAGGAACCTTTGTTGTTTGTTGCATAGACTGTGAAGCGAGGAGGTGAAGCTTCCTGAGGGGGACAGGCGACCTCATGCTGTGAGCAGTTGCACAATACTTTTGCAGCAGTATACTGCTAAAACAGACGGCAGATTGTTGTGTGGAAAGAAATATGACAGAGGTTGTGGTTGAACAGTGGAGAGTGATGCTGAATGTTGACAACCTGAATCTCAGGGATGCTTTTCTGTGTTAAGGCACATCTAGTAACAACTGCTAACAAGGAGGAGGTGGAACTACAGGACCATGAATGTCTTGCCTCGAGGGACTGCCACAGAAGTTACATGACTCTCAGTGGCAACATCATGCCCCTGTATGCTCACCTTAAGTAGATAGTGATGTGATAGCATTCAATGAACTTGCAGAACTTTCCATGTGGGGGGCACCCACACTACAGAGAGAGGAATGATGACCATGGGCATAGTGATTACCATGTTGGTTAGGACCATGGCAATCAATGGTCAATACAAGACCTTCAAAGGGGCCATTCAATGACTTTAGCACATCTGAGTATTCTCTGTTCCTATGCTCTATGGCTGCATATAGGTGTTACATGCACTTGCATATGTCATCACATATGCCACATAATATGCTAATCATTTCCACCATGACACTGTTGGCATCAGACTGTGCCTGGATCACTGACTTGCATATCTATTGATTTATTAACCGTGTCATCCCCAGTTTGTTCACTGAGCAGAAGTCATAGAACCAATGTCCACTGTCATGGCATTCTTAGTGCTGTCTTCATGCCCGCTGTTGTTGTGTGATTATGTGTTAACAACGGACCATGTGCTGGGCTACTAGGGATGGCCTGTCCTTCCTTAGATAGTAGAGAGGTGGGGGCAGGTTCCAGAGCCAACACTGCATGTGGGTAGTAGGATGCCCTCGACCATATCCTTCACTAACAGTGGCACTAAGCTATCCAAATGTGCTATGCATAGGCTACCACTGTTTTCTAGAACTGATGCTGCACTGACATCAGGCATGTCCATTTCAGTTATGGTTAATCCCAAAAATGTTGCAACAGTGAAGGCAGATGAAGAAATGCACATTTATACAACGATAGACATGAGATAATCCCATACTGCAGTGCCACAACACAATTACAGGTAACATATACATTGAAGGATAACACATATCTTGCACTGCGGGCTTCAGTTCATGTGCCCCAGATGTGCCTGTGATAGGAATATGGTGATATTTGCCATCAGCAAGCTCATAGCTGTGATGTGCTACCAGACATTGCTAGTGGCTTATGACAATACCAGCACTGTGCATCCCAGACAGAGACACATACTGCTGCCAGCTGTCCAGCTCTCACATCCAGAACCCCATCAGGTACCAGCGTCCCTTTGCTGTCCTCAAACAGGGACACAAAGACCTCGTCTGTGTTAGTGAGAGTGGTCTATAGCAGTGAACATCTACCCATGCCCAATTAACCCCATGAAATAGCTTGGTCTTTTGTGTGGGCATCAAAAATTATGTTAGTAATCCTGTAGCAAACCTGTTGTGCAGATTTGTGCATGAAATCATGTTAATATTCCTGTAGCAAACCTAATGAGCCTGGTTCGCACATGCCTAGAAGGCCCTGGCAGCTGTATATGTTTTGAAAATGTAACTCTCGTCCACATGCAGTGTCTGCAGTAACACTTCTCCCTCTCTCTCTTTCTCTGCTGTAGTGAAATTTTCTAGACAATATCTTTGTTTGGGTGTACACAGGAACATGCCTCTATGTTCAATGCCTGGGCACAAATATTTTGCACAAGAACTTCAATAGTTGTGGCTGCAACAAGAGGCATGCCTGCATACTCTGCTTATACAGGACATGTCCCCACAACCATCCAGGTGGAACAGCTTGGTGAAAGGGTGTGCAGCAAAATGTAATCTGTGATCTGTCTATGCAGACTTCAGAGTCCAGAGGCAACACTGTGATAAGTCTCACTGAAAGCATCTACTGTATGAACCATTCAGCAGGTATGCTTCTCCCACCCCACCCCCTTTTCCTTGTTCAACAGCTGCACTCCTGCAGCAGATAGTGTACTTTCCACCACATCACTCTCATAGGATCATAAGAAGTTACTAGGCTAATGGCTCTAGGGCCCATTACAAGCCTAGTCAATTTCTACCCTTATTTCCATGATCAGCACCTATTGCCTCTGTCAAAGAGAGACACAAGTGGAACCCCTGGGGTGAATTTACTGTTACTCATCCAATCGTCCAGATTACATTTGAAGAGGGCCAATAAGGTGCTCTGTTTGACATGAAGTGGGAGTCTGTTCCAAAGGTGTGGCAACCTCTGGGAGACAAATCTTTCCCTCCAGCAGGTTCTATTAATATCACAAACCAGGTTAAGGTTAAGCTCTTTAGAGCGAGTAACCTATGTACCATTTGGCTTGTGGATATGCAGCATTTCTAGTAAAGCACGGTCAAAGATTGCCTTATATGCAAGGTAGAGAGCACCTCTGAGTAGTCTGTATGAAACAGAATAAAGTGACTGTGATTTTAGATGTTCCACATAGGACAGATGCTGAAGACCTTGAATGTTCCTTGTGAGGAACCTTTGTTGTCTCTCCAATTGCTGCAGATGCTTGGAAAGGTACATACCAAAAGGGGCATTGCACTCAGTTATTGGCCTGATGAGGGAAGAGTACAAGAAGGTTATAACGTCTTTTTTTTCTGGAAGGAATGCAATTACTTATGAGATGAACAATACTGAATGCCCATCTTACCACTGTGGAGACATGGTGATCGAAGGTAAGGTTACTATCAACCTGTGTGCCCAGGCCTTTCACCACTGAGTGCATACTTGAGGTGCTGCTATTGATGTGGTAGTTAGCAGGAATATCTCTCTTACTGAAAGGGGATGATAATACATTTTTTTGCATTGAGTGTAAGGCCATGATTTTGGCCTCAATCATTTGTTTGTGTAAGACCCTCTTCTAGGATGTTGACATAATTTGGAGAGTCTATGACTGCTCCCACTTTGCAGTCATTAGCAAACTTTGTTAGCCAAAGACTTTTAGTTTTTGCTTGTACTTCAGATAAATAGATTCCAAACAGTAAATGCGCCAGGACTGATCCTTGTGGAACACCACTAGTTACAGGTCCACTGTTGGAGGTGGACCCCCTATTTTGACTACACGTGTTCTATCAGTGAGCCAGTTAGCAACCCATCTAACAATATAAGTGTTGATATCTAGCTGGGTGAGTTTGTCAATGATGTCTGAGTCAGGGATAGTGTCAAAAGCCTTGACTAAGTCTAGGTAGGCTGTATGCACAGATTTCCCCTTGTCCAGGGCCTTGGTAACTGTCTCGAAGAAGTCCTCCAGGTTTAACAGGCATGATCTTCTTTTGAGAAATGCAAATGAAGTAGGGTCAAGTGTTTGGAGATTACCTATATCTTTGTTGATAAGGTCCATGATGACTCACTCCATGGCCTTGCAGATACGGCTTATCAGGCTAATATGTCTATAGTTCCAAGGGTAAGTGGAAGAACCACCTTTGTGCAAGGGAATAATGGTGGCCATTTCCATTCAGCTGGGACAAAGCTGGTGTTTAGACAATGAGTGAAGAGAGTATGCAGTGGTGTTGCTAATTCTTGTTGTAGGCCCTGTTAGACACAGCCAGGGATGTTATCAGGTCCCACAGATGCTGTGTTTTTGACCTTAGAAAGGGTGTTTACACCTGGCCTTTAGAATTATAAGGTATGGGGTAGGTGGTAGGGATATCACTGGGTACATGTGTCGGGGACAGAGGAGTGAAGTTTTCACAGAACCTGTCAGCCAACAGGTTAGCTATGTACACATGCTTAGTATATGTGGTATCATGAACTACCAGTATGGCACAAATCTGCGGCTTTACTTTTAGGTTATGGATGTAACTAAAGAATGCCTTATTGATGTCCTTAGTTGAAGAAACTAATTTGTATTCGAAGTTTGCTTTGAAGGACTTCACAAGAAGTCTTATTTGCTTGCTTAAGCTAATAAGGGAGTGTTTCCAGTTTTGGGCTTGCTCCCTCTTTCTCTTAGACAGCAATTTGTTACTACTGTTGTAAAGCTTGTTAATGGCAGTTGTCCAACAAGCAGGTTTGCTCTTCTTTGAGGAGACTGTTAAGGTCCTATCAGGTACGGCCAAGTCAATGCAGTTATACAGGTGTTTGTATAAAGATTGGTGTAGAACTTGGCATAGTTGCCAGTTCCATCTGAGAATGGAGGTGCAGTGAATTTATTTATACCATCCTGTAAGAGGTTATAATCTGCTTGGAAAATGTTTTTTTAGTTTAGTTGCTGCTAGGGGGGGTCAGGTGTGATAGTTACTTTGAATGAGACTGATTTGTTGTTAGATCTCACCGGGGGGACCTCACAGTGGAGGTGCTACAGTGGTCCCCCGGGTCTATATTAGAACACCGAACTTTCAAAATTTCGAGTGTTCTGATATCGACCCATTTTCAGCGAATGCTGAAAATATCAGAAAACCAAATTTTTTCCTAGGGAAAGAATTTGGTTGTCCGTTTCTGTTGCTTCGGTATTTTCAGCGCTGTGGTGGAAAGTTACAGGTCAGCTTCAGGTAAGTGTGCAATTGTGTGGACGTGAGGGTTAGGGCGGGGTAGGTTAGTTAGGGTTAGGGTGCGGGTGAGGTGGCTGTGCGATAGTGAAGGACCTTAGGGTTAGGGTTTGGGTTAAGGTAAGTGGATAGTTAGTGGTGTATGTATAGTTTAGTGTAGGGTTAGGTATAAGAGTTTAGGTGTATGTGCATGAATTGCTGTTTGTTTGGTGTGCTTGTGTTGTATGTATGTGTTTTGGAACAGCACATTTTTTCCCTAGGAAACAATTCGCTGTTCTGTATGTTTGATGTTTTAAATTTTCGATTAATAGGTTTCAATATTAGAACACTTGAAATTTTGAAAGTTCGGTGTTCTAATATAGACCCTGGTCCCCCATATTGGTAATCTCCAGATTCAGGATGTCAACAATCCTTGTGTGGATGTCAACCAGCTGCTCAGGTCATTGGAGTAAATGAAGCTGAGGAGCCTTTAGGCAAGTGAGATTAAGCATGAATAATTTACCCAGTCAATGGATGGGTTGTTAAAGTAGTGCAAACACTTGGTGTCCATATGTATCTTGATAAACTCAAGTAGATCCAAATAGAAAGTGTGTGTGGCCTGATTCATGGAGGGAGTCCTGTATCTGACAATGACTTGAATAGGTGCTCTTCTTCTTCTTGTTCTTTCGGCTTTTCTCGGTTAGGGGTCACCACAGCAGATCACCTGTCCGTTCATGATTGGCAGTAGAGTTTTACGGTGTTGAGTTGCCAGCCCGGCGCCCAACCTTCCAAGGAAGGCACATGCACGCAAGTACTCACGCCTAGGGCCAATTTAGAGTGTCCAATCCACCTACAGCATGCCTTTGGGATGTGGGAGGAAACTGGAGCACCCGGAGGGAGTTCATGCAGACTCCACACAGAAGGCACCCCAGCCAAGGATCAAACCGGAGAACCTCTTGCTGTGAGGCAACAATGCTAACCGCTGCACCACCGTGGCCACCCGACTTGAATAGGTGCTCTACCAACAGTTAATTGCACCTGAAGTATCTTCTGGGAATCATACTGTTTAACCAATCTGGAGGTGTATTTATCTTTAATGAATATTGATACACCATCTCTTTTAGTTTTCATGCCTTCAGTCTGTAGTATGAATGTGTGGAAGGAGGTGTAACCCAGTATAGCTGGGGGTGCTCTCTACAGTCTTGAACCAGGTCTCTGTGACTGCACAAATGTCTGCATCTTCCAAGGTGAGGACTGCTTCCACTGAGTGCAGTTTCATGTTAAGACTCCTAGGATTTAGCAGCATAACCTTCAGGTTGTATTTAGATGGAGTTTTTACATCCTGAATTTTGTCCTTGAGACATTGCCTAAAAAAGGCACCATGGGGGTGACAAGAGCCTTACCCAGTGTCCGAAAACCTAGGAGTGACAGATGAAGACCATCTCTGGAAAAGCATTGAGGTCTGCTGATCATGTCATCCCAGGCTGACAGATACTGGATCCCCTTAGAATGACACCAGAAACTAAGCCAATTATTGAAGTCAATTAGTTTCTGTTTGTAGTGAGGCATTAACCTAGGTGAAAGAAAAATTCTGCTCAAGGCTAGGGGCATACCTATCGGAGACACACAATCCGGGAGCTCAGTTATGTCTGTCTTTATATAGTCCAATCCATCTCAGGTTGTTCACACCAACATGGATTATGATGGAGTCATAACAGTACTTGTTGTCTGAGTCTTGAGTGCATGTGTGATATGTCAGATCCTAGCACCTGACAGACAGCTGATTCTGACCTTTTCCTTATCCAGCCTGGTGAGAAGGACATCTGTGTGTCGCACTATGGAATTACCTACAACTAAAATGTTTGGTTTTGTCTTTTGTCTTTAAGGCTTGATAGGTGAGACACTGGTGCATGAGCTATTATCTGTATTCTGTTCTGCAGAAAAATTATTATATGTAGCGTGCTTGTGTTTGGGATGTTTCTGGTGTATAGGTATGTTTCTGGTGAGGACTTTGCATATGTAGTTATGTGTGATGTGTGTTTTGGTGGAGTAGGAGGTGAGGTGTGCATGCTGAAAACCCACTCACTGTCATATGTACTGACTGGTGTGTGAGAGAGCATGGATCCAAGGTTCTTAATATAGTTCCATCTCTTACATATTGATTTTGTGTATACTACTAGTAGAGGGTTGTCGGTGAACATACGTCAGTTGCTGCACTGCCTCAGCATGCCCATGTTGACCAAGCTGGCTGGAGAAACTGTGGGAAATTGTCTATCCATTGTGTTAGGTACATTTATATTGTCAGGAAAAGAGGTCACGCTTAGGAATTGCTAGTGGGTATGATATGTGTTGGTACCTCTGAGGCTAGGCTTAGCGTTCCACCTGAAAGTAGGAAACGGCTATGAAAAACCTCTGGAGGACCACAAGCAAAGTGTTAAGGAAAATTTTAACAAACAAAACATTTGCATCTATAACCACCAATGGTAACCACTGCTATGCAGCAGTGCACTATGGTGCACTACACATAAACAAGTGGAAATGCAGGGCTTAAATAAAACAAGAAATAACCCTTTTAGCTCAAACTAGCCAATACGGATGCTCTCTCTAAGTTTAGTCTAATCACCCTTGATTAGATGGGACCTGTACAACACTCTCCTACCACAAAGGTGCAGAAGGGCCTTCACCAACAAAGATGGCTTGAATTTGATGCTTAAAAGTTGCAAAACAAATGCAGAAACAGCAAACCTGAAGCTGGGCTATGCTACAGCTGAACTAGCACAGTATACATTAAAATTTGGCAAAAAACAGTTCAGACAATTCAAACAGACAGTAGAATGGGAATACAAATTAAAAGTGCAATATAAAAGCAAATACAGGCACTTATAGTTTGTTGGAAGCAACAGATGCTATAGATCTTTCAATATCTCAATGAAGAGCTGGTTTTAATGCTCAAGTGATAGCAAACAGTCTAGATACAGGAAGTATGAATCTGGCCTGTGCTGCAAAATGCAGAAGTAGTAGAAATTCAAAGTGCATATATCACAGCCAAAACAGCAAAAAACTGTTCAAATAAAGCAGCACTTCATCAGCATTTCTCAGCTTAGAAGGGTGTAGGCCACACTTTCCTACTACAATAGTCCAAACCCTTCTAATGTAAAACAACTGATTTTGTAGCCCAAGTGCTTAAGTCAGAACTAAGACACTTCAGAATAAAAGACACAATAGATCATCAGCCAGCAATTTCCACTTTAGAAGGGTCTAGGCTATCCTGTCCTGCCACGAATAAGTTTAGACCACGAATATTCCTAATGTAAATTAACTGGTTTGGAATGCAAGTGTTTAAACCAAAATAAAGACATTTAGAATAAGAGATACGATAAGCCTTCACCAGCAATTGACAGCTTAGAAGGGTGTAGGCCACACTCTCCTGCCACAATAATCTAGACCTCAACCCTTCTAATACAAAATAACTGGTTTGGAGCCCAAGTGCTTAAACCAGAACTAAGACACTTTCAGAATAACAGACACAATGCGCATTCAACCAGCAATTCCTAGCTTAGAATGGTATAGGCTATCCTCTACTGCCACAAGAGTTTATACCACAAATCTTACTAATGTAAAATAACTAATTTGGAACTCACGTGGTTAAACCAGAACAAAGACATTTAGAATAACAGGCACAATACGTTTGGTTTTAGATCCCAAGTGCTTAAACCAGAACTAAGACACTTTCAGAATAATAAACACTATGATCATTCAACCAGCAATTCCAAGCTTAGAAGGGTGTAGGCCATCCTCTCCCACCACAAGGGTCTAGACCACAAACCCTCCTAATGTAAAACAACTGATTTTGAAGCCCAAGTGCTAAAGTCAGAACTAAAATATTTCAGAATAACAGACACAATTTACCTTCAATCAGCAATTTAGGCTATCCTCTCCTGTCACAAGAGTTTAGGCCACAAATCTTCCTAATGTATAGTAACTGGTTTGGAGTCCAAGTGCTTAAAACAGAATAAAGACACTTAGATAAGAGGCACAATAAGTCTTCACCATCAATTCCCAGCTTAGAAGGGTGTAAGCCACTCTCTCCTGCCACAAGAGCCTCGACCTCAACCTTCCTAATGTAAAAAAACTGGTTTGGAGCCCAAGTGCACAAACCAGAACAAAGACACTTTCATAATAACAGACACAAAGAGTCTTCAACCAGCAATTCCCTGCTTAGAAGAGTGTAAGCTAGCCTCTCCTGTCATAAGAGTTTAGACCACAAATCATCCTAATGTAAAATAACTGGTTTGGAACCCAACTGCTTAAACCAGAACAAAGACACTTAGAACAATAAGTAAAATTAGCCTTCACCCAGCAATTACCAGCTCATAAGGGCAGAGGTACCCTCTCCTCCCACAAGACTGTAGACCACAAACCTTCTTAATGTAAAATAATTGTCCTGAAGCCCAAGTCCTTAGATCAAAACTAAGAGGCTTAGAATAACAATTACAATTGAATCAGGCTACTAACAAGCAGTAATAAGTGCAGTAGAATAGATGCAGTTGAGCACTTTTAAGAACAAGCAGCAAAAGCAAAATAAAGTAATAAAGTAGGAAGATACCCAGATACAGTAAAAGGAACTGAATAAAGTATGTTGTTTTTGTTAAACAGTAAGGAAGAAAACAGAAGATAATTCTAATAAACTAAGGGTGTTGACCTTCCCAAACAATCTCACTGTACTCAGTAGAATGAGCTGATGTGATATATGAGGTATATTTAATATGTTCTGAGTATAACATGCCTACAACAGCATTCTCTGTCATTCAGCAGGCCATCCAGTGGCTAGGAGATGGTTACACCTTTGTGCTGTATGTCCTCAGTCCTCTTTCAGCCCTCCTGAACACAGTTCTACTGTCTGCAAGTTGGTGTTGAGCAAACCCTAGTATGTTAAATAAATGCATTCTGCATTCTGCATCCCTGCCTGTTTCTGCTATAGTTTGAGAAATATAAGATGTACTGGGCTCTGGCTGTATGTTTCCTTGAACATGCTGCTCATGAACCTTTGTCAGTCTTAATTCTGAGAAATGGGATATTCTGGAATCATACTGAACAATTTAAACTTTAGGGTTGTGAAAATGTTCTTGGTATATTGCATATAAATGTGGTTTGGATATTAAATTCTGTTTAGAGGACCTATTGACAATGGTGCAATATGTGCTAATTTTCAAAGAATCTACTTCTAAAATCATACATCAGCTACGCAAAACGTGTAAATGTGAAAATAATTTACCATATACCGATCTTTGAAATGGTATAAGTGCAACAAATTGGAACTCATAAGTCATATTTTATATTTGGTTGTAAACACAGATTTAATGCATATCTTGTGTATATTTATTAAAATGAGTAGCAATACCTCAGTGATTATACCACCTAGACACCTAGTATCTGTAATATACTTGTCAACCTGGATGTTAGCTTGGAAAACAGACCTCGACTAGTAATGTGACATTCATACTTACGCAGATATTGACAGAAATATAAAAAAATTCTCGTGCATTCCCTAGTGGAAGTCTGGTGGAATTGTGATCACTTCAAAGAACATTGATGACAAAAGCTCATAAACATGTGAATGAAAAGCCCGTCTAAAATTAACACATTACAAACAAAAGCTTATCTTGCTGTTTGGAAGCCACACTGCAACCCCCGTGTGGGGACTATACCACCATACACCCAGATACTTTTACATATCATCTCTAACATTCTACTATCAAAGGGAAAAGGAAAATCCCTAGCATAGCACAGTCTTGATCTTTAGGCCCTCATCCCTGGAAACACACACTACCGATTGACAATAATCACATCAATCACTCATGCAGTGATACTAACCTTGGCACATTTTTCATAATCTGACGAATAAACAAACTATTATATTTTTACATTTCTACTAAATAGAGGGGATGGATCTGCAGATAATTTGTCCACACTCCTGCTATCTTCAGAATAAAGCATCATCCCTCATATTCTCATATTCCTTTCCATAGGTTCAATCTAAAATATGACAGATATTATTGTTATCATAACCTGTCAAAATACACAGTCTATTATATGTCTGCAATGTGGTATTAGACATCACATTTTGGCAGCAATTTATCCTTACTAATGCCAGCTTCAAAACGATACTGATGATCTTGTCCTGCTCCTGTCACAAAATATTTTCAAAAATATTAACAATATCATAATTTTTATAATCTGCAGACAGATTATTATACCACTACAGGTGTGGAACATTGACTTTGGTCCATTATGCTGTCTTCAAAGTGATGACATTCTTTTTTTTGCTTGTTTTGTTTTTTTTTGTTGTTGTTTGTTTTAACTTCAGCTATAATAAATAATGGTCTCTGTAGTACCAGCAAAGTGTACAATGATCGATAAAATAGAGATAATGGAGGTTGATTTACAAAAAAGAAAAGAGAATAAAAAATCATTGTGAATGAAGGTTATAATATAAGTATGGGGGATGCTGAAGTGGGCAAGGTCGACAAAAAGGATCTTTCACAGCCTTGAAGATGACATTGAGCTCAACATACAGGCACTGCCAAAATCTCTGTGTAAACTGGTAGTGATGAATGTCTACCTGATTGAAGGTTGGAAGACACAGTTCCATCTTTGGGCTCAGTTCAGGAACAGATTCATGAGGAGACAATGGAACCAGTGGCAGCGACTAAGGTCGGCCATTGGATTTTCTATTTGAATAGTCCCCGAACTTTGGAATACAGTGACTTCTGTCCTTTTTTTTTTTGGTTAGTTTTTTCGCAGTGGAATTTTTACAGCTTGGATTGTTGACGGTATTATCTTATGGTGACTGAGTGGTGACTTCCAATTGTGTTCCTTCAGATTATTTACAGGTACTGTCAGATGCTAATAATTTTTGGTATCTTCGGCAATAGAACTTTTCTATGTCTTACTAACGGCTGGTATGTTTTAGTACAACCAGTAAATTGAAGCAAAACCAGTCATAAATCAGCACTGGACATTTATTGTGTTTTGGATTATTAACAGGTATTGTGGGACGCTATATCATTTTGTGTTTCTCATATTCAGAACTTATCTATGCTCTATTATTGGCTGATATTTATTAGTGTAATCAGGAATTTCACCATGATAGTTATTAACCAGCATTGGGCATTTTAGGCTGATTGTGTTTGTCTTAATTTGGTTATATCTTGTTAATATTTCGTTGAGGCCTAGCGGTCTGGGTTTCATCTTTATTTCCAGGAGATTCATTGGACAGTTTTCACACCACAAAGATTTTTCCCATTATTGTTATAATATGGTCATGGCATCATTCTTTTTGGGACATGATTTATAACTTTATGTTGTTCACCTTCTAATACTATTTCTGGTTGCCTTTCATGAGATATATACATACAGCTATTATGGTTTACAATCAAAGCATTTGCATGTTTTGAATGCTTTGCTACTAGGGAAAATTATTTTGCCTTATACAGCATTAGAATTGCCATGTGTTCTTATGAAGTTGGAAGGTTGCTACAGTAAAATGTTTTGTGCTGCCATGAGTTTTCTGGAGGATATGAAGTCTGAAACTCAAATGTCTTGTCATTCAGTTGACAGATACCTTGTTTAATTACTACTGCTCTTTACTGCTTGATGCTTTGTCTAAAGCATACCTTTGTTACCACAGCTAAACTCTCCTTTATAATGTAACATATTTTGTATATTGTAATGACAAGACTTAATATTGCTCTTTTTACTGTACTGTTTGTGACTTATCTCTGCATATATTTGTAACTAAGATTTGAACTTTATTTAGGCCAAGACTTAAACTCTGATGGAACTATTGTATGCTGTGATTGTCTTTGTATTTGCCATCTTTGCTTCTAAATACACTCCTTCTCTCATAATGCTACACTATTCTCTAATACCCATACTGCTGGCTACTTATGTATTCACCTTGTATGAAAACCAGATGCTTATTGATTATCAGTACCCAAATGGCCATACTATCACACCAGATTTAAAACAACCCACCTTTAGCCATACTAATCAATATGGGTCCAACTCTAAGCCTTGCTCACTCTTTCAGCATGCAAACCCCAGGCACACAAGCTCTAGAGCCAAACAATATTACAAACTTTTAAACAAACTCCTGAAACTTATCACTAAGTTTTGCCGTAGTCTTATACTTGGTGGTGAGATTCATCCCAGCCATGGCCCATCCACCTCTGATATATATATATATATATATATATATATATATATATATATATATATATATATATATATATATATATATATATATATATATATATATATATATATATACATACCCCCCCTCTATCTGCCACCTAAGGCACAAAACTACAATTAGTAGACCTACCAACTCTCTCCTGGCCTGTCATCTCAATATTAGAAGCATCAATAGCAAGGTACATGAACTGCATGCACTCCTAGCTGTCCACTCTCCTGAGATTCTCTGTCTATCTGAGACCTGGTTAAAACCTACCACAGATCCGCCACATAACGCAAGCACTCAGGTCACTCCAAAGCAAATACAAATATGACTCAGTCATTGTACATGCTGGTGTGAATGACCTGAGACGTACCTCCCTGGACTACATGAAAAGAGACATAAAGGAGCTCTCTGATCATGTAGCCCAGGCTGGTATGACCCTGACCTTGAGCAGCATCTTACCCTCACCTAGAATGATGCCACAGTACAAAGACAAAATGATCGATTTTAACAATTGGCTAAAATGTTGGTGTCATTCAAAGGGGATCCAGTGTCTGTCAGCCTGGGATGACATGCTCGACAAACCACGTTGCTTCGCTAGGGACGGCTTGCACCTGTCACCACTGGGCTTTTGGATATCAGCAAAGGCTCGTGCCACCCCCCATAGTGCCTTTTTTAGGCAAGGCTCAAAAGTCAAACCCACCCCCATAGACAGCACAAGGAACAAGAAACTAAGGGTAATGCTGCTAAACGCCGGAAGTCTTAACCTCAAGATGCATGCACTCGAAGCTCTCCTCAGTATGGAGAACATCGATATCTGTGCAGTGACAGAAACCTGGTTCAGGGCTCCAGAGAGCACCCCAGCACTACCAGGCTATACCTCATATCATGCTTTTCGGCCCCAAAACCCAGACCGAACCACAAAAGGAGGGGCAGTTTCCATAAATATCAAGGATATCCACACCTCCAGGTTAGTGGCATTGCACGAAGTATCGGAGACCATCCATGTGCAACTAACAGTGGGCAAGACTGCTTTTCAGTTTATAGCATCCTACAGACCACCCTCTCAAAGTCAGGAATCCCACTCGGCTTTCCTGAAAACATTGGAGAACATGAAGATTTCTCCGAACACCATTATATTGGGCAACTTCAACTACCCAAACATTGACTGGGAGCACTACTCAAGCCCCAGCACCTTAGCCCAAAGGTTCCTGGAAATTATAAACTCAAATGCTATGGAACAACTAGTCACCACTCCCACAAGAGGGGGAAACATACTAGACCTGATCATTACCAACATGGGGACTCTATGCTCCACACCAGGAGTATATCCCTCATTGGCAAGATCAGACCATAAATTAATTTCACTGGATGCCCACATCTCGACCCCACCCCCAGCCCAGAAAACCACAGTGAAAAACTTCTCAAAAGCGAACTTCTCACTTCTCAAAACCGAAGTACAATCCTTCAAGGCCCCAGGGCCAGTGGAAACTATGGCCCAAACTGCAGAATCCTATATAAATGCATTCTACGGACATCTCCAGGAATGCATGGATCATGCTATCCCAAACAAAACCAAGACCCAATCATCCAAAGGCAGGCGTCCAGTCTGGTGGAACCCTGCCATAAATAAACTGTACAACAGAAGGAGGAAGCTACTACATGATAGAGCAAAATCCCTAATAGGGAAGGTATCTCTGATCAGTACTAGCAAAAAATTACGATCCCTCATAAAATCCTCCAAGGCCAGCTTCGAGAGAAAAATTGCACAGGACACCAAAGACAATCATAAGGCTTTTTTCACTTATGTTTGAAACCTGGGATACAACTCCCAGACTTGTTCTGAGTTGATTCTAAATGACAAAAAATACACTGAACCCACAGACATCGCCAATATCCTGGCAGACAGGTTCAGTGCAAACTTCTCCACCCCCCCCCCCCAAAAGAGCAAGTATCTATCCCAGCATAGGGCTGCCTCCCAAACATCTCTGATGCTCAGGTGAAGGCTGCCCTCTCCAAAGCAAAAAACACTGCTTCCATGGGACCAGATGGCGTCCCAGGTTGCGTCCTACATGAACTCCAAGAGGAACTAATCCCTCAAATAAAATAGCTATATAATTTCAGCCTCACTACAGGATGTGTGCCTACAGAATGGCGTACAGCAACAGTGGTCCCACTCCACAAAGGTAGAGCCTCTACGGACCATGGAAACTATCGCCCCTTAAGCCTGACTAGCTTAGTCTGCAAGTCTATGGAGAGGATCATCATGGAGCTCATAAACAAAGACATTGGGGACCTACAGACACTAGATCCTACCCAGTTCGGCTTTGTCAAGGGCAGATCCTACCTTTTGAACCTGGTTGACTTCTTCGAAACAGTCACCAAAGCCATAGATGAAGGGAAGGTAGTCCACACAGCCTATCTGGACCTTGCAAAGGCATTTGACACAATACCCCACTCGGGCATCACAGATAAGCTATCCAGCTTAAATATAAACCCTATGTCACAAGATGGGTCGCAAACTGGCTCAAAGACAGAACCCACAAAGTGAGAGTTGCTGGAGCTATGTCAGACTCGAAACCGGTCACAAGTGGCATCCCACAGGGCTCTGTCCTGGGACCACTCTTGTTCGGTATATACTTTTCCAAGGTACAGGCAAATGTGGAAGGACTATGGCTCACCAAGTTTGCAGATGACTGCAAACTGGGCGCCATAATCAACTCTTCATCTGACACAAACATCCTCACAGAGACAGATAACTGGTGCCAGCGCCATGGTTTAAAGCTAAATACCGAAAAATGTATTGTCATACCCTTTGGCAAAAACAATGTGCCCACAAATTACCACATAGGCGGAAACCCATTAAGTACAGAGAAAGTTATTAGGGACCTGGGGACCCAAGTTGATAGCAATCTCTCCTTTGAAAACCACATTGCCAAAGTGTTTAGAAAGACCTTCTACATAGCCCACCTCATCACGAAGGGTTTCACATCTAGATCAAGAGAGGTAATCGTGCCCCTTTATTCATCCCTCATCAGGCCCATCATAGAATACAATGCCCCTTTTGGGATGTACCTTACCCGACACCTGCAGCAGTTAGAAAGACCCCAAAAGTATCTCACCAAGAGGATCAAGGGTCTCAAACAGATGCCATATGCTGCTCGGTTAAAAAAACTCCAGCTCTACTCAGTTGCATACCACCTACTTCGAGGCGATCTATGCCTGACATACAAAGCTATGTCAAATCCAGAATTAATGGACATGCTCCACCTCAGTAAATCTAAATCCCTTAGAGCCACATGCTCGAGGGACTTGAACCTCAGCACAGAAATAAATAGAGCTTCCTGGAGGGACAGGTTCATAACCCAGAGGCTCCCTTCGCTCTGGAATAGAATTCCAGTTCATGTGAGGCAGAGCACCTCACTGAATCTCTTCAAGAAGAATCTCAATAGGTGGATGGAGGATCATAGGTTTGTCCCAGGGATTACTCCCATGTCACTATTAGACAGAGGCACAGTAAACTAAACCTTAAAAAGGGCACAGTATACTCAAATCAAGGGGTGGCGTAAGCCATACAGAATCGGGCTAGGCTTATAATTGCCTCAGGGCAGATAGCCTAGTATGAACCTATGAACCTATGAACTGATAATGAAGTGTTGCCACCTGTGTATAACATTCACAGGCTAGACTGTGCTTCCAGGAAGGGGGGGTGGGGTAGCTATACTCTACAATCTGCATTGAATGTGACCATAGATGTTAATGAACCACCTCAAATTAATAAGTCAGAAATCCTGGTCACTAAATTGCAAATTAACAAAAGTAAATGCATCAACATTATCTGTATGTATATTCCCCCAGGTAATAATATAGCCACACTCGAAGATACCCTACACTGGATTTCATGTCATTACCCTCAAGAAACCATATTACTTGGTGTCTTTAACATAGACTGGGCCACCTGTTCCTCAGAATCCCCTACCACCCACATCAACCTGCATGCATTTAGTCAAATCATAACCACCCCAACCAGGCTAGGTAATCCCAAACATAAATAAAGCATACTAGACTGGGTACTTGTAAATAGTAACCCCCCAACTGTAGACTGCTGGTACCCACCCCGATGATCTGCGTGATCACCTTCTTACTTATATAGTTAAGCAAAAAATCATTATTCCTCATCAATCCTTACTTAGGAAAGTCAGAAAGAAAGTAAACTTTAACTTAACTCCTGTAACTGGTCTATGCTAAAACACCACCCCTTAGAAGAGGCAGTTGCATATTTTAACAATAGTTTTCTTGATATCCTTGACTTGCATGCACCTGCCCGTTCTAAGCGAACAAAGGCAAAAACTGCCCCATGGCTGTCTAAAGAATCTATACTAAAAATTTCCATCAGAACCAAAATCTGGGCTCTATGGATCTCCACTAAAGACCACTACAATCATGTTAAATACAAGCAAGCTAGGGATGAGACTAAAAAACCCATTCTACAAGACAAAAAACAATACTACTGTAATTTACAGACAGCAAACCAGAACAATCCTCAGAAGTTTTGGGCAGGTCTGAATAATCTACTCCATCCTGGAAAAATGTCTACCCCTATCCCCATCGCTACCATTGATAAATCTCCTGAGGATGTCTCAGACAGTTTTAACCATTTCTTTACAGAGACAATTCAAGCCCTAGCTAACTAACTACCTCCCATCTTCCCTGGCCCTGATAGTACCACCCCTCAAAACCTACTCTCTTTCAGCTTCCAACCTGTGTCCACATCACTTATCCGTACCTTGCTTAAAAAATTAAAACCCACCACACTCTCAGCTGATCAACTCCCTACTGAGTACCTTCAAAAATCAGCTGATGCCATAGCCTATCCAGTATCTATACTAATTAACCGCACCATAGCAGAGGCAAAAATTCCCACCATTTGGAAAACATCCTATGTAATCCCACTTCATAAAGGAGGTTCCTCCACTGAATTCTCCAATTACAGCACAATAGCTATACTTTCTCCACTAGCTAAGATTATGAAAAAATTTATATAGAAACAACTCATGCATCATTTAATTCAGAATCACCTCATGGCCGATACACAACATGGCTTCCGTCCACAACACAGCACAACCACAGCCCTACTAGCATTCACCAGTACCATTAATAATAATCATAACAATAATCAAATATCCTCATCCCTCTTCTTGGATCTTTCAAAGGCATTTGACATGGTGGATCACCAACTTTTGATTCACACCCTGCAATCTTTCTGTCTAAATACCAGTGCCATTCAATGGTTTAAATCTTACCTCAGTGGGAGGCAGCAGGCTGTCCTCTGGCAGAACAAGCTCTCCAACCTATTATCTAACACCCTTGGAGTGCCACAAGGCTCCATATTAGGACCCCTACTGTTTTCCATTAAACAACCTATATACAGTCATCCCGAATGTCAGCTGTATCTAATACACTGATGATTCCACCCTGATTTGCTCAGCCACATCTCCCTCAGAATTAAGGTCCGTTACCCAATCCACCTTTAATACTATAGAAACCTGGCTCTCCGAACATCGATTGTTGCTAAATCCCCCCAAAAATAAAATACTGTTATTCTGTTCAACACAAAGATCCACACCATTTACCTTCACCATAAATGCAAAAGATGGCACAATAATCACCCCCGACTCCTCTACAAAACTGTTAGGAGTAATAATTGATAATAATCTAAAATCTGACGTTCATGTAATCCAAACGATCAAAACCATCAATAAAAAACTAGGGTCACTGTATAGAATAAAAGCCTTCCTAACCCCTCCGGCTATGGTTGCCATAGCTCGCTCCCACCTGCTTTCAACACTTTTATATGCATCCCCCCTTCTCTCTAAGCTAAATAAAACTGTACTTAATAGACTCTCAATCTGTTACAACCACATTGCCAGGTTTGCCACTGTTCTACCTTTTAAAACACACCATTGCATCAACCTTAAACAGCTTGAGTGGCTAGAACTTCCCATTCTAATCCAATATAACCTTTTGATTATGGCTAATAAAATCATCTATTATCCAGAGAACACAACAGCTCTTAAAAATACGATCACCCCCCACAACAATCCAAGACTGCTCCAATCCTCAAACAGACTACAAATTAAGACAATTAAAATTAACAATGTAGCCGGTGACTCCTTCTTTACAAACTCTGCAGGCAAAGCATGGATCCTCCTTCCAGCTAACATTACTTTGCTCTCCTCCCTATCCCAATTCAAAACTAAACTCAAACAACATCTGGCACTAAACTGGCTTTGTCACTGTAACAAGCCTGGCTAACTCTCAACATGAATGCATATAATCTGTTAATCAAATTACTGTTACTTCTTTCGCCTGACTGTTACCAGGGGTAACTCGAACTTGTGATATTGTCCATTTCATGTCTGCTTATGTCATTTGTAAATATCTCATCTGTAATATGTCTTCTTTGTTATTACTTATCTGTCTACCTTGGTAATATGCCTTCTTTGTTATTACTTATCTGTTGGAGCTTTTCTCCCTGGGCCTCCAATGAAAATGGACATTAATCCAGTTGGACTATCTAGGTCAACTAATGTAAAATAAATATTTTTTTTTTTCAAAAGTCTTTATTGCGCTTTATGAATAAAGCATAAATAACATTAGTAAAGACGTGTCAGCAATGATAATGGCAACATTAACCAGCAATTCCTAGTACATAACAATATACAATGTACAATTAACAAACTATATACAAAGGTGCCATTTGCCTAATCTTGTAAACTAAACATTTGATTCAAACCTAATCTATAAGAGTTAGAGGCACTCAGCGAAGAATATTGAGAAGTAAATAAAAAGGCGATAAAGTAAATAAAAGTAAAGCAGGACCCCAACCCTAAATGATATAAGATGAGTACTATCTTTAATTAAAAAAGAAAAAAATGAGCGTTCCTCACAAACCCCTTTACAGCAATGAAATAAAGTTGGAAATGCCACACAGACACTGGCAGTCCAACGACAATAAAGACCTGTCCAGTCCTTTACAATTTCTCCATAAAAAACAAATTTTATTGTACGGATTGAGCACTTTCATCCACTCAATCATGGACTTCATCAGAATCAAAAAATAACTGATGCAAGCACATTTAAATATCCAATTTCAACCAATAAAATTGCATGGGAAATATCTAATTAAATATATCACTTTTTAAAAAGACAGTGTCCGCTATGCACACTGCACTAACATAAAAACTAAAATAACTAACCAGTAAGTTTGACAATGCAGAAAATATAAAAAGAAAATGAACACATTTACATAAAAAATACCTAATGACCAATAATTTGAAAATACCGCAAACATTAAGATTCATATATATATATAAAAATTCCATGTAATAAATACATCCTTTAGTTGTTAGTAAAACACATACATTGTTTGCACTTATTACCTAAGTTGTAATATTGAGTTAATGGAAATATTGTCATTTATACCGGGGGGGGTGGCATTTAACAACAATTGCCATCTTACTTCTTTCTCTTCTAATAAAAGTTTAAGATTACCACCCCTGGAATTTGTAGTAAGAGTTCCTAATATGGCAAATGTGAACATCGTACAAGTGGAGTTAGCAGCTAAGTGTCTAAATGAGGCATTGTTGGTGTTCTCTTTTTTTATTTGATACATGTGTTCATATATTCTGTTCCTTAAAGCTCTGTCCATTTTGCCTATAAAAAACTCGGACAGGTACAACACTTAGCTAAATATACTACACATTTTGATGCCTAAAATTCACACAAGTTCTATTGATATTCTCAAGAATTATATATTCTACTCTAAAATAACAAAACACTGATTACACCTTCCACATTTTTTTAGTGCCGCCTCTTCTTTGTCCCTTCTTATTAGTTCCAATATTGGAATTACACTCAACTTTATGCTTTAAATTACCCCCTGTTTTAAACATACATTTTGGTTTGTTTCCTAATAATTTATATATCCCACTATCACATCTAAGTAGGTTCCAATTCTTGGTCACTATACTTTTATTGTTTTCAGATGAGGGATTGTATTCCAACATAAGGGCTCTCCCAAACCCTACCCCTCTTTGAGTGTTATCAAAGAGTGCAATACTTGCTCCTAATAGGGGTTTGCATTTTTCACCCTACTCAGTTTTAGCATATTGGGTCACATCCCTGACCATACCAACTGAACAACCCCTACTGGTGAACATTTCTCCTATATAGTCTATTTCCTTTACCATATCCTGATAGTTTGATGTCATACGGGCAGTCCTAATACATTGCCTTTTTAATATGCTTTTTTTCTGATAATAGGGGTGGCAGCTTGAAAATTCTAAATATGAATTACTAAAGGTGTTCTTCCTATAAATCTGGGACTTAAAATTCATTATCTGAATGAGAGATATATGCATCCAAATATGCTATAACTTCTCTACTACAAGTGTATGTATATTTCAGTAAAGTACTTGTGTTGTTTATATAGTTGACAAATTCTTCTATTTCTTAACAAGTTCCTTTCCATAATACAAATATGTCATCCAAAAATGGACATAACATTTAATATTCTCCACATATTT
This sequence comes from Protopterus annectens, assembly GCF_019279795.1. NCBI lineage: Eukaryota > Metazoa > Chordata > Ceratodontiformes > Protopteridae > Protopterus > Protopterus annectens. Next base: position 1,445,725,002 of record NC_056737.1, read on the forward strand.
GCTCTTCAATACATAATGGTTCTCCCAATCTAATAATACTAAATTCACAAAGATAGGGGCACAAGATGCCCCCATAGCCACCCCCCTCGTCTGTCTATAGTACTCACCTTTAAAATAGATAAAGTTGTTATCCAATACTATAGTCATGAATTCAATCAATAAGCTAATTGTCTCCCAATCAAAGCATGCATATGCTCTCATACTGTTGCTAAATCTCTCCAAGCCTACATCTTTGGGAATAAAAGAGAATAAATCTATGACATCTGTGGTTAAAAATATTAAATTGTTATCCCAGATATCTCTTTTTAGCCAACCCAAGAAATCGCATGAGTCCTTAATAAGATATTCAACATTATTGTATACATGTTTTAACCATCTGTTGATGACTACTCCAAAAGGGAAGGTTTTAGATTTGCTACCTGAGATTATAGGACAAAACGGTGGTTGTAGTAAATTTTTATGTATCTTCGGAATGCCTGCTATAGTGGATAATGTGGGATCCTCTACTTTTAAGAAATTATATAAATCCTGGGTGATTCTATGACCTTACAAAAACTCCTCTAAATGTAAGTCAATACGTCAGTGAGCAATATTAATCTCATTCATAGACATAATTTTGTAAGTATCTGTATTATTTAATATGTCATACATCTTTGTCATGTATGCTAATGCACCATACAACACCACACCCTCACCTTATCAGGTTTCATAACCCTTATTTGTTTATTACTAACTTCTTGCAAAACCTGCCATTCAGTCTTACTTAGATTGCTTTTAAATTTCCTGTTTCTATACTTCTCCTGTAGCTTACATAAATCTTCAGTAATTACCTTTTCAAATACCATAAGGGAGGGATGTAGTGGGGGATTAAAACTACTTTTCTTCTTTAAACTCCCCATATTGAAAAGTGTATTAGCATCTTTAAAATAAATAACTAAGTTCAACTTACTTAAAAATAATTTTAATTCCACTAGAGTATCCACTAACTTATATTTAGAAGTAGGGACATATTTCATTCCCTTCGACAGAAGTATAAAATGTTATTTTTCTAGTTTCAAGGAGGAGTAATTATATATACTGAAATTCTTAAAAATATAGATAACTTTCTGACTATTTATTATCTCCTCCATTCTTCCCTCCTGTTTCTGTCCCCCAGTAGGTCCTCCAATTTTGCATATAATTTCTCTGTGGAGATTTCTTCTGCCCTGAATCCCAGTGTTCACTATGATATGTCACCTTCCCCTGTCTTCCCCACTGATATGAGTTTTTTGAAAAATGTTCCCGCCTACCAGGTTCAGAACACTTATAGTTGTCCCTACCTTCTTGTCTAGGAATTTTGGCTCCTTCTTTACTTTCTTCACATTTCCATGGGTAGGTTAGCTCTGCCTTGTATTGTTTAAATCTCGTTCAATCTTTTTACATTTCCTTTCAAAAAGTTTGTCACATTTTTCATTTATAATATTGAATTGTTTCCATTATAGTTTTTCCCATTGAGGGAATATTAAATCATTGGTAATGGATGCATTCAGTTTATCAGCTTCTTCTATTAACATACATAATTTGTTGTCATTACATTTCATTAAAAATCTCATGTACTGAAATCCGAAATTATCAAACATTTGATTACATTCATTTCGTAAATCATTATTTAAACCGATGCCCAAAGGGGCCTTAAAAAAATCTAAGACCAAAAGGAACAATTTTTAAATCGACACAATGATTCAATTAAGCATTATCCATTTGTAATACTTTAATTTTTTCCAACTTCTTTTCCATTGAATATATCATATCTCTAACTGCGCCATTGTCCGTGTGATGAACATCATCTTTACTCCTAGCAGGCTGTTTTCTAATAGCGTCAAATTCAAAATTAGTTTTTAGAAACCTTTCAAAATCAGAACGTTTAAACCTACTGATTTCGTTACAATTCAGCCTAACATTAGAAGTATTAATTCAAAAGTCGGAATTGCAAGCAGTACCTTTAGTAGCTGTGTTCTCAACAGCAGCAGTGTATCTACTCTTGGGTACAGTGCATTTAGGTTTCATCCCACATCTCTCGCACTCATTATTCTTCATATTGCAAATAGCTGATTCTTTGTTGAATCCATGAGCACTTGAATTAAACAGCTCCATTTTTAATCTAACACCATTAGGAATAGTGGAGTTGTTAGATACAAGACTTTCCACATGGCTGTCCTTTCCTTGCCCATTTTGGATTTCCTTTACAGACCTGTTTCCTGATGACATAATCGATGATGTGTGAGGCTGGAATGCAGACACAGGCACTTGCCCTGATTGGCTGAAATGATCTATGAGCCTGGAAAGCTCCCCTTTGATTATAGTCACTTTGGAGTGCAATCTATGTATTTCCTCATGTTGAACTGGGGAAAAAATTGATGACATCTCATCCAAGGAGTCCATAGTGCACAAACCACCACTAAAACCACAAAAACATGAGCGTTCCTGACAAACCATTTCACAACAATGAAATAAAGTTGGAAATGCCACACGAGCACTAGCAGTCCAAGGACAATAAAGACCAGTCCAGTCCTTCACAATTTCTCCATAAAAAACAAATTTTATTGTAAAGATTGAGTGCTTTCATCCACCCAATCGTGGACTTCATCAGAATCAAAAAATAACTGACACAAGCACATTTAAATATCCAATTTCAACCAATAAAATCATATGGGAAATATCTAATTAAATATGTCCCTTCATATAAAGACAGTGTGCACTATGCACACTGAACTAACATAACAACTAAAATAACTAACCAATAAGTTTGACAATGCAGAAAATATAAAAAGAAAAAGAACACATTTTATGTTATAATGAAAAACTACTTCCTGAAATGAAAGCTACAACTATGGAAAACATATGGACATAGGCAAACCTTTTACGACAGCTGATGCTTCTAATATTACTTTGAGTTCTGTTAATAATAATAGTAATGTTACTTCTCAAAAGAGACCTATCTTAATGAAGTATAACAGACATACACAGTCTGTTAAGAATATTGTTATGAAATACTGGCCTATTTTGACAAGGACCTTAGAGGTTAGAAATATAATTGGTACTAGACCTCTGTTTGTACACAAGAGAGAAAAAAATCTGAAACAACTGCTGTGCTATAAAGACATATGGAGTAATGAGAATTGTATATCTATAGCTACTAAAGGGATTCATCCTTGTTATAATTGCACTTTTTGTGATATAATCAGTACTAATTTATTTTTTGTGCATCCTATTTCTAAGAATAATTTTGAATTCCGTACATATGCTACATGTCAGACCGAAAATGTTGTATATCTTGCTAATTGTGTAGCTTGTCCATCTTTCTACATCGGAAAATCTAACTTGAAATTAAAACAAATGATCTGTTCTCATATGTCAGAGATCCAAAGAGGTATTGATACTAATGCATTATTTAAACATATTCAAATGAAGGGGAATACACATAAGTTTAAGTTTTGTGTTATTCAAGTAGTCAGTGTAACAAAGTGAGTGAGTAATATTAAATGTGACACTGAATTAGCGGAGTGTAAATGGATAGTTTTTTTAGATCATCTGTTATTTGTGTAATGAATAGTCAGAATAGTTTGAAACCTACATTAAGACTTAAACATGATTATGTTTGACTTTATTCCACTGGGTTGTGTGTATGTATATATATATATATATATATATATATATAGATATAGATATATATATAGATATATATATATATATATATATATATATATATATATATATATATAGATAGATATATATATATATATAGATATATATATATATATATATATATATATATATATATATATATATATATAGATATATATATATATGCATTTTAGTGTTTTGTATGTATTTTATTTGTATTTTAGGCTATTTAAAAAGTGAACTTTAATTTTAATTTTTATTAATTAAACACAATCATGTGATCAAATATGTATTTCATCGGCCAATTTGTTCTATAAATGAGTTCACTGACTTGCCAGCTTTTATGCATTGAGAAAGAGCTTTGCTCAAAAGCTATGCGTTTTACTTAGTGTTTGTGTTTTAATAAATTCAGCATGACTAACATACATTAATGAGAATGTCTACATTACTAATAGTATGTGTTGAAGTCTAGCATTAAAAACCTAATGAGATGGAAAAGGCAATATATGGTATCGGAGAAGCCATATTACTCTTAAATACTACTTTATATTAAATAAATATATGAAAGAACGCACATAAAAGCAGACAATATCAGAAAAATGCAAAACTAGACATCAAAAAATAATGTCAAGTATTAATATGTGTTAAAAAAGACTAATAATGTTATGTTATTATAACTAACATAAAAATCTAAAATCACTGACATCAAAAGACACTACATATAATGTTAGGAATGGTATAATATTTTTGACATATGGGGACTATTTACTATTTATTAATTTTTTATATTAAATAGTATGCATGTATTCCCCTTTTTTATATGTGTAGATATGTGCACTAAGTAGTGTCAGTTTTCACTTTATTGTATTGGATCTGCATTTTCATGCTTTTAACAAGTTTCTTATGTGCACATTTATTTACCTATATACATGATGTACAGAATCTTTATATATTTTTTATCTTATATAGTTTATTATGTCACAGTCAGCTGTAGACTATATAAGGTGTGGCTCTTAGTGGTGGAGTTTCTTGGTCTGATGAAGCAAATGTGAAAGCGTTCACCTGTGTACACCATTAAAGTGTTTTATATTTTATCGCTAACTGTGTTTGATCATGTCTGTGTTCACTGCATGGTTGCCTCTACCACAGGTTTTTTATTTGATATCCTACTTGCACACTTCTTTTGTGGAGAGGCATTTATTCCTTTGAGTGTACCATTTTATATGCAGTATGTAGGTGACAAAATGGGAGCATACCCGCTGAAGTTCAGTACTCCTTTACACAGAAATATCCTTAAGAAAATGCATTTTTGCAGTTTCCAAACATATACAATTCACCTCAACATCAGTTTTGCTAGCTACATATTTGCTTTTTTATAATAGTATAGATTATTAATGGATTGCATCCATCTTTATCTGTGTTTCATAGATGCTAATTACAGTATAAGCAGCTGAATTGCATGCTAATCAAGCAATTCAACATGGTGGAGCTATTCAATAATCTATAAAGCATTCATGTAGACTCCATGCTGGATTTTGTTGCAGATGTCAAAACTTTTGGAATACAGACTGTTAGAGGCTGTTGCTGCTTTAATTCATTTGTATATGCCAGAAGCTGAAACCAATATTGCTGCTGCTGCTGCCAATAGGTCTAGGTCAAGAAGGAGAAGAGTTTACAAGCCACATTTAACTTATCACAGCCTATATGATGTGGAAATTGCAGAATGCTACAGGGTGGGCAGGAACACACTACAGCAGCAGTCCCCAACCGCTGGGCCATGGACCGGTACAGGGCGGTGGAGCACTTGGTACCGGGCCAACAGGTAAGTGAATGCCTGTATGACTGTGTTTATGTGTCTGTCTGCATGTGTGAGTGAATGCGTGCATGAAAGCAAAAGAATATATGTGTGTGTGTGTGTGTGTGTGTGTGTGTGTGTGTGTGTGTGTGTGTGTGTGTGTGTGGTGTGTGTGTGTGTGTGTGTGTGTGTGTGTATGTGTGTGTGATTGTAAGAGTGAGAGTGATGTGTGAATGAATGCAGGTATGAATGAGGAAGTGACTGTGTGTGTATGTGTGAGATCGGGAGAGTGAGAGTGATGTATGAATGAATGCATAAGTGGGTGTGTGACATGTGGGTGTGACAGATAGAGGGATGCATGAATGAGGAAGTGCCTGTGTGTGTGTGTGTGTGTGTGCGTGTGTGTGTGTGTGTGTGTGTGTGAGATCAGGAGAGTGAGAGCGATTGGGGAATGAATGCATAAGTGGGTGTGTGGCGTGTGGGTGTGACAGACAGAGCGATGTGTGAATGAATGAATGAATGTATGACTGCGGAAGTGACTGTATTTGTGTGTGTGTGTTTGTGTGTTTGTGTGTGTGTGTGTGTGTGTGTGTGTGTGTGTGTGTGTGTGTGTGTGTGTGTGTGTGTGTGTGTGTGTGTGTGTATGTGTGGTATGGACGAAAGGTACACAGATGTCATTATTGCTGCCTCCAGTGATCACTTTCACTCTTCACTCTCTCTCTCTTGCCCCTTCTCCTCTTTCACACACACACACACACACACACACACACACACACACACACACACACACACACACACACACGCACACACACGTGCACACACACACACACACACACACACACACACACACACACACACACACACACATACAAACACACACACACACACACACACCATACCTCTCAACCTCTTAGTAGTGCAAAACATCTGGACAAAGCCTAACAGAATGGGGGGGGGCAAATATGACAGATTTTAAATATTGCTCTTATATAAGTGTAGTGTCTTGGAGCAAAGGGGAAGAGTAAATCAAGAAGGGTATGAAGTTGGAAGAGCAAGCTGTCCTCCAATCCAGGCTGAGAGAATTATGGACTCAGTTACTCAAGTTAAAATAGAGGGTCACTCTAAATGGTAAGATAGTATTTCCTGCAAAGCTTTCCTGTTTATGTATTTTTTCAGTTGGTCAGTCCAGCAGGATTAGCTAAAGGTGAGCAGTTTTTGACATCTAAAGGAATAGTGAACAGCATCAGTCTCTTCTCTGTAGCAGATAGATATGTACCTCAGTGGGGAACATATCTCTCAATCTCTTAGTAAAATAAATCTGGGCAAAGCTTGAAATTATGGGGGAACAAAGGCCCAAAAATATGAACAGATTTAATTATTACTCTGAGAAATTTAGAAAGTTGTTAGAATAACGCATATTGTGTTAGCATGCATTTACTGGAGGATATAAAGTCCAAAATGCAAATGTGTGTCATTATTTAATTAATTAAATCCTCAGTGATTTGCCAGAAAACCACAACCTTTATGAGAAACAGACCAAAACTATCAGGCAAGAATTTGGATATCCTGTGAAAATCTGGACAGTTAAGCGGTATATAGGGTAGTTGCTGAGTGTGGAGGTAATGCAGTCAAAGGAAGTACTTAAAAAAGTAATATCCTTTTACCATAACAGTTGTGGTGAAAATAATCAAATCAGGAGTACAGAACTGTTGGCAGGATAGCAGAAAAAGGATCTGGTAGTAATGATCACATCTGTCCAGGATTACCAGGAGCTGATTGTGAGGGCTATGGTAGCAGTAAAGAGAATGCTGGGGTATATTTCTGAACTACAGAGTCCAGAAACAAAAATCTAATATTATTGCTCTAGTTGGCAGTGGTCAGGTTGCACACACTAAGTACTGCATGCGGTTACTGAGATAATATGAGGAAATGGATATCAGGCTGCCTGAAGAAGTGAGCAGGGAAGTCTCCAGAAAGGTATGTGACACGAAGAGGAAGGAATAGGCACTGATACTAAGTGAGCAGGAGTTTATCGCGACATGAAGAGGAAGGAATAGGCACTGATACTAAGTGAGCAGGAGTTTATCGCGACATGAAGAGGAAGGAAAAGGCACTGATACTAAGTGAGCAGGAGTTTATCTCACTACAGAACAGAAGAAGTAGGGACATTTATTTATTTATTTGTTTTTGTTGACCAATTTGACTAGGCAAGGCCCATTTTCAGAGAATGCCAGGGAAGAAAAGCTCCCTCACAATACATGCACATTAACAAGTTAATTTCAGACAGTTCTCAGAAAAGCAACAGCTAAATTTCTCATAAAAATCAAACAATTACAAGACAGGTATGTACAGTAGAATATTTACATCAACAATTATAAGTCTATACAGTTCTGCTAGCTTTAAAATCTTGCAGGATGTAACTGGATTTATACTGTACAAGGGAAAACAGTGTAAACAAGTCTAGAGTTCTTCCATTTCAGTACAGAAAGTTTAGTAAAGAGTTCAAGGGATATAATGAAGTTATAAAATTATGTAGGAAAGGAGATATTAGTATTGTACAGGAGGATAGTAGTAGTGAGAGAGCAGGGTATAGGATTAATTTTCTCTAGGCTGCTTGTTCCAAACTGGTGTATCTGGAAGGTTTATAAGTCAGGTATATAGGGAATGCATGAGAAGGGTGAAGTGGTGGATGGGGACAGTCTGAAAAAGAGAAAATATAAGTAGTGTTTTAGAGAGGGATAAAGAAGATGTATTTATTCAAGTGTAGGAGGGTAAAAAGTTAGTGATAATGTCAGCATGACCAGGAGTGAGTAAGGTATTATTTGATATGGATTTTACGGCTTGGGAGTTTGTTAGTCATTTTTACTTGTGTAAGGGTGATGTTCCACAGTTTGGAGATGTAACAGGCATATAGGGAGTCCACTGATTAATTATTTGATTTACTAGTGCTTAGCAGAATTTTTTCACCATAATGTAGATCCCTTGTGGGGTGTAAGGCAATATTATATTTTTTAATGCAGGTCATTTTTCAGGCTAATATAATTGTATTGCATAACCAGCTGAGAGCATGCTAGGTAGTTGTTAAGCTCCATCTAGTTTAGCTGTTTTAAGGCCTAGCCGTGGTGAGTCTAATGTGCAGTGTTACTGGCAAATTTAGCTACTACTTTGTTGCAACATGGGGCTAGTTTAGATTTTAGTGTAGAGCTTAGGTTTGTAAGGATAGATAAGGCATATAAGAAATGTGGTATGGATGCACAAGTTCATATCAGGGAGACGTAAAGGGTCATTCTGTATAAGAAGGAAATAGTTGAGGCACTCACAACAGGATGTCTGTGTGTGGGGGGGGGGGGGCACTGCTGTCTGTTTTCACAAAAGACTGTGAAATATATCTTTTAGGGTCAGTGCTCTCTTCCAACATACTTACATACATACATGCATACATGTACATACATACATATGTAAATACATATGCACATACATACATACATGTGTACATGCATACACACATACCTACATATATACATACATATATTCATATATACATACATACATGCATACATACATATATACATAAGTGCATGCATACATACATATATACAAACATACATATATTCATACATACATATGTACACACGTAGATGCATACATATACATATGTACATGCATACATACATACCTACATACATACATACATACATACATATATACATACCATACATATGTAAGTGCATGGTCTGAACCCATGCAACAGACTATCAGAATGGTTTGTGGAGAGAGAATCTATGTAGATATTCATGGGGCAGAGGAATAAGGAGAAAGGAGAGACAGGTGAAATGTTAATTCCCTTAAAGGGCAGACTGCAAGTGCTAATTATCTCTGTCTGTCATCAAGTCAATGTAATGTAACGTAAAGTAACTTAAGCCTGAAAATGCATTGCTATGGTAATTTCCTCCTAAAATGTGTCTTGTGCATTAAGTCAAGACAGACTGGAAAGGTGCAATGGATGTCTGCCATTCATTCACTGAAATGCAAGACAGTACCAAAAAGGTCTAGCTATTTTTTGCAGTTTGGTTGGGCTTCATTCATAAAACTCAGCAAGCAAGCTACTCATAAAGCAATCTTTGCATCAAGTTCAACATTCCATAGAAAGGAAGACAGGATAATATCTGTTTTTTTTTTATGTAATGTCTTATCAGTGTGAATAAAATGGTGTAAATTATTTAATAATTATTACTTCTGTATATGATTTGAAAGACATATAAAAGATACAATATGGTCATAACATTGAAATAATTCTCCAAAAGTCTTGCTTTATCAAACTTATTTACCTGTTGGAAACTAATTGAAAAGTTTGTGGATTGCTTACCTTGCCAAAGCAGCTGCTAGCTGTTTGCTAAAAAATTCCTGCATACAATGGTGTTCTTGTGAGTAATTCAGGAACACATGGAAGGACTTTGCATAATGGCTATGATCACTGCTCAGATTTCTAAATGCAGAAGACATATCTATATTCACCATAAAAAAATCTTTCTACACTCAAAAAATTGTTAGCCCATTCTAGTATGTGTCTCATGATCTATAAAACATCTCCTTTTATACTTCATCGTATGAGCTGTTTGCTATCAGCATGCGCATTAGATTACGTTGACCTTTCCAAGAAAAAAAAAATCAGATGTGCTGGCCTCTTATTATGAGCCTCTCTCCCTTAAAACAACATGCACCATAATTACAATTTGACCAGAGTACACTTTATTTGCTGTGAAGTTGGCAACTATCTCAGAGCATTTTGTCAAATGTATTATAGATTTGAAATTATCTTTACAGCTCCACAATTTCCTCATGAATATTAATATTGCATATGTCTTTCATTTTTGCAAACAAAGTGTCATACTTTTTATTGTAACCATCAAGAAACAAATGTACATGCAAGTAATATCAGATTATGTTTTTACCTGTCTTTCCTGCCATGGCATAACCAATGTTAATACTAACCTTGCTGTATCGTTGTAACTTCAACTTCTTTTACTAAATTCTGTGTCATCCTCCAAACATCCCTTTCATCTATACATCTGTTATTTTCCAATTAACCCTAAGGTTTGCAAGGCTGAGTAACATACTCCATTAATGTAATAATTTCATGGAAATGTAACGGCATCAGCTCCTCTTAGTGGGGGATGTCCTGTCCACACTTCCATATCATCCAGTGGAAGGATCCTTCTTCCTTCACTACAGAAGTGGTTATTCCTTCATTCTTGCTATAAGCAAGCAGTAATACCTAACAGGGCATACATTATTGTGTAAATAATGCACAGCCAGGAGTGTCCTGACGCCCGATGCCACAAATGGAGGGCATCTACACCCCTGGAAGGGTATCAGTTGCACAATAACATACACTCTGGAATGATGCACCTAGAGAATGGGCTAGCTGTTAAATTGTGTTGCATTTTTTTTTATTACTAAATATTTTTATAGTGTTAATTGTAAGGCAGTCCTTCCACCTAATGTTTCAAATTTTCTAAAGTATATATAATTGCTGCAGGAGGAAGTATTTTACATCCACAATATAAGCTATGTAAGTATTTAATAGCCAGACACACACACACACACACACACACACACACACACACACACACACACACACACACACAGTCTGAGGATTAAAGTCAGTCAATAATGCAGACCTATGAGTATCCTACTCTTCTTGCTGTTGAACTGCCTGCTGCAGTCAAGACAGTCCCCTTTCCTCTCTCTTTATTTACACCCTCATTCTCTCTTTCACTCTCACATGTACGAATGCAAATACACCCCCCCCCACACACACACACACACACACACACACACGCACACACGCACACACGCACACACGCACACATACACACACACATGCACACACACACACACACGCACACACACACACACACACACACACTCACATTCAGACTTTTT